>NC_041403.2:138356783-138956783 GCF_900747795.2 Erpetoichthys calabaricus
CCTCAAATGAATGGCAACCTTTTGTAGGTCTATGAACTTAATTTAAACTTTAGGTTTACACGGTGCTTTCTTTCCGAAGTACCTGCACTCATGAATATGTCTGTATGCGTCAGTCGGTCAAATCCACGCGCTTCGCACCGGCGAAGTACCGCTTTTAAATTTTTATTAAGAAGAAAACAAAACCTTTTTAAATTGAGGGAAAATATACTAATAACAGTTTGTTAAGGATCTGTTTTTTTGTGAAGCTGCCTTCACTCGAGTGATCACTTCGACCTGACTTGGTGGCCAACTATAAGCGTTACCTGGTAGGTAACCACCCATACAATCAGATTGTGAATCAGACTACGAATGCCGTGAATGTAATTACCCCGATCTAAATGTTGTCAAATAAACGAACCACACGCCATGGCGCGGAATGTAATTACCCCGATCTACATATTGTCAAATAAACGAACCACACGCCGTGGCGCAATTTTAGGGGCTTTGCCTGTAGCGCTGACGTCCGAGGTTCGATTCCCGTAAGGGAGTGAAGTGAGTGGCTGGTTACCTACCAGATAACGCTTATGGTTGGTCAGCAAGTGAGGTAACATCAGCCACGGTGCCTTCAGTTGTGAGAAGCAGATCATAGAATGGTTGAAAATAGTTTACTGTCAAATAATGCAAAGAGTACGCGACACGTCTTTCCCCCTTATTCTTGGCTCATCAGGTGTACACACTCACTGCACTTGCTTACGGTAATCGAACCTCGGACGTCAGCGCTAGAGGGGCTTAGCAGCGGTGAAGTATTGCTTTTAAATTTTAATTAAGAACAAAAGAAAACCTCAGAGGTTCGATTCCCGTAAGGGAGTGAAGTGAGTGGCTGGTTACCTACCAGGGAACGCTTATGGTTGGCCAGCAAGTGACGTAACATCAGCCACGGTGCCTTCAGTTGTGAGAAGCAGATCATAGAATGATTGAAAATAGTTTTGCATTTACCTTTTTAGTAAAAGGCGAGCTTTTAAGCCTGAGAAATCACCCCCTAAATGCACACGTTTAATTGCACATGTGTTAATATGTATGCTTACACAGTATTAAAAGACAGTGAACAACGTCATTTACCTTTGTTCCCGCGTTTGATAAAAGGCGAGCTTTTAAGCCTGAGAAATCACCCCGTAAATGCATACGTTTAATTGCACGTGTTAAAATGTATGCTTACACAGTATTAAAAGACACTCAAAAATTAACGTCATTTACCTTCGTTCCCGCGTTTGACTCGTGCTGTAAATCTCTTCCTTGTTTTTAGTTCACGTGATTACGTAGGAGGCGTGATGACGCGATACGTGACTCCGCCTCCTCCATTAGAGTATATGGACAAAAAACATGTTCCAGTTATGACCATTACGCGTAGAATTTCGAAATGAAACCTGCCTAACTTTTGTAAGTAAGCTGTAAGGAATGAGCCTGCCAAATTTCAGCCTTCCACCTACACGGGAAGTTCGAGAATTAGTGATGAGTCAGTCAGTCAGTGAGTCAGTGAGGGCTTTGCCTTTTATTAATATGTATAGATTACCGGTACAACAAATAGTTCTGAGAAAGCATCAGCCACAGCATTGCTCTTGTGAAAAGAATGGAGATAAATGCCATCAACTCAAAGAGAGAGAGGCAAGTTTGTTGTACCACGTGAAAGTCACTGAGAGAATAAAACTGAATACAGTGGAACATCAGTTCATGAACATCTCTGAACATGTACAAATCGGGTTACAACCAAAAAGTTTGCCAAACTTTTGCATCTGTTCATGACACTCGGTATACGAACAAGCCAGTTTCCCTTTCGGTTTGTGCGCGCAGAATATTTCCACACGTGTTCAGTCTCTCCCTGTGCATTCCCTGTGGAGAGAGAGAGAGAGAGAGAGAGAGAGAGAGAGAAAGAGAAAGAGAAAGAGAGAGACACGAGAGAGAGGGCTGGCATAAGGCCGAGAAGGCAGTTAAAGAATGCACCAGGCTTGTTTTTAAAGAGACTTATTCGAGCGTTGTTTTAACCTAATTGTATTTAATGAAGACTTTTTTCTGTTGGATTTTAACCTCCACTTCACTTCTGTTTACAGCGATCAGTTCGTAGCATGCATTGTTGAAAAGTTATTTTTCTTGGCTGTTTATTAAATTACGGATTTTTCAAATGTTCAGTTTTTTCCATGTGCTTAAAACTCATTAAAAAAAAGTCTTTTTAGCAAGAGGTTCCTAGCACTATAGCGCAAACTCTTGCAATGTTAGATTTCTCTGTTGTTCAAGGTTTTCTCAGTGTTATTCAATCTTTTTACATTTAGTTTACTATTACGCTGTGCATTCTATGGTATGATTAACTATATTTCTGCTTAAAAATCTTTAAAAAAAAAAATATATATTTACATACAGTTCGTAGAGTCTGGAACAGATTAATTGTATTAACATACAATCCTATGGGGGAAATTAATTCGGGTGATGACCAAATCGGGTTACGACCAGAGTTTTGGAACGAATTACGGTCGTGACCCGAGGTTCTACTGTAATTAAAAAACAAGCTCTAACTTTTACAAGTAGCCAAAATTTGCACCGGGAGTTACAGACTCAAATCAAATGTATGTTTTTATTATATTACTAGTACCGGCATACTGCACGATAGCATGCAGTGAATACACTTGACTTGAGCATTTCTAGTTTTCACTCTCTTTCTCTGTACGTTTAGCATTCGTTTGCTCAGAGGTTGATGCGCTTGCTGCTTCCTGAGCAGCTCTTCTTTTCTCCACCCTAGTGGCCCGCTTATTCTCCTTCTTTCATCTGCATCTTTCCGCGTTAACACTGATTAAGTCAGTGTTTGTGTTGCAATTGCTTAGTGAGTTTTCCTTAATTTTTCCATTAAGCTGGCACTTAAGTCTTCAATCTGCTTCAAGAATGATTAGGGGAGGTAGGGGAAGTGCTGGCTGCTGCAGAGAGTTGATTCTACAATAAAATAAAATAAAAATAAAAAGAGGAATAACCTTGGAGGTCAATAATCACCCCGAAAGCAGGTAGTAGATGTCACGTAGTATATGTGTACCTAATTTCAGGTCAATACCTACAGGTGATTTAATATCCTGGACAGACAAACGAACAGCCACAGTAGTGTATTATATAAGAAGACAGTAATAATAATAATAATAGCAGCTCACTACTCAAAACGCAGAGCGCCTAGTCTCGAACCTGGGACCGTTGGGTTATAAGGCAGCAATTCTTACCTCTACACCATTCAAGAATACATATCAACTTCCCGTCGATTGACATTTGAGCTTGGGTTTTTAACTCATTGACAGCAAATGTAAATCAAATGTTTTTTTTTCTTTGGTTATATTCTTGAATAAAAGCGCACATGTATATTTGATATTTGGATATTTGTCTTCACTCATTATACACTTCACATCATTATTAGTTTCTGCTTTAGGTATGTGTTCAGCATTTCTTGCCTCGCATTTCCTTTCATCCTACACTTACCCAGATCTTTGTTGACACAGAACACACATGAAATGCATGTTCAGTAATCCCTCCTCCATCGCGGGGGTTGCGTTCCAGACCCCCCCCCGCGAAAGGTGAAAATCCGCGAAGTAGAAACCATATGTTTATATGGTTATTTTTATATTGTCATGCTTGGGTCACAGATTTGCACAGAAACACAGGAGGTTGTAGAGAGACAGGAACGTTATTCAAACACTGCAAACAAACATTTGTCTCTTTTTCAAAAGTTTAAACTGTGCTCCATGATAAGACAGAGATGACAGTTCCGTCTCACAATTAACAGAATGCAAACATGTCTTCCTCTTCAAAGGAGTGCGCGTCAGGAGCAGAGACTGTCAGAAAGAGAGAGGAAAGCAAACAAATCAATAGGGCTGTTTTGCTTTTAAGTATGCGAAGCACTGCGGCACAAAGCTGTTGAAGGCGGCAGCTCACACCCCCTCCGTCAGGAGCAGAGAGAGAGACAGAGAAAAACAAACAATCAAAAATCAATACGTGCCCTTCAAGCTTTTAAGTATGCGAAGCACCGTGCAGCATGTCGCTTCACAAATCAGCTGCACAGAAGGTAGCAACGTGAAGATAATCTTTCAGCATTTTTAGACTAGCGTCCCTATCGTCTAGGTGTGCGAACAGCCCCCCTGCTCACACCCCCTACGTTAGGATCAGAGAAAGTCAGCGCAAGAGAGAGAGAGAGAAAAGTAAGTTGGGTAGCTTCTCAGCCATCTGCCAATAGCGTCCCTTGTATGAAATCAACTGGGCAAATCAACTGAGGAAGCATGTACCAGAGATTAAAAGACCCATTGTCCGCAGAAATCCGCGAACCAGCAAAAAATCCGCAATATATATTTAAATATGCTTACATATAAAATCCGCGATAGAGTGAAGCCGCGAAAGGCGAAGCGCGATATAGTGAGGATTACTGTATTCCAAATAACAATATACTGTATTTTTTACTCTATACATCTCCAGGCACCTCACACTCGAATAAGGAGCCTTGGCTTGAGCTGGGAGAGTTGAGCTCCGTCAAGGTGGGTGATGGGACAGCAGAATGCTTGCTGCTTGTGCTAATCGACACATTTACAAAACAAAAGACGCCGATGGAGAAGTGCAAAGGGATTTAAGGTGGGCCAGGACTGCAAGTTTTTTCGTAGGCTTCAGTGATTCTAGCGTTAACCACAAACAATACATTTAATTTTCATTTAAAATGGTTAAGTAAGTCAGAATATACAGAGATAATTAATAAAAAAAAATCTGCAAATAATAATTTTAACAAAGAAGGGACTTCTAACTTTGACAAAAAAACAGCAAAACAAAAAAGCATGGGAAAAGAACAAAATACAGTGCATCCGGAAAGTATTAACAAGCGCATCACTCTTTCCACATTTTATGTTACAGCCTTATTCCAAAATGGATTAAATTCATTTTTTTCCTCAGAATTCTACACACAACACCCCATAATGACAACGTGAAAAAAGTTTACTTGAGATTTTTGCAAATTTATTAAAATAAAAAAAGTGAGAAAACACATGTACATAAGTATTCACAGCCTTTGCCATGAACCTCAAAATTGAGCTCAGGTGCATCCTGTTTCCCCTGATCATCCTTGAAATGTTTCTGCAGCTTAATTGGAGTCCACCTGTGGTAAATTCAGTTGACTGGTCATGATTTGGAAAGGCACACACCTGTCTATATAAGGTCCCACAGTTGACAGTTCATGTCAGAGCACAAACCTAGCATTAAGTCAAAGGAATTGTCTGTAGACCTCCGAGACAGGATTGTCTCGAGGCACAAATCTGGGAAAGGTTACAGAAAAATTTCTGCTGCTTTGAAGGTCCCAATGAGCACAGTGGCCTCCATCATCCATAAGTTCGAAACCACCAGGACTCTTCCTAGAGCTGACCGGCCATCTAAACTGAGCGATTGGGGGAGAAGGGCCTTAGTCAGGGAGGTGACCAAGAACCCGATGGTCACTCTGTCAGAGCTCCAGAGGTCCTCTGTGGAGAGAGGAGAACCTTCCAGAAGGACAACCATCTCTGCAGCAATCCACCAATCAGGCCTGTATGGTAGAGTGGCCAGACAGAAGCCACTCCTTAGTAAAAGGCACATGGCAGCCCGCCTGCAGTTTGCCAAAAGGCACCTGAAGGACTCTCAGACCATGAGAAAGAAAATTCTCTGGTCTGATGAGACAAAGATTAAACTCTTTGGTGTGAATGCAAGGCGTCACATTTGGAGGAAACCAGGCACCGCTCATCACCAGGTCAATACCATCCCTACAGTGAAGCATGGTGGTGGCAGCATCATGCTGTGGGGATGTTTTTCAGTGGCAGGGACTGGGAAACTAGTCAGGATAAAGGGAAAGATGACTGCAGCAATGTACAAAGACATCCTGGATGAAAACCTGCTCCAGAGCGCTCTTGACCTCAGACTGGGGCGACAGTTCATCTTTCAGCAGGACAACGACCCTAAGCACACAGCCAAGATATCAAAGGAATACAAAGACATTCCTGACACACAAATTCATGAAGTGTTCCACATTTTTGTCAGCAGCTATACCACCTGCTCATCAGAACATGTATGCTGGCCAGTACTGGGATGGGAGACCATCTAGGCAAAATTTGGTTTGCTGCTATAAGAGGTGTTGGTGAGGCCAGCAGAGGGAATTTACCCTGTGGTCTGTGAGTGGATCCCAATGCCCCAGTGAAGTGGTGAGGGCACCGTTTGCTTACTCACTTTTAGGCATCTACGCTAGCTTAACTTGAGGTATGCTGACCGTGCACACATGCGCAGTAGTCTGTCCTGTTAGGTTACATGAGACAGTGAATGTGAAAACTCTAAAGGCATTTTTATAATTGAACACAAAGCAACATACTTGATAATTTCAGCTCACATATTGTTAAAACACCAATTAAGATATTATTGTAGACACATATGCACTCCTAATTGGCTATCTCTCTCACACCTTCACCACCTAATAGGTAATGGCATAGTAGCACAATAATGGCTGCCGTTGCATCATCCAGGTTAGTACTATACATTAGTGGTGGTTCAAGTGGTTCCCCTCTCTTTATATAGAGTCCCTTGAGTATCAAGAAAAGTTATATATGAATGTAATTTATTATTATAATCATTATTATTGACAGTGACAAACATACCCAGAACCCTGAAAGTTCTGACAGTGGTGATTCAAATGTTTTCTGCATAGGAATTGTGATGGGCTGCCCTGTAGCCAAACATATTGATATGACAATTAGTGTCACCAGGGGACACCAGGAGAAACTATGCAATGTTTTGGGCTCCCTTGACTAACTTTAGAATTCAGCCTTCACACCTCAGCTTCTTCCTGCTCTTGTTGAATACCGTGGCTTGACTGAAAACAAAGACATTTTTTTTTGTGTACGTAGTTATGCAGCGAGCTAAACACTCCTTCAACAAACACTCAAGGTGTTGGTGGTGTTCAGGCATTTAATGAAAGTGGTGTGAAACTGTAAAATAACAAGCAATATCTATCAGAATTTGATAACTTAATATACATTCTTCTTTAAAAATGCCTTTAAATTTAATACAAGCTACTTTGTTATTACTTTCTTATGAAATAGTAAAAATTATTATAAAACCGATTCTTTACCACAAAGACATCCTGCTATTTCATATTCAAATGCATAAAAATAGGCCTGAACAATCCTATACTTATATATTTACATGCACACTAAACATCTGCAAAATTGTAAAAGGAACAATTCAAACAATGTATATACTAATAAAGAAATAAAATACCAACAGATTATGCCTTTACAAGGGCAAATAAACATCGGATGGAAATGGATGTTTGCTACCTGCTTCTCGATGTGCTGCTTGCTTTAAGATGAAGTCTTAATAACAATATAAAACAATACTGAATTTAGTCACTAGAGGTCCCCTATGAACACATTTTAACAGAGGCTAGAACAGACATGATTTACATTGACACTCTTAAATTTTAAAATTTCATTCATCATATGAGCCACATCTTGTTTAATGGGGGATAAAGGATGCCTGGATAGTGCCTTCTACTGTCGACTGCTTGACTGGCTCATTTATAGCTGTTTGTGTCATGTATGAACATTTTCATCAGAAGACTCTCTGTGATGTGGAATTGAACTTTGTGAAGAGTTTAGACCACATAGGAAAGCAGAAAATGTTTATCAGGTACAAACTTCTGCTAAATATTTTCATTCATTAACAGGGATATCAGAACCCAGCACTAATACTAGACCTGGGGGTGGTGTATGCTGGCGAGTGGCTAGTTGCCAAATGACTTATGTAGCCCAGTCTAGCTCTACTAAAATCACATAGTAAGGTGATGGTTGATGATTGGGTGCAGTGCCAGCTGAGTGACAAGCACAAGTCGATCAGATTTGGACGTACTAGACCTTAGGAATGAAAAGTGACTAGACATTGATCAGACCTTCTCTGGTAGGAAATGAGCCAGACCTTGTGCAGCAAGTTGACAACTACTAGGACAGTAAAAAAAAAAAAGCTATGCACAACATTACCTCAGAACCAAACTTCTTGATTGGGGGTGGTCTCTCTCTTCCACTCAGGGGTTTTTCCACAAGAGAAGCCCCCAGCAGGTGTGGAGATACTCATAAGCCCCTGAGTTGAAGACACACACATGGAGTTAGTACAGGTGGACAAGAACATCCCCTCTGTGAATACTGCATTGGGTACATTTAGTTTGTATCCTTCTTAACATTTTTTCAATTTTTTTAAAGTTTTGTTTCATTTTTTATTTACTACTAGGGAGTTTCTCCATGCTCGATTCGTTTGCCAGCCTCTTCGCGTTTCTGCTGCTCGCGTTGTGAAGAGGGGGGCTGAACACACCCCAAGGAGACACAGTCGCTCCTCCAAAACCCCCTCTTAAACGGTGCTACAATGTGAAACAAATACTTTTTTTTTTATCTCCTCTTTGCTCGATCATCTGCTGGCTTGCTGCTGCTGCCGTGCCGCGTGATCTGCAACTCGTGTGGTGCTTCGAACTACTCTTTGTCTTTTATTTCCAGCCCTGGGCGTGGTTAAATCTTTTGACACAAAGTCTCATCTTGAGGGATGTGAGTTCTTGGTATTTTTTTGGGGTATAATTTAAAAATGGAATATGAATCTGAAAATCTAACAACAGCACATTAAAGTTTGATAAATTCTGAAAAGAATGATACCAAATATACAGATGTAGGTTTTAAAATAAGCCCGATTTAAAGCATGAAAAAAAAGTGACATAAAAACGTCACCGTTGCACTTTTAGGCTTAGGATTTTATATATATATATATATATAGAGAGAGAGAGAGTAGATTTATTTTTATTAAAGCCATTCAATGGTATGCATCAGACAACACTTTATTTAAAGATGAAGAGCTTTGGTAACTCTTCATTTGAGCATTCCTTAAAAAACAGCTTGGTTAATATTTTAGGGTTCTTGATTAAAAACACATAATATCTATGATGGTACCTGTTTTTCACTTTTAAAAAATAAAGCAGTATCTTTAATTATTATGGGTGTAAATTCTAGATTACATCAACTATGTAAAGTTTACCAGGCCTGTCATTTGCATACATTTAAAATCAGATTGTATTTGCAGAATTCAACAAATTGCAAGGTAAGGATACAGTTGAAAATTATTTTTAGCCATGCACAATTTCACTTTCCTTATCTTTTCACATTCAAGCAGGCAGGCAGGCAGGCAGGCAGGTATTATTCAGCTGAAAGACTCTCTGATAGGAATTCAAGTGAGGGCCATTTGGAATCCGCTGTCTCCTCCAACTGTAATTATCATAATGAATTCACAAGCAGCCTAAATCGGGCTTCCTAAATTAAAATCCATATGAAGCGAAGGAAGTGCCCATATCGAGCCATTGCTTGCAGCTTGTTTTCTGAGACACCAATGTCAACATCTGAGCTGAAACTCTAAAAAGGTCACACTATTTGCCCATTGCGTTGCCCAAACAAGATTAAAGGTCAGACAAGCATTGGGTCCACCTTTTGTACACTTCTGGGCTGCTCGACAGTTGACCGGGGGCTTTCTCTTTTACAGTACATCTCCCCTCAATTACTAAGTGATCTTCTAATCATTATGTATAGCCATTCTAGAAACCTGACAGGAAGGTGTGTCAAAGCAGCTAAAGGTTCATGATACACCTTGGAATAAATTTGGTCACCTGTGAGAAATGTGTGATCACAAGCAGGATCTTTTTACAGTTGTTGGATTCTTCATATTTATATTAGAAATGTACCCGTATACATATTGAACCCACCTGTTCCAATTCGTAAATAAAAAACAATCCAAAATTCAGTTTTTTATTTTTTAAACATGTTTCTGTTATGCATTTTTAAAAATACAACCTGATTAAAGTAAAACACATACTGTATATAGCAACAAAAACACAAAAAGAATAGTTACTAGGCTTCCATAGATACAATTTTACTGGAGCACCTTTTCATTGTTTTCGTGTCCTTTGATCTTCTTTCCATTTTGTGAGCTCTTCAGATTTCACAGGTGCTCTTACAGATGACCACATTTTGATTCTAAATATCCTTGACGCTCATTCTGTACTCAAATATCGGTCAATTCTATTCTTTCACAATATCCAGTTCCATAATAATAATAATTCTTTACATTTATATAGCGCTTTTCTCACTACTTAAAGCGCTCTCCACACAGGGAGGACCCAGGAAGCGAACCCACAAGCTCCTTACTGCAAAGCAGCAGCACTACCACTGCGCCACCTGTGAGGATGTCTAATCCATTTTAAGGTGAAGGGAAGCTGGAGGGTCTCTTAGCATCATCCATGTTCTTCAACTGCTTAAGTCTTTTATTTATTCATATTTTGAACCTACAGTCATCTTCAAGTCATGACATGGCATATCCATGCTCACTGGTCAGTTTTAGAGCGATCATTTAATCTTACATTACATTCTCATAAATGATTGGAGCACCTGTACACTTGGGTATCCAAGTAATTATCAAATCAGCCAATCATGCATCAGCACCATAATACATAAAATCATATCAGGAGGTTCACATCAAACCCCAGAATGGGGGAAACATGTGATCTTAGTGATTTCGACTTCAGCATGATTGTTTGTGCATTTCTGTAACTGCTGATCTCCTGGAATTGTCACACACAACAATCTCTAGAGTTGACTCAGAATTTTTTTTTTTTTTAAAATCCATCCAATGAGTGGCAGTTCTGTAGACTGAAACACCTTATTAATGAGGGGAGTAAGATGAGAAGGGCCAGACAGTTTAAAGCTCACAGAAAAACCACGTAACTCAGGTATCCACTCTGTACAACTCTAATGAGCAGAAAAGCACCTCTGAATGCACAACACGTCAGACCTTGAGACGGATGGACTACAACAGCAGAAGACCACATCAGATTCCACCCCTCTCAGCCAAAAATAGAAACCTGAGGCTGTAGTGGGCACAGGCTTAACAAAACTGGACAGCTGAAGAATGGAAAAACGTTACCTGGTCTGATAAATCTCGATTTCTGCAGAGGAACACAGATGGTAGGTTCAGAATTTTGTACCAACAGCATAAATCCATTCACCCGACCTGCCCTGTGAGGTGAATGTTTACTTGGCACACTTTTGGCCCGTTAATACCAACCAATCATCACTTGAATACCACAGCCTATTTGAGTTTTGTTGCTGACCATGTGCATCCCTTCATCGCCACAATTTGCCCATCTTTTAATGGTTACTTCCAGCATGATAATGCATCATGTCACAAAGCAAAAGTAATCTCAAACTAGTCTTCATGAACATGACAATGAGTTCAGTGTTCTTCAGTGGCCTTCCCATTCAGCGGATCAGAATCCAATAGAACACCTTTGGGATGTGGTAAAACAGGGAATTCGGCTAAAGAATATGTAGCTGACAAAACTGCAAAAATTGTGTGATGCGTTCATATCAAAATGGACCAGAAGCTCAAATTAATGTTCCAAACATCTTATGGAATCCATACCATGAAGAACAGAGGCTGTTTAGAGAGCAGAAAAGAAGGCCAACCCAGTATTAGTACAGTGCTCCTAAGAATATGCAGTATAGTAATTCTAATTAAAGTTATAAAATTGCTTGAATGGAAACCTTGAATGGAAAACAGACTTGTTTGACTTTGCAAAGATCATCATCAGTAACACCAATAATTATTTTCTTAAACTTAATTTCCATTGAAAAATTCAAAATGTCCCTAAGAAGAGACGAGCCAGACTCAGAAAGTTTATCCATCCATCCGTTATCTAACCCGCTATATCCTAACTACAGGTTTACGGGGGTCTGCTGGAGCCAATCCCAGCCAACACAGGGCGCAAGGCAGGAAACAAACCCCGGGCAGGGTGCCAGCCCACCGCAGGACACCCACACACCAAGCACACACTAGGGACAATTTAGGATCGGCAATGCATCTAACCTGCATGTCTTTGGACTGTGGGAGGAAACTGGAGCACCCGGAGGAAGTCCACGCAGACACGGGGAGAACATCAGAAAGTTAATGTTAAATTCACTTAAGTGTCTGCTTAATTTTGATATAATGTCATTTTCTCATTTAGTATGGTGTAATCTTTTAACCAGGCCACCATTAAAGCATTCACTTAGGGCTCAGATCATAAAAGGGGGAAAAACCCAACTGCACGGGTTAGCTACTGAACAGTCGGCCTAGGCTTAGGGTGCAAAATAACCCAGCCACCTGCATTGTTTTTACCCCCTGTAAGTTAACATGAAATAGAACTTTCTTAGCTGTTCTTGTAAAAACAGAGTGTTAATTAAGCTGGTTTAGAAACAGTCTAATTGCTAGAAGTATGGACTGATAGATTAGTTTATAAACAGAACATTGGCATATGGTTTTCTGACTGTGCTGACCATTCTATGCGTAATATGACTCTATGACCAAACTTAACGAGAAATTAAATAAGATAAGTAAGCCTTAAACAGAACTTTCTTTGATCAACTTTTCTTTTCTTTGTAATAATAAACTTTTTCTGTATTTTTGTGTGAAATGTTTTGCTTTGATTTTTACTAAAATTTTTAAAATGAAAATGCTGGGATTGTGGAATTACATGAACACGTGTAACACTATTGCCTAGACCACAGGTGTCGAACTCTGGTCCTGAAGGGCCACAGTGGCTGCAGGTTTTCATTCTATCCTTCTTCATTTGTGACATGTTTTTGCTGCTAATTAACTTCTTTTGCCTTAGTTTTAATTAACTTGACTCAGACCCCTTAGTTGTCTATTTTTCCTTAATTAGCAGCCTAACAATGATGAGACACAAAACAAGCCACCACATGACCAGCTCCCCTGTGTCCAGCACATAATATCTGAAAATAACGAAAGGTGAAGGTCTCAGTAAGGTTGATCTCTCAGGTCATTTTGACGATGATATTAGAAAAAACAGAAAATCAACAGTTTTAGAAATGTCTGCCGTGGCAGAATGAGAACAGCAACAAGGCATAGAATTAAATAATGAGTTTAATCAACAGCAAGAATCAGCTTTTCATTAAGAGATTGGTTGGAGTGGAAATTGGTTGGGGTTTGAAATCCCAATTTAGCCGGTCATCTGTCGGCTCGTTTCACATCTCATTTCTGTTTGGCTGTCATTTAATGAAGAAAGGTATCAATTCAAAGGACTGAATCCTTAAAAACATCCATTCATCCATCCATTTTCCATCCCGCTGAATCCGAACACAGGGTCACGGGGGTCTGCTGGAGCCAATCCCAGCCAACACAGGGCACAAGGCAGGAAACAATCCTGGGCAGGGTGCCAACCCACAGCAGGACACACACAAACACACCCACACACTAGGGCCAATTTAGAATCGCCAATCCACCTAACCTGCATGTCTTTGGAATGTGGGAGGAAACCGGAGCGCCCGGAGGAAACCCACGCAGACATGGGGAGAACATGCAAACTCCACAGAGGGAGGACCCAGGAATCGAACCCAGGTCCCCAGATCTCCCAACTGTGAGGCAGCAGCGCTACCCACTGCGCCACCGTGCCGCCATCCTTAAAAACAGGGCTATTAAAATGAAGGGAAAAGAAGTTAATTAGCAGTGAAAACTGAATAGGAGAAGGGTTAGAATGAAAACATGCAGCCACTGCGGCCCACCAGGCCTGGAGTTTGACACTCCTGGCCTAGACTCTGCTATGAAGTAAGTTAAAACCTGCAGAACTTTGGAAATTTTAAACAAATGCAGCTACAAGATGGAATCTGAAGATAGGGAAAGAGAAGACTGAGCTGACCTGCTTGGCCTGCTGCTGCCGTGACCCTCACTAAGAAACGCATTTTGAGATGATGAAATGATGAGCTAAGAAGCTAAATGTATACTGATGTACACAATATGTAACTAGTAGGCCAGATCCAGCCTATCAAGAAAAGCATCCAGTGCAGGAATAAGTATAAAATACTGTATCATCCATAACTCACTATATTTCAGTTTTATGTAAGATGATGCACATCTACAGAAAGTTATGGATTCATCTCTGTTGAAAGCCCAGACTGGTATATTTTATCTGGGGTTCCTCCACTGGCTAGGGTTCAGATTCTTCTTTTGTATCTTTTTTGTTCCTTTTTGATTCTTTTGTCACCTTTTGTTGTTTATTTGCAATATTCTGTTTTTTCTTATTATTTGTTCTGAGTATTATTTCTTTTCTATGTGTCCATGCTTCTACTAATTTTTATGGGTGGGTCCCATGACAGGACTGCCCCCAACCCTGTAAAGTCTGTGGAACACCCAGTCATTGTGGTACATTCAATGCACAAGGCATTGGTGAGCTCTTCTTATTGTCTAGATTTTTTTTACCTCTGTGTGAATTTGTGTTTTTTGGGAATTGTTTGCTACTGGATTGCCTGTTTCAGCCAGCTCCTTCTTGACCTTTCTGGGCTTCTTAGAGCTTTGATCGTTGCAGAGCATTTTTAGAAGAAAAGTTTTTTTATTTAGAAAGTTTATTTGCTTGCCCATTTTTGCTCCAATCCAAAAGCTGACAGATCCTTCCACTTGTTGCGATTTTTGCTACAGTACTTTGGGACTTTATATTTAGGAACTCCCATGTTCATGTCACAGACTCCCCACGCTTCAGTGTGCTGATCTGCAATACAAAGAAAATTATGTCCCTGATGTAATATTGTCTACAATTTATACACATTATGAAAACATATACTTCTCTGGCTCCACAGCCATAGCTTCACTCTATATGATTTCTTTTCAAATGCTTGATATTATGCTGTACTTAATTTAACTTAGCTCAGTGTAGATCATTATTCTTTATGTACTTAACTTCTTCATGTTGAAATCAGAAGGTCTCCCAATAATACTAACAGTACATGGCTTCCTTGTACCTGTTGTTCACTTTAAGAAATACTTTTTACATTTATGTATAATTTAGGGGCGGCACGGTGGCGCTGCTGCCTCGCAGTTGGGAGACCTGGGGACCTGGGTTCACTTCCCGGGTCCTCCCTGTGTGGAGTTTGCATGTTCTCCCCGTGTCTGCGTGGGTTTCCTCCGGGCGCTCCGGTTTCCTCCCACAGTCCAAAGACATGCAGGTTAGGTGGATTAGCGATTCTAAATTGGCCCTAGGGTGTGCTTGGTGTGTGGGTGTGTTTGTGTGTGTCCTGCGGTGGGTTGGCACCCTGCCCGGGATTGGTTCCTGCCTTGTGCCCTGTGTTGGCTGGGATTGGCTCCAGCAGACCCCCGTGACCCTGTGTTTGGATTCAGCGGTTGGAAAATGAATGGATGGATGGATGTATAATTTACACATCACATGTGATGAAAAAAACTGAATTCAGGAATTTCACTTCACAAAAAAAATTAAAAATTAAAAAAAAAAAAAAACCTGACATAAAATGTACAGCAAAATCCATGTCATTCATACAAGAAGAAAGGCACTGAGTTCCTGTCTCTTCCTGCCTCTTATTTAATATTGTGATCAGTGGCGTAGCTAGAGTCGTGCCGCTCGGGGCGGGCAGTGCTTCAATTTGCCACCCTTCAACATATCTGAATATGTTAACTATTTAAATAGAAAATTAAAATGATGTATAGAGAAAAATTAAGACAAATTTTGCATAGATTTATTCATATATAGACAAACAGCAATAATACTTCACATATAATTATTTATAAGCATCAATTAGACAAGAATATAGTATAGACACAATGATAAGCTGCGTTCTAATTGTTAGTTTAATATAATTATGCTGCATAAACCAGAACCAGTGTAGTGTACAAGTGATAGGTGGGGATGTTTTCTGTGCAGAGCAAGAGCACATTCAGATTGATAAGGAAACAAAATGATGTTTATCTTCCTAGAAATTATTATCGGTCTAATGTTTGTTTATTTTTGTTATTGCCTCATAAATTTCAACTGCTGTGTCTGATGGCGTCACAGAAGGACAGTCTGAAAATTATTTTTAAAGCGTTTATGGATACAAATCACAGAATTTTACTTTTTTCATTCATGAGTGATATTTTTCCGAACCCTGCTGCTTACACACGAATTGTACTGAGCCTTTTGGTCAATAATGCCGCCCCCAAAAATGTGCCTCCCAGGACAGACCGCCCCCTCTGTCCGCCCCTAGCTACGCCACTGATTGTGAGATAGTTTTGTAATGAAAGCAAATTGCCAGATTCAGTATGTGCATATGTGATGCAGCGACTTTCCACCAATTCAGAAAACACATTAATGTTCACAATGATACAGTTTGGAGAGTTTTCTTGTTGAAACTGTGCAGCATGTTACATTTTTCTGAAATAGCAGCGAAGAGAATGAGAGGCATAAAGAGAATTGAATTTACCAGTGTGATATGGATTTCACATTACACAGCTGTAGAAAAAAACACAGGTAAACATGAAAGTGTGAATGAGGCATTAGGAATTACCTCAAAAAGAAAAACCTTTAAAATCCCAAAATTCATATATTTTGCAATTGAAAAATCACCAGAGATACAAATTTTACATTTAGTTTCATGAAACTGTGTGCAAATTGATAAATTACCTGTTTTGCTCATCACTACTCATAACCAGCTTACATCTCTTGATTGATGTCAGAGGAACAGCCGCCATCCCTTAGCAATGCTTTTTATGCAGACCTAATTTTAAATGGCACCCAATCCCTTCAGATTCTCAAAATAACTGAAGATTAAGAGACTAGGGGGAAAAAGCATGAAAAAACCTAATGACCCAATTCTCATTCAATTGTTTTTGATTTAATCCATGAAAAAATGCAACATGGGTCATCTAATTTATTTACTTATCAGACAGAATCCAGTCAGCTACCTGTGCAAACATATCATGCTGTCATAATTTGAATTAAAATTAAGAAAGAAATAACAGTGCTAGCTAGCCAGCATTTCTTCTTTCTGTAATACATCACAGATTTTAAACACAAAAGTTCAGAGCAGTGTCATCCCTCTTTAGGAAATGAAATTTGACAGAGAGCTTTGAGACTAAAACAAGGAGCTGCTACAGGAAGCGCAGTTAGCTGTCATCCGAATTCATTTTGGATTTTCCTTCCCTTTCCTTATTAATGTTGCAGCAGACAGCTGCAGTCTCTTGATTTCTTTTTCAACTTCAGATCAACCATTCAGGATTCTAGCAGAAGCCAACAACACTCGCCAATAATCTTTGCATCAGTAAAAGTCAGCTGAAGTCCTGAACAAATCAAAGTGGTTTCAGGAGTCTCAACTTTCTCAAAGTGTCAGTGTGTGTGTCGTATTGTTTATATTTTAAAGGAGGAACCAAGTCTTCTATTTTATTTATTTATTTTTCTGCAAATGACGGTTGATTACCCAGACAAATGCATAATCCATTTTATTGTGGTGTCCCTAATTCTTCCTAACAGTCCTCCCCCCTACTGACACACAAAACACAAAAACAATGTCCCAAAACACAGTGAAACTGTGCAGTATTTACAATGTGAATTGCAAGTCTCCAAATGAAAAAGAAGCAATAAATGTATAAACACAAAACACCATCAGGAAGATTCTACACAAAAACAAGTCCTTCCAATGATATCCACAAAAAATATTTACAGTGAGTAAAATCAGCGTACTGTACATGCAAAAAAGACTAAATGTACTCCAGAAACCCATCCATCCATTTTCCAACCCACTGAATCCGAACACAGGGGTCTGCTGGAGCCAATCCCAGCCAACACAGGGCAGGGAACCAATCCTGAGCAGGGTGCCAACCCACCGCAGGACACACACAAACACACCCACACACCAAGCACACACTAGGGCCAATTTAGAATCACCAATTCACCTAACCTGCATGTCTTTGGATTGTGGGAGGAAACCGGAGCGCCCGGAGGAAACCCACGCAGACACGGGGGAGGACCATGCAAACTCCACGCAGGGTGGACCCGGGAAGCGAACCCGGGTCTCCTAACTGCGAGGCAACAGCGCTACCACTGCGCCACTGTGCCGCCCACTCCAGAAACCCTTTTCATATAAATATCTATACCAAAACTATAGTATATCTGGAAGATATTTATATCTTAATGTACAAAATAAAAATATATACAAAATAAGGCACAACTCTATGGTTGATGTTCTTTCAAGTTTAGGCTTCACCAAATGCACTCACCCCCACAATTAAGTCAAAAGATGACCCCTGCAGGCAGGAGGTGCCTTTTATACTGGGGAGTGTTACTTCCAACCAATCTCCGGACTTACTATAATAAGTTGCTTTTTCGTAATTTTATCTTGGGATCCCCTTCTCTGAAATAATGCATGCATTACTCCAAGACTTGCATTTTGACCTGGCACACGTGAAGTCCAGAAGGCCTTTCCTGAATCCGCGTATGCCCAGCTGTCAGGGTCACACATCGCAGGCTGCCATAGCAAAAATAAAATATTTACGGAAGTGCGTACTCACACCTCGGCTGTTTAAAAATGTAAGTGCCTTTATTGTTCTGAGTAAAAACTGTTTTTATACTAGTCTTAGAACTTTTTTCTCTGAACTGGCAATGCCTGGCAGGTGCATTACCACTCTTACATTGAAAGGACTGAACCTCTGAATGGCCTAACAAAGGCCAGGAGCCTGCTTCTGCCAGGATCACATTCATCTTTCTGCTTTCAATTTGCCATCTTTGAAAGGTGTTTAAACAGATATGCCTAGTGGAGACTGGCTCCCCTTGAAAAGGTTTGTACTACAAAACTCTGACAGAGGCTAGGAGCTTCCTTCTGCCTGGATTATATATATCCTTCTGCTCCCAATTTGCCATCTACAAAAAAGTTTAACTTTTTCAAGCACTCATCACCTGGCTAGATTGTTAGTATCAGTAAACAACAAGGCAGTTTCAGTGGGATAATACACAAACTAAATTTCAAACTAACTTATACTTATTTGCAGAGAAAGCAGACGTATCATATACTAGAATTTAAAACAGAAGAAAACATTCAACCTCAATGATTCAAATCCATATATGTCCATACAGCAGTTGACTTCAAGTGAAACATCAGTGAAACCAAGAGAGATGTCCATGTAAATTGAGGGTTTTTTCTTCTTAATCCAACTCAGGTGTTCTTTCAAAGTGTATGTCATTGTGCACCTTTTTTCCTCTTAATACTTGTCTCTGTCAGGGTGCACATTTTTATTTTGTAGGTGGTGCTGTATTTTCATCCCCTGACAGCATGATGTTTTGTTTTGTTGAATCTTCAAAACGTCTCTCTTTTGCATAATGTTTATGCCCTATCTCTATTTCTCTGTTCCTTGTCTCTTTCTTTCTTCTCAAAAGCTCTGTGCCATCTCTCTCTTATCAAAACAGTGTGTGCCTGTTGGTTTGTGTCATGTAATCCGACTGAGGTGCCTCTCTTACACCATGACTTGGTGGTGTAAAGGGACACACAGCAACGTGAAAGGATTGGAACACCACCCTGGTAACCCTGTATAATTAAAGGTTTGCACAAAACAAAAAACACACAGTAAGTTGCAGAAACAGCTTTACAGAGGCAAATTCAAAACAGAACTATCTCCAAGATGGCTAAACTGGCTGGTCATATGGGTTCCAGGCAGGAAGGGGTGGGTCCAGGAGGACATACAACAGAAGTGACATCAGAGGTGGAATGGCTGTCAGTCTTCTGTTCTACAAAGTGACGAAAAGAGAAGGCATCAGCAGACAATGCGAACCCCTGGTTTGGTGGGTAACTACCATTACAAAGCACACATGTGTGACAATGGCTATTTTTAGTAGATATCTGACAACTGATCATTTCACCTTGTCTTGTGAATATGAAACATGCCACGTACCTATTTCACACTGGTTAGTGCATCTAAGCTTAAATATATACCTGGATAAAACAATAATCCTCAGATCCATCCCAGGATCTTGAAATTGAAAATATTTGTCATTATTACTGATGGAATACAGAAATATATTCAAGAAATCCTATCTACTAATATACACAACTTCAGTGGTTACATAGGTTATGTATAACTTCCCAGACATGATTTTACATAATGCGTTCCCCTGAGCCTACATGTTCATCTATGTTCCCAATGACATTTTTGCATAAGTTTTGGTTTTGCTCTCCAGTACCCTCCTTTTGGAAACTTATTTGCCAGGCTCTCTCTAATATAATTCATCATAATCTCCCTTCTTCGTCTTCCTATTCTGGGGCCTCATGTATAAAGGGTGCGTACGCACAAAAATGTTGTGTAAACCCATTTCCACACTTAAATGCCGATGTATAAAACCTAAACTTGGCGTAAAGCTACACATATTTTCACACTAGCTAAAACCCTGGCATCCGCAAGTTCTCCACTCAGTTTTGCAAACTGGCGGCACCCAGCGTCAAAGCAGTGCTACTGTTCCAGTGTGGTTTCCCTTTCTTTTTTAGATCCACATCCCTGACGCGGCTTTATAAATACACTGAAATTAACCGCATATTGTTTATTAGTTTAATGCATTTGATTGTAATTAACCTGTAGCAAAACAATGGTCCACAGAATGGTCAAACTATTCTAAATACCATAGCTGCTTTAGCGTTGTTATTCTCACTGCACCTTCTTTTTCTTCTTTCAGCTGCTCCCGTTAGAGGTTGCCACAGCGGATTATCATTTTCCATATTACTCTCACTGCACCACTCGGAGTATTTATATCACTGCATCAGAGTGTGGAATCACAGATCTACAGCAGCGGATTGGAAAGAGAATTATCGGCATACAGCCTCAAGCACATGCTGTCTCAGCCAGGCTGCCTATTTGAACTGCTCTCACATGGCAAACACTTCAAAGATTTTACTGTACGGACCTCATGGTTCAGAAAAAGTTTCATCCCAAGAACTATAAACGCACTCAATCAGTCTACAAGTGCTCCTTGAAGAACTATTTGTACTTATTAGTACAATCACCTCACTGTAAAATTGCACTACATTTATAATATTGCACAACCTGAGCCACTTTATAAAGCGTGTATTTACATATGATGACGATATCATTTTTAAGATGAAATGCAGCAAAATCTGTTTATTATGTTATACAGATAAAACTATAACTTAATTTAAATAATCTATATTGTTAATAATTAAACATGTGAGGACACTGTTACTGCGCTAGCAAGGAGCTGGCACTCTATTCAGGGATTGTTTCTGACTCTCGCTGTATTCTTGCTGGGTCTGGCGCAACACTGGAAGGATAGATGGATAGAATAATTAAACATGTACTAAGCAAGGTTATCATAGTTAACGAAAACTAAAATCAAAACTGAAACTATTATTAAAAAAACATTTTCATAAACTGAAATAAAATAATTAACAAAATCTGTTAAGTGTACAGTTCTGTCTGATTGTGACACAAAACTAACTCCGTAGGAGCTCCATGCCATAATTACTAAAACTGAAATTAATATATATAAAAATAAAATAGAAATGTCTTTGTGAAATAAAAAAAAAAACTAAAACTAAAAATACATGATGAAGGAAAACTAAAACTAAACTGAATTTCCAAGTAAGGTCAGAAAAAATATAGAAATTAAAACTAATATAAAAAGGCAAAACTATAATAACCTTGGTACTAAGAAGATATTTCAATGTTCCTTAAAGGTTTTGAAGAATCGGCATTCTAAGCTTACAGATGATTTAGCGTCTATTACAGAGCTGATTGTGTGGCAATTGGGTATTTGGAGAAAGAAAAGGAAGGACAGGAATTAGGGGTTAGTATGTTTGAAAGAGACAGTACTTCTGTAATAAATTATTTCATCGAAGGTCATGCACAGTGCAGCAAGCATCTTGCGTGAGGCAGGAACAATCACTGCGCAACAGTGTCCCCATGTTTAATAACATGCTTTAACTCCTATCATCATGAAAATGATATCATGTATATATCTCAGTATTTTAATTATTTAGAGAGCTGTAATATTACAAATGTAATGGATTCTGTGTCCTGTCGGAGGAAGAGAAAGCCCGTTTAAGAAGCATGTAGTGCACATAGAGCACATAGAAGATCAAATACAAAACAAAGCATTTAATGTGCTACTTTAGTTACGATGGGATTTGAGAAACAAGTAAATTAAACGATTTTAAGATGAAGTTTATAATGTTCTACTTTAATGACAAAATAAACTACGTGAATAAAGTGGAAATTTCGAGATTAAAGTTGACATTTCGTGCTTATTTTTTTTCCCTGTACCCTAATAAGCTTTCATATGACACTTAGATGGTGGGCTATGACTCATCTTTTCACAGTGACTTTGATATCTGACAACTTTTTTATTTTGGGCACTGTGTAACTCTGAATTTGAGCTTTTGAGTTTCTCCAACACTCTATGTCACTTGATCAACTTCCTTTTGTTGTTTATACAACTCTTTAAACCAACAAATAGTACATTTTTTCCTTGCCTCCACTTGGTATTGACTGAAATTCTTCTATTTTCCCAGTGCTTTTGCCATTGCATTTTCACAGAACGTTGAGCTTAGGGCTATTTATATTGATTTGCATATTCAAAGAGGCATAATTCTGGGAGGAGTTGGGGCAGGACAGCAGGCACGTGCACGTGCATTACTTTTCATGCTGACCCGGATTTATGGAGCAGAAGAATGTGGAAGTTGGTGAACGCACAGATTTATGCATCTGGAATTTTATGTGCGTACGCACATTTCCGCTCTTGTCCTGTTTAAGTGTGAATTCTACGGCACGGCGTTATGCATGAGGCCCCTGGAGTTTTATGGTCATTTGCAGACCAACATTAGGTACACCTACTGCCATCTACTGAGCTGGAGTGTGAAGCAAACCCTATAAATGATGAATAGACATCATGCATTCCTTGATGGGAAGTCCATTTTACAACATTCTCCAGAGATACCTGCTTAACTCCCAACTCCTTCACCCTAGCTATATAATTCTCCTTGAACTCCTCATATCTTTATCTTGTTAAATACCTCAGCACTAACTCTTGGCACCCCGTGACCCTGTGTTAGGATATAGTGGGATGGATGGATGAATTCAGCTTCGCATCTATTTGTACCTTAATTTATTTGTAATGAAAAACTGATCTTCAGTCTTATTTGCACACATCCCAGTATTTTGTCTCTTGAAAAACACACTGTCATTCCTATGAGTCACCAAATCTTCTGTCCAAAAGGCACTAGTTTGTCAAACTCTTGTTTAAATACATGCTATGAAAACTAATTCTAGCTTTCCCAGTTAAATCTCTTAAAAGCTACTTCTTATATAAATCTACTCTATGTACTGTATATATAAAATCCTAAGCCTAAAAGTGCAAACGATTTTGTGTAACAATTTTATGTGACGTTTTTATGTCACGTTTTTTGTCACGCTTTAAATCGGGCTTACTTTAAAACCTACATATATATGTTTTGGTATCATTCTTTTCAGATGTTAGATTTTTGTGATGTTAGATTTTCAGATTCTTATTCCATTTTTAAATTATAAACTAAAATATCATGAAAGTCACGGTTTTTATTTTTGATTGAGTAAACTTTCTTTCACAAGAACAAACAAAAAAATTATCTATTCGTAACACCAATGTTTGTATTTAGGTGATTTATTTAGCAGAAGGTCAAGTTACGATGACCCATTGCATACAACTTTAGTTTTCACATGATTTTTCCTGTTATTTAAAGTTATTTTTTTTAAAAAAGTTTTATAATCTATAAGAATGTCACTTAAAACGAATGGATCATTTATTTAGTCTCTTATAAATACTCATAGTGGACCTCAGTTTAATGGGAATACTCCAGTCGGTAAGAGAGTAAATATTTTATTCTCATTTCATGATTTTTATTCTTTTTTCTTTACATATTTATAGAATTTCATGATTTTGATTCCAATAAATAATATTTTTTTATTTTGTACATTTATAGATTTTACTAGGCGGCTCGGTGGCGTAGTGGGTAGCGCTGCTGCCTTGCAGTTGGGAGACCTGGGGACCTGGGTTCACTTCCCGGGTCCTCCCTGCGTGGAGTTTGCATGTTCTCCCCGTGT
This sequence comes from Erpetoichthys calabaricus, assembly GCF_900747795.2. Lineage (NCBI taxonomy): Eukaryota > Metazoa > Chordata > Cladistia > Polypteriformes > Polypteridae > Erpetoichthys > Erpetoichthys calabaricus. The sequence continues at coordinate 138,380,757 of NC_041403.2, forward strand.
CTGCGTGGGTTTCCTCCGGGTGCTCCGGTTTCCTCCCACAGTCCAAAGACATGCAGGTTAGGTGGATTGGCGATTCTAAATTGGCCCTAGTGTGTGCTTGGTGCGTGGGTGTCTTTGTGTGTGTCCTGTGGTGGGTTGGCACCCTGGCCAGGATTGGTTCCTGCCCTGTGTTGGCTGGGATTGGCTCCAGCAGACCCCCGTGACCCTGTATTCGGATTCAGTGGGTTGGAAAATGGATGGATGGATGGATACATTTTACTAATATTCTGACTGCAACTGGGGGTTGGGCACTGAAGGCGCCAGGGGGTTTGTCCCCCTAGTAATCTTATAATAATCCTAAACTAAAAACACACAAATATTATAAGTCTTATTTAACAAACTGCATAAAGCACCATTTCTTCAACCCATTATTCCACTACATCCTCAGTTGCCTTTGACAATATAATGGTCCACGGAATCGCCAAACTATTCCAAATACCATAGCTGCTTTAGCTTTGTTATTCTCAATGCACATTTAACCCACTGTATCTGAGTATGGAATCACAGCTGTACAGTAGCTGATCGGATGGAGGATTATTAGGATACGGCATCTATCACATGCTGCCTCAGCCATGCGCACAGTCTATTTGAACTTCTCCCTCACAGCAAACGCTTCAGAGCCTTTCCTGTACGGACCTCGCGGTTCAGAAACAGTTTCATGTCCAGAGTTCAATAACAATAAAGGAATTCAATTCAGTTCAATAGAAGAGAGCGCGTATTTACAGATAATGACAACTGGCTTCTAAGTCGATTTAGATTTCCAAGCACTATCTTCTTGGAGCTCCTGATATCATTTTTAAGATAAAATGCAGTAAACTATGTATATTACATTGTACAGATACATTTTTAACTTCATTTAAATAAACTAGTGAAGTGGTAGCGATGAGCTGGCATTCCGTTCAGGGATTGTTCCTGCTCGCACTGTACGCTGGCTATGACTGGTGCAACCCTTGATGGATATATGGATGAAATAATTAAAGATGTACGATGAAGATATAGATAGATAGATAGATAGATAGATAGATAGATAGATAGATAGATAGATAGATAGATAGATAGATAGATAGATAGATAGATAGATAGATAGATAGATAGATAGATAGATAGATAGATAGATAGATAGATAGATAGATAGATACTTTATTAATCCCAATGGGAAATTCACAATATTATAATATTCCTCAAAAGTTTTGAAGAATCTACGTTCTAAGCATAGAGATCGTTTTACATTATTAAAGAAATTATTGTGTGGCGATTGGTTACTTGGAGAAAGAAAAGGAAGGACAGGAAGTAGGGGATAGTAAGTTTGAAAGAGACAGTACTGCTGCAATAAATTATTTCATCAAGGGTTGCACACAGCACAGCAAGCATCTTCGGGAGGGAGGAACAATCTCTGGACAGGGCACTAGAACATCGCTACCACATGTTTAATACATATTTTAATTCCTTTCAGCATGAAAATGATAACAAGTATACATCTTAGTATTTAAATGGTTCAGAGAGCTGTAATATCATGAATGTAATGTATTCTGTGTCCTGTCTGCGTAAGAGAAAGTTTAAGAAGCGCGTAGTGATTCACACACATAGAGTACATAGAATGAAAAGCATTTAATATGCTACTTTAGTTATGATGGAGAAACTAGTAATTAAATTATTTTAAGATAATGTTTGTTACGTCTACTTTAATGACAAAATAATGCGATTAAAGTAGACATTTTGAGATGTTGACATTTTGAGCTTTTTTCCACTCTGTCCCTATTTTTTTTTCTTTTCTCTGTACCCTAATAAGCTTCCATATGACACTCAGATGTTCAACTACAACTCATCTTTTCACTGCAACTTTAATATATGACCACTTCTTTTTTATTTCGAACACTGTACAACTTTCTGAAGTTGAACTTTCGAGTTTCTCCAACACTCTATGTAATTCAATCAACTTCCTTTGTTGTTTATACAACAAATAGTATGTTTTTTCCGGAGCCTCCACTTGGTATTTGCTGAAATTCTTCTATTTTCCCCAGTGCTTTTGCCATTGTCTTTTCACAGAACGCTGAACTTAAGGGCCATTCAGATTGATTTGCATATTCAAAGAGCTGTAATTCTGGGAGGAGTCAAGGTGGGGTGGCAGATGCATGCACATGCGTTACATTTCACGCTGACCGGGATTTATGTAGCAGAAGAACGTGGACGTTGGCGTACATACAGATTTATGCATTTGGATTTTTTTGTGCGTATGTACATTTCTGTTTTTATCCGTATGCCATGTTTTAGTGTGAATTCTACGTACAGTGTTATACATGAGGCCCCTGGTCATTTTCCTGTAATGAGTGTAATATTATGATTTTAATTTTTTTTTCTTCCTGGTTCCCCTTTATATAGTTGCCTGAGGGAGCATGACCACCTGAAGATGCAGCTGGGGAACAGCTGAAGTGAATAGAAAATGAAGCTGCTACTAGAACAGAAGATTCAGCATTTCAGTTTTGTATTGTATATTTTCATTTTGATACTTGCTTTGTCTATAAGGTGCTATTTCTGTTTTGTGTTTTTTCAGATTAGTTTACAAACCTATATTTTGTTTTTTTCCTATTTTGTGATCATCTTTTGAAGTCTTTTTTGAATAGATACTTAAATATTAGGAATATTTGTTTATTTTGTACTAGATCAAAGGTTTACAGCTTCCTTCACCTCTATTCTGGACATTTTTGGGCCTATACAGGACAGAAGCCTGCTGCTTGAGTTTGGTATTAGGCTGCTAGGGTGAGGCCTTTTTGTGATCCAGACCTATAAAGAGTAGACATTTGCATTTTGTTAGTTTTAAGGCCTGCACCCATTTTGAAGCTCTGTTGTGACTTGCATTCTGCATTTCACCACTCACACGGCTACTCCCTGGAACTTTTGTGCTGTTATGCAGAAGCAACCTGCATTATCATGAAACTCTGATAGTCTGCCTGCTGCTTTCAAGACTGCCAGCATTGACCATCTTTTGACCACTGCACAATTCAAAAACACAAGTTTCCTTCAACATTATGTATATACAGAAAATGTCAGCTGCAAAACACATTGGCAATCCACATGAATTTTCATGCTTCTATGTGCATTTCTTATACCAAATTATTTATGACCATGAGGTGAGCTATCTTCAGCACACTAACATTCAGCTCACTTGATTTACATTTATTCATTATGTAATTGTAAAGGACTGCACTCGCTGTAGTGGTGCAGTTTTAGACATAGCTTTATAATTTCAGGATGCCAGTGAAAAAACATCAGTTACATTTCTAATATAATTTCATCTCAAATAATTCCATTGTCCTTTGTTCTTCAAAAAAAAGCTTAAAGGGCAAATGTGTCCAATAGCTGAAGTACTGTACAACAAAAATGATAAACAAGAATAATGTTTATGTTATAGACTTTTTCTGAATATCATTGTTCTAATATTAGTTATTTAATTCAAGGTCTAGTTACATTATGTGGTCTATGTATGCTGGAATGTATTAGCAATCACAACTGAAACAAAACAGGGCCAACAACCATGATGCCCAATTGTTGACCCCCACTTGCCTTAAAAGTGCTTTTAAGGGCTGGTTCGTTGGTGATTCTCAAAACAACCACCTCATAGGGTAGTGTGCTGTGTCCCTGTGCTGTACTCCTTCGTCACCTCTGACTGTGTGACCAATGCAGCTCCAACAACATCATTCAGTTTGCTAATGCCAGAACCACCATAGGCCTTGTGAGGGTGCAGGTCCGCTCCATGCTCCCACTCCGGCTTTGGGAGCCTCTTGAACCTGACATCATTGATAGTCATGACCATGTTGAGCTTGGCAGATGAAGCCAAAAGACACATATAGCAAGAAGTAGGTGCAAAAAAGATGCTTAGTGCTTTTATTAAAATAAAATTCAAACAAACGGTGTTCAAAACAAAGTACAGTGCTCACAGGTCCATAAATAATCCATAAAACAAAAGTGCTGCGGAAGTTAGAACCCATCCATCCATCCATTTGCCAACCCGCTGAATCCGAACACAGGGTCACGGGGGTCTGCTGGAGCCAATCCCAGCCAACACAGGGCACAAGGCAGGGAACCAATCCTGGGCAGGGTGCCAACCCACCGCAGGACAAGTTAGAACCCAATGAACAGAAAATCCTTTAAAAACAAAGTTAAAACATAGGCAGGAAACTGTCTTTAGTCCAGTGAGCCTCGTGCCCCTTTAAAAATCTGAGTTCTCTTTGGCTTGCCCTCTCTGGACCTTGCAGCCCAAGGACAAGTCCCCCAGCAAGCGCAGACAGCCTTTTTCTACTGGCCCATGTTCTTGTTACCAATCTGTGACGTAAGTGGGGAGATTCAGAGCCCTGCTCCACGCCCACCTCGGCCTTTCCAGGCTCCACCCAGCAAAAGTGCACTCTGTCCTCTCACCACTGCCGATCAGTTGGCTCCTCTTGGTGAGAGCACACTCCTGAGTTGCTCCTGCTATTTAGGCCCTCAATATGACACTCTAAAGCGCCAGCCACATGCTTCTTCCAGAGGCTTCACTCCCACCCACTTCTTTATCACATTGCACCTACTCGCTCTTGCCTTGTTTCCTCCTCCGCATAAACCATCATGCCCTTTTCCTTTACTTTCATTTCTCTTTTCCTTTTCTGATCCTGCACTCCCCTTTTATACACTTGTGGTGTGAAGAGTGTTACAGGTGTGATCATTTAATTGCTGCCCCAGGATGATAACAAGAAAATCAGACTGCCGGTATGTGCCGGCAAGGCAACGCCTGGTCAGCTGAGCACCTCACACCAACACACAGGTGAGCCATCTTCTCAGACAATCACTGGCACCTGCTCCACTCTCTAGCACGAGTGTGTCCATTATTTATTTATTTTGAAACAAACTGACAACCATGGACCTCTCTTACCACAGGCCTGATCACCAACAATGATGAGTTGCCTTACAAAATAATTTCCTTCTGACATTGCGGTATTAAGACAGTGATCTCTCACTTCATGTCAGCAAACAAAAGGAGCTGGACATAGATTTTATCAAGCAGGAGGTAGACCACCAACCCATTAACATCAAGGGGATTGTGAGAAGATCAGTAACTTTAAATTTTCTGGAATCACCATCACTGACAATCTGAAATGAGTCAGCTATTGTCCTAAGCCTTTACTTCCTTGAGTATCTGAGAGAAGATTATATATGTCTATGCTCATCATCATCCACGGGTGCATGGTGGAGTCCATACTCACAGCAACAACAACAATATTTATTTTTATGGTACATTTTCATACACAAGATATAGAACAAAGTGCTTTACAACGCAGAAAAGCAGTAGTTATATGAAAAGAAAAACAAATTAAATTAGGTAAGAATAATGAATGAGTAATTAAAAAATAAGTCAGAACAGGCTTACTGACCATAGATATATAATTAACTGAAAAGTACAATCCTCTTACATAGCATCGTATTCCAAGTCTCTAAAGATGAGTACAGTGATAAGGTAGATGGCTGGAAGGACATTAAAAACAAACCAAAAACTCCAGAAAATCTGGAGAAAAAAAAATCTGCGGAGGTTTCAAAGCCAAAAGGCATTCTACCTACCATAAATGTTCTTAAGTAATTCCTCATTGTTTCCAAGCTTTGTCCCAGAGCATTCAATGCAAATGGGTCTCATGGACAGCCGGGGCACCTGTCTTCATTCGAGCATCAGAGGCGGCAGCATTGTGTTTCGATCAGGTGATGGTGGTGCATAATCCCATCACAGAGATCTGGAAAAGAAAGAATGAAGACTGACTGCCTTCATTACATCCTATGATGGCAACTTCTTTGATGAGAATTTGGGGAAGTTGGCTAAAAAATATTACTGGCATACTGTTTGCTTCTGTTCAGGGCATTTATAACACATGTTGCCTTATAAAGACAAACAGTATTAGTAAAGACCTCAGCCATCCTGCACAGCCACCAACTTTCTGGTGGTGCGCTGTATCAGGAGTGACCATGTAAAGGTCGGTTGGCGCTCATCCTTTAATTATCTGAGATCTGCATATGGACAGTTTTCAGTGTGTTGTTCTTTTGGTGTAATCCTGATGGTAGAAGATTTTTATCATTGTTTAGGGATTTTGAGTTTTAGATCAGTGTTTGGGATTTATTTGAAAGTTCATTTTGACTTTCCAGTTACAAATTTGGTACGTTTTCTTATCACATCTCTTCTTGCTGTCCTTATCATTAAAAACATCCTCTGTCACCTGCGGACAGAACCTCTGGGTAAAAAGATGAGGACCATTAGCTGGTCACACTGACAACTGAGTTAGTGTTTCTTGCATATACCCTCTGATATTTTATTAAAGTATGGTTTAGTGTTCATTTTTGTATATTTGTATTCATTGACAGTTGTTGGTAGTGTCTTACTGTCACTAGTCAGTGGGAGACCTTGAAGTAAGTATTTCATTGTATCATATACACATGACGATAAATCTGGACTTGAAAAGAGACTTGAATGTCAACAGTGGCTTATGGGCTTGGTATTGATTGACACTTTGAGTACCATGGCTCCAAGGTAATCCTTTATTAGTAGAAAATCGTAAACTACAGACTCTTCTATATATACACAATCTTTGTTGTTTGTTCTTTTAATCTTATTCTTTACTGGAAAAAGCAACAGAGAATGTAAGAAACTCAAGCCTGAAGTGGTGTGACCCTCGCGCAGCAGGGGAACACAAGTTTTTCATTAACTTTCCCAGTAGTGTTTTAGTTAGCACTGCCTGCCATCTTTCAGCTCCTAAGTTCTGGATTTCCTCATTACTACCACTCTCTTGGTGAAGTCTGCACATTCTGTTCACTTGTGCTAATTTTCAAAGTGCACAGGAAAAATCTACTGGGGCCAAAGGGGCCCTCATTTAGGCAGTTTGCATTTGTTTATTTTATTTAAAATCAGTGTATAATCTTACTATGAAGGCTAATTAGCCTATTAATTAATAGTATTTCTTTCATAATAATTAATAAATAATTAAACCTGAAAAAGAAAATTCAAGTCTGCACGGCTCTTATATTTAGGAAATGTTGTGGCCTTGATTGCCACAGCCACTTTGGATTGTGATTGGCTGAGCAGATGCCATCGCCCATTTTCTTTCGGTTGAGAAAACTCTGCGCTTCCTGTCAGAGTGTCCACACAAGCTGTTTGAAAACACACATATAAACTTACAAGTGGCAAAGTAAAGCTCTACATGTTATGGCAGTAGAGTTAGTTGGAATGGGCTATGCAGCTCATTAAAACACAGGACATAATAATTTACAAAGCAAATAAGTCTCTCACTGTCATTAGATTTTGAGATCCAGAGGCAGTTTCTGTGGTCTGGCCTGTTATTGAGATACTAGCATTATTATTAAAACCATAATTAAAATTAGACACCCTTCACAGCCTTTCAAATTATCCTCCATTTTACTTCAAATTTGCAACATTGCCACAATTCCTAGAAACCACATGCGTTGTCTCTGCCCCGCCCTTTCTGATAGTAATATACAGTATTATCATATATTCCAAATACCATTTTATGTAAAAAGAATGTTTGACGCATGACCCACTCCCTTGTACTTTACAGCAAATCAGAACTGTCTGAACTGTGGCTTTGATGTACAGAAGTGTACTTCAGTTGTAATAATTGCACTCTCTTGTCTTTTTAAATGAACTCTCTATTTGCGTGGCATATTGTACATTTCAAGAAGGCAAGAATCTATTGTACGAGTAAGTGCACAATTAGTACAGATATTTAACATGACAAAATGTCCCTTGACTATAAGCTTGATTTGATTCTAAGAAAAGGCTCGTGTTTGCATGTCATGGGAGAAATTTAGGTATATTTGTTTAGATTCAATATACTTTGACATTTAGCAGTGAATTGTGGGATGAATAATGTCAAAAATGTAAAGAAAAGTCAAAGCAATTAATAGGCACAACATAGGTGTGTGTGTTTTTGTGTGCCTGAGGATTGTCTTGATGACAGTAACCAATGTTCCCAGGATGGGCTGTGTCTCTAAATTGAACAAACTGGTTACTGGAAATGGTTGGATGGTATTCTGCCACAGTGCCTGTGACTGGACGCACTGATGTGGCTTGAGCCTCAGCTGTCTGAAAGACAAGAAGGAATTCTTTTTGTTTTTATCATATTAAGACATTGACTTTTCAATGGCTGCATCATTGGTCACCTGCTGTTGGTAATGGATTTCAGGAACATTTAGAGTGGCAATGTCCAAGAGTGAATTAAGAAATCTGCTTTTAAAATACATAGAGTGAGGGGTGCCATTTCCAGGATGACACTGAGCAGGTGTAATACGTGTATATGTTTAATATATCACTGTGCTCTGTACAAATATTTTATAAATCTACTTTTCTTTCTGCTCACATGTACAGCTAATACAAAGACAGATTTAACACAGGGGTTCATCATTTAGAAATGCTAGACAAGCATTAGAAGACAAAACAGGGACAACTGTGAAATGGGCATTGTATACTATTTTGTGTGTCAAAGTCAAGCATGAAACTGTATCCTCTTTGCCTTGTTTGGAATGGCATGATTCACCTAATTGGGGGCCTGCACATGAAGAAAGCGTATAAAGCCTTAGAACATTGCCCGCACACCTTTGAAACCAACGGATGGATGGGAGATAACGTCGTCCGATCCGGAAAATCCTTCCAACACAGCGACGAAAATGACACACTCTACACATCGGGGCCCCAACTCCCCGAAGGTCTTGCTATGGGCTTCCTTCACCTGTTATGCAGCATAAACCGTCATTAAAGAAAGCTAAGATATTTCTCCTATGTGATTTCTTACCGCCGTATCACTAAGGGAGGGGTATCACCTTTTAATATTATATAATATATATATTATATCTATTTTGGTTTTGTAGATTCAGGTTATGTAACACGCAGCAATTACAAAAGAACTGAAGCAACAAGGGAGCTAACGTCCACTGCTGGATACAGCAGGACTAGGTCTCATAGAACACCTCTGGGCAGGTAATAACCACACAAAATGGCAGCTGCAGAGATTTTAAAAATTCCATCTTGAAAGTGGAAGGATCATTAGGGCTAGTTTGGTTAATTTCCTAGAAAGGTATTAAATAAGGGCATGAAAGAAAGATTAAGATGCAGACCAAAGATTATTATAGTTAACGAAAACTAAATCAAAACTGAAGCTATTATTAAAAAAAACATTTTGTAAACTGAAATAAAATAATTAACAAAACCAAAATGAAAAACTTAAATGAAACTATTAAAGTAACTGGAAGATCTAACTGAAATAAAATAATAATCTCTCTATTATAAAAAAAAATCCTGGGAGAGAAATTAATACATTAAGATCACATTAAGATCACAGAAGATACTTAAAAGACCCGCGAGATGAAAGAGAATGGCATGGAGCATCTCGCGGGGACCTTAAACATGAGACTTTGTGCCAAGAGATTGACCCAGGACCGTCTCGCGATGACGTAGAACATGAGATTTTTGCAAGACACACCCTACTTACAATCAATATCAAATAAGACAATGGGCAGTAAAACATTCAGTCGTCTAAAGGATTTGAGCACACACAGATCCAGGGTCTCAACGCATATAAGTGAATAAGGACAATACATTATAAATGAAGATGTTGACGACTAAGCGAAGAAGAAAGCAGCGTGGAGAAAAGAGACTCAAAAAGCGTTTGGAGAGAAAAAAGGAGCAAAAAAGAAAAACAATAATCTAGTGCAAACTCAGAAAATAAGGAAAGTAATTATCAGCCCGGAACAAGTGGAATTGAAAAAAAAGCACGTCCATTCGGGCTCAGAATTAAAAGACAGAGAGTTAAAGACAAAGTAGAACTTCATAAAGACATTCACAAACATTGGCGCTATACACATGCAGAGCAGATTAGAGATTATGAAAGCAGTGGAAATCGAAAGGCTCAAAAAAAAAAAAAAAAAGTTGGCGTGATACACATGTGGAGAAAGTTAAAGAATATGAAAGTAGGAAAATTTATGGCAAGCCAAATTAACATTTAGAGATATCTCAAAATGAATTTTATGATATCTGGAAATGCATTTTAGATATCTCAAATTGAATTATAGATATCTAAAAATACATCTATTTTAAGATATCTAAAAAGAATTGTATGATATCTCAAACAGATTTCAAGATATCTTGAAGTGATATGCTGTACATTTTCAGATATCTGAAATGCTTTTCAAGATATCTTAAATGCAATTTGAGATATCTTGAAATATGTTCATGTGCATTTTGAGATACCTCAAATACATTTCAAGATATCTTAAAATACATCTGCAGGCATTTTGAGATATCTGAAATACATTTTCAGATATCTTAAAATAGCTTTCTGCACATTTCAAGATATCTCAAATACATTTTCAGATATCTTAAAATAACTTCCTGCGTATTTCAAGATATCTCAAATACATTTTCAGATATCTTAAAATAACTTCCTGCGTATTTCAAGATATCTCAAATACATTTTCAGATATCTTAAAATCACTTCCTGTAAAATTTCTTATACTTTCAATGGAAACTTCCTGCCTATTTTAAGATATCTCGAAATACATTTAAGATATCTCGAAATGCACAGGAAGTGATTTTGAGATATCATGAAATGTATTTGAGATATCTTGAAAATGTGCAGGAAGTTATTTTAAGATATCTTGAAATGTATTTGAGATATCTTGAAATGTGCAGGAAGTCATTTTAAGATATCTGAAAATGCATTTCAGATATCTCAAAATGAATTTGGGATATCTTAAAAATGAGAAGGAAGTTATTTTAAGATATCTCGAAATATAATTTAGATATCTTAAAAAGCATTTAAGATATCTTGAAATTCATTGTTGTTTCAGATATCTGAAATACAGTTTTAGATATCTAAAATTAATTTCATGATATCTTAAAATGGGTCTCTGCTCTATTTCAGATATCTAACAATGTATTTCAAGATATCTAAAATTGTATTTCAAGATATCTAAAATGCATTTTAAGATATCTTTAAAAGGACACTCAATTATTTCAAGATATCTCAATAGCATTTTCAGATATCTACAATACAATTTAAGATATCTCAAATACATTTCCAGATATCTCAAAACAGCTTCCTGTCCATTTTCAGATATCTCAAATACATTTTCAGATATCTCAACATCACTTCCTGCTCATTTCAAGATATCTCAAATACATTTTAAGATATCATATAATAAACAAGAAGTCCCATTGAAATAATAGGCAGTTTTACAGGAAATGATTTTGAGATATCTTGAAATGCATTTAAGATATCTTAAAATGCATGAAAGGTCAATTTAAGATATCTGAAAATTCATTTGAGATATCTTGAAATGCAGACACAACTATTTTGAGATATCTGAAACTGTATTTGAGATATCTTGAAATGCATTTGAGATATCCTGAAATGTATTGCAGATATCTTAAAATGTAAAGTAAATTACATTTTAAGATCCGAAATTCATTTTGAGATATCCATCCATCCATCCATTATCCAACCCGCTGAATCCGAACACAGGGTCACGGGGGTCTGCTGGAGCCAATCCCAGCCAACACAGGGCACAAGGCAGGAACCAATCCCAGGCAGGGTGCCAACCCACCGCAGGACACACACAAACACACACTAGGGCCAATTTAGAATCGCCAATCCACCTAACCTGTATGTCTTTGGACTGTGGGAGGAAACTGGAGCGCCCGGAGGAAACCCACACAGACATGGGGAGAACATGCAAACTCCACGCAGGGAGGACCCGGGACGCGAACCCAGGTCCCCAGGTCTCCCAACTGCAAGGCAGCAGCGTTACCCACTGCGCCACCGTGCTGCCATTTTGAGATATCTCTAAATGTTAATTTGGCTTGCCATGAAAATTGGAAAATATAAAAAAAAAGAAAGTAAAGAATCGCAGTAGCGTAAACAAATGGAAATTATTACTTGAAAAAGGGAAAATAATCACCACGGACCAGGTGTCATTGGAAAAAAAAGCAGGACAAAGTGAGGTCAGAAATAAAAGACAGAGTAGAAAGCAAAGTAAAACATCATAAAAAGGTTAAAAAACAAGAGGGCCATACACATGCAGAGCAGGTTAGAGATAATGAAAAACTGGAATTCAAAACACTCAAAAAAAACGTAGGCGCGATGCACATGCTGAGCAAGATACTGAATATGAAAGCAGAAAAAATGACAGTGTCAAAAAAAGTAAACATCGCATGAGCGCAAAAAAAAAGAGAAATTATTATTAACAAAAAGGCGAATAGAGGTCGAATATATGGACACAGGTGATATGTCAGAAGTATGTAAATATTGTAAGACTGAAGTTTCAGTCAGAGAATTTCAAAAACGTGGTTTACATCACATGCATTTATTGGTTACTTTGCAAAAAAAAATGATTAACTACAGATGATGTCGATCGTTTTGTCTGTGCTAAAATTCCAAACAGAGAAACCTATCCTGAATTATGGTACAAAGTCATTAAACACATGTCTCACTGACCTCATTTAAAAGATTCAGCATAATCCAAATATATTCCAGATTCCAAATATTGTTTTTACATAAGTTCTGAAATAAAAGTGAAACTAATGAAATAGCAACAATTCAAAGAAAAAAAAATCTTAAAAGGGTGTATCCGCAAAACCAAACACGGGGGTTGGCGAGCGAAGCGAGCAGGGGGCAAAGCCCCCTAGTTTACTAAAATAATTTAAGTTTTCGTTTTTGAATGAATATTCTTCCTGTTAGTTTTTAACCCTTATAACTTTTAACTCTAAAACTGAAAGTCATCCACCACGAGCCGCCCGCATATATTCATCCAGTGACCCTGTAGTTAGGATATAGCGGTTGGATAATGGATGGATGGATGAACGGCGACTGGTGAAAGAGGGCAGCTGTTCACTACAGCATTTGCAGTGACAGAGCGAGCTGAATACACGTGTAAAGCGTGTGGATTAGAAAGTGATTTACGTACTGCCTTTCTTTGCACTTGTTGTATATCAAGATGTAATTCAAATGCCTGAAAATGGAATATGGTGGTCAACAAAAACTTTACCATATGGACAGAAAAATCACAAATGAGTAACATTTCAGTTTATTTCTCAGGTGCCTGCTTTTTGTTGACAATAATTAACTGTATAGAGAAAGTATAATCATGAAAAATTTTGATGAATCTTGACGTTTTAAACCTCCCCAAGTCCGAAAATACAGTTTTTTGGAATTATGTCTATGTGTGTGTAAACATGGTAACTCAAAAACGCAACTAGATAGATGGATGAAATTTGGCATGTGGTCGTTACACCACAGTTGTAGATCTCTATTAACTTTTGGGCCAAATCCATCAACCGGAAGTGGTACTTCACCTGAACATACTCGATTTTTTTATGCAGCTGCAGGGTCCGATTTAATCATCCATCCATCCATTGTCCAACCCGCTGAATCCGAACACAGGGTCACGGGGGTCTGCTGGAGCCAATCCCAGCCAACACAGGGCACAAGGCAGGAAACAATCCTGGGCAGGGTGCCAACCCACCGCAGGACACACACAAACACACCCAGCACACACTAGGGCCAATTTAGAATCACCAATCCACCTAACCTGCATGTCTTTGGACTGTGGGAGGAAACCGGAGCGCCCGGAGGAAACCCACGCAGACACGGGGAGAACATGCAAACTCCACGCAGGGAGGACCCGGGAAGCGAACCCAGGTCCCCAGATCTCCCAACTGCGAGGCAGCAGCGCTACCCACTGCGCCACCGTGCCGCCCCAATTTAATCAACTTTACTTTAATAATAATTGATCAATATATTATCAATTTGGTTTGATTTGTTGTTGATGGTTCTTTAATTTACATAATATAATCATTGTCTTGCAGTTTGCTCCTCAAATATCCATCCCCATATATGAGTACACGAGAAAGTCGAGGGGAGCCCACTCCCGATTTTTGAAAATTAAACGGCACTGATCGAGAGACTGACTAGGTCGTCATACAAGATCAACATATTGTTGCTAACCAATCACTTTTGCTTTAAAAATGTCGTTTAACAATGAAACGATACAAACCTTGTAAAATTCCTGAGTTGGCAATGTCTCTACTGAACTACAGGTAGGTAGGCCAAGAGAGTCTGCCAGGTGTTGAAAAGCTAAACATACTAATGTGTTTTTGTATTTATGCTATATTTATTAATGTATCTTTTTTAGTTAATATTCATCATTATTAATACCAGATATTGTGAAAAGAAATCCAATAGCAGAATTATGTTAGATAGTTGAAATATCATATTCTTTTTGTTCTTAACATTAGCCATATCGTATATATTGCATACCAAGGATTTTTCCTGTCTTGCCTTCAAACCTGCTGGGGTAGGCTCCAGGTTCCTGTGATCCTACCCTGATAAACAGGTTTAGCTAATGTATATATTGTTCCTAATCTCAGATGCTGTCTCTGTTGTTTTGTGCCCGTCCATACTCCTATTACCTACTCTTGCTCTACTAATTAAGGGTTTGCTGTCCTTTATGTTGGATTATTCAAGTCTCACTGCACCTAACCTTCACACTGCACACTTGTTTTTCTTTGTTTCCCTCAATATAGCTAGGTGGGGTCTGCACATTGATTCAAGCCTAAGACCCCTGTTCTTCCTAAGGCCCCATGATTTTCATGATCACACCTGTGAGAACACAGTAGATTCTGTTTTCTGATTTTTTATCTTTTCAGGCCTGCAGGTGGCAAAATTCTGTCAATAAATTGTTTGTGCCTGAGATGGAATCAGAGCTCAATATGGCTGGTAGGAAATAACAAAGCCCAGTATTTGAGATTTTTGAATGCAATATTGAAGGCATTCATTATAAGCACTTTGTCATTGGAGCAGAATATGTTGTGTGCTGTAGATATATAGAGTAAAAAACCCTTGCACCTTAAAATTCACCTAAATTTCATTACAAATTGACCCATTCTGGGCAATAAAAGGAAAAGTAAAGTGCCAACAGTCAGCGCAGATTTGTTCAGCACAAATGACATAGAAAATATTTTAAAAATTATAAAATTGTGTGGGCGGCACGGTGGCGCAGTGGGTAGCACTGCTGCCTCGCAGTAAGGAGACCTGGGTTCACTTCCCGGGTCCTCCCTGCGTGGAGTTTGCATGTTCTCCCCCGTGTCTGCATGGGTTTCCTCCCACAGTCAAAAGACATGCAGGTTAGGTGCATTGGTGACCCTGGTGTGTGTTTGGTGTGTGGTTGTGTGTCTGTGTGTGTGTGCCCTGTGGTGGGCTGGCACACTGCCCGGGGTTTGTTTCCTGCCTTGCGCCCTGTGCTGGCTGGGATTGCTCCAGCAGACCTCCATGACCCTGTATTAGGATAAGCGGTTTGGATAATGGATGGATGGGTAAAATTGTTCATATTCAGTATCTGGTTTTGATTATGCTTGTTTTTATCAGACAAAAACAAAACCAAATAGTAAACTGTGTCATGCAGTGTAGTAAGCTTCCACTAACATTAAACTCATATCCAAACTCGTTAAGTGTACAGTTCTGTCTCATTGTGACACAAAAACTAAACTCCATAGAAGCTCTTCAACCATACTATAATTACTAAAACTAAAACTGAAACTAATATATATATAAATAAAATAGAAATGTCTTTGTAAAATAAAAACTAAACTTAAACTAAAAATGCACGATGAAGGAAAACTAAAACTAAACTGAATTTCCAAGTAAGGTCAGAAAAAATATAGAAATAAAAACTAATATAAAAAGGAAAAACTATAATAACCTTGATGCAGACAACTGCTGCCTGGATGTACTGTAAGTGTCCAATTCTTACTCCAGACACTACGGGACAGCAGACCCCACTGCTGGCAGGTATACATGAAAAATGTCTGTGCTGCAAATTAATGAATTTGTGTGTGTGTGTTTGATTGACTTGTGTCATGATGTGTATGTATGTGTGTCTTGTAAGTATAAGTATGTATAAGAAGATTGGTTGGCTGACTGATTTTGGATAAAATATCTGGAAACATAATATTAACATTATTAAGTAATAAACATACATGAGAGAAAAGAAAAATGATTTTGCAAAAGACTGAGTAAATACATTTTATAGCAGACCTTTAAATATTTTCTGTATATTCATTATGGGATGAATGACAAAGAGGGGTGGCATGGTGGTGTAGTGGTTAGCGCAGCCCTTGGTAACAAAGCGAATTAATTTAATTGATTTTCATTGATTTCTTTTTTTTTCCATCCTTCATTTTTGTTATTTTAATGTGTAAATAAATGTGTAATGTGTAAAGAGCCAATTCTAATAAAGTACTAGTTAAAAAAAAGAAAATTATAAGGGTGTTTTGTAAGATAGAAGAAGAACAGAATATTAATTTTTTTGCATAATCTATATAGATAATAGAGTTTTATTTTTTTGCTTCTTGAACACTGTCCCCTCCTCGAACCGCCACCTTATCGTGGTGGAGGGGTTTGCGTGTCCCAATGATCCTAGGAGCTCTGTTGTCCAGGGCTTTATGCCCCTAGTAGGGCCACCCAAGGCAAACTGGTCCTAGGTGAGGGATGAGACAAAGTGCGGTTCAGCACAACCTCCTATGATGAATAAAAAATTTGGACGGCGTTTTCCCTCGCCCGGACGCGGGTCACCGGGGCCCCCCTCTGGAGCCAAGCCTGGAGGTGGGGCTTGATGGCGAGCTCCTGGTGGCCGGGGTTGCACCCATGGGGCTCGGCCGGGCACAGCCTGAAGAGGCAACGTGGGTCCCCCTTCCCATGGCCTCACCACCTATGGGAGGGGCCAAGGAGGTCGGGTGCAGTGTGAGTTGGGTGGTGGCTGAAGTCAGGGACCTTGGCGGTCCGATCCTCGGCTACAGAAGCTAGGTCTTGGGATGTGGAATGTCACCTCTCTGAAGGGGAAGGAGCCTGAGCTTATGTGCGAGGTTGAGAGGTTCCGGCTAGATATAGTCGGGCTCACCTCGACACACAGCTTGGACTCTGGAACCAATCTCCTTGAGAGGGGCTGGACTCTGTACCACTCTGGAGTTGCCCCCAGTGAGAGGCGCTGAGCAGGTGTGGGCATACTTATTGCCCCCTGACTTGGAGCCTGTACATTGGGGTTTACCCCGGTGTACGAGAGGGTAGCCTCCCTCCGCCTTCGGGTGGGGGGACGGGTCCTAACTGTTGTTTGTGCTTATGCACCAAACAGCAGTTCGGAGTACCCACCCTTTTTGGAGTCCCTGGAGGGGGTGCTAGAGGACATACCTTCTGGAGACTCCCTCGTACTGCTGGGAGACTTCAATGCTCACGTGGGCAAAGACAGTGAAACCTGGAAGGGCGTGATTGGGAGGAATGCCCCCCCAAGCCCCCCCCACCCGATCTGAACTCGAGTGGTGTTTTGTTATTGGACTTCTGTGCTCGTCACGGATTGTCCATAGCAAACACCATGTTCAAGCATAGGGGTGTTCATATGTGCACTTGGCACCAGGACACCCTAGGCCTCAGTTCGATGATCGACTTTGTGGTCGTGTCGTCGGACTTGCGGCCACATGTATTGGACACTCGGGTGAAGAGAGGGGCGGAGCTATCAACTGATCACCACCTGGTGGTGAGTTAGCTTCGATGGTGGGGGAGGATGCCGGTCAGGCCTGGTAGGCCCAAACGTGTTGTGAGGGTCTGCTGGGAACGTCTGGCAGAGCCCCCTGTCAGAAGTAGCTTCAACTCCCACCTCAGGCAGAACTTCGACCATGTCCCAAGGGAGGTGGGGGGACATTGAGTCCGAATGGGCCATGTTCCGTGCCTCTATTGTTGAGGTGGCTGACCGGAGCTGTGGCCGTAAGGTGGTCGGTGCCTGTTGTGGCGGCAATCCCCGAACCCGTTGGTGGACACCGGAGGTGAGGGATGCTATCAAACTGAAGAAGGAGTCCTACCGGTCCATTTTGTCCTGTGGGACTCTGGAGGTAGCTAATAGGTACCGGCAGGCCAAGCGGAATGCGGCTTCGGTGGTTGCTGAGACAAAAACTCGGGCATGGGAGGAGTTTGGGGAGGCCATGGAGAACGACTTTCGGACGGCTTCGAGGAGATTCTGGTCCACCGTCCGTCGTCTCAGGAGGGGGAAGCAGTGCAGTGTCAACACTGTATATGGTGGGGATGGTGCGCTGCTGACCTCAACTCCGGGACGTTGTGGGTCGGTGGGGGGAGTACTTCGAAGACCTCCTCAATCCCACTAACATGCCTTCCAATGAGGAAGCAGAGCCTGGGGACTCGAAGGTGGGCTCCCCCATATCTGGGACTGAGGTCACCGAGGTAGTCAAAAAACTCCTTGGTGGCAGGGCCCCGGGGGTGGATGAGATACGCCCGGAGTTCCTCAAGGCTCTGGATGTTGTAGGGCTGTCTTGGTTGACACGTCTCTGCAACATCGCATGGACATCAGGGACTGCCTCTGGATTGGCAGACCGGGGTGGTGGTCCCCCTCTTTAAGAAGGGGGACCGAAAGGTGTGTTCCAACTACAGAGGGATCACACTCCTCAGCCTTCCTGGAAAAGTCTATTCGGGGGTTCTGGAGAGGAGGGTCCTTCGGATAGTCGAACCTCGGATTCAGGAGGAACAGTGTGGTTTTCGTCCTGGTCGTAGAACAGTGGACCAGCTCTACACCCTTAGCAGAGTCTTGGAGGGTGCATGGGAGTTTGCCCAACCAGTCTACATGTGTTTTGTGGACTTGGAAAAGGCATTTGACCGTGTCCCTTGGGGAATCCTGTGGGGGGTGCTCTGGGAGTATGGGGTACCGGACCCCCTGATAAGGGCTGTTCGGTCCCTGTACAACCGGTGTCAGAGCTTGGTCCGCATTGCCGGCAGTAAGTCAAACCCGTTTCCAGTGAGAGTTGGACTCCGCCAGGGCTACCCTTTGTCACCGATTCTGTTCATAACTTTTATGGACAGAATTTCTAGGTGTAGCCAGGGTGTTGAGGGGGTCCGGTTTGGTGGACTCAGGATTGGGCCACTGCTTTTTGCAGATGATGTTGTCCTGTTTGCTTCATCAGGCCGTGATCTTCAGCTCTCTCTGGATCGGTTCGCAGCTGAGTGTGAAGCGGCTGGGATGGGAATCAGCACCTTCAAATCCGAGACCATGGTCCTCAGCCGGAAAAGGGTGGAGTGCCCTCCCAGGGTTGGGAGCGAGATCCTGCCCCAAGTGGAGGAGTTCAAGTATCTCGGGATCTTGTTCACGAGTGAGGGAAGAATGGAGCGTGAGATCGACAGGTGGATCAGTGCGGCGTCCGCAGTGATGCAGGCTCTGCATCGGTCTATCATGGTGAAAAAGGAGCTGAGCCGTAAGGCATAGCTCTCAATTTACCAGTCGATCTATGTTCCTACCCTCACCTATGGTCATGCGCTATGGGTCGTGACCGAAAGAACGAGATCGCGAATACAAGTGGCTGAAATGAGTTTCCTCTGCAGGGTGTCTGGGCTCACCCTTAAAGATAGGGTGAGAAGCTCAGTCATCCGGGAGGGGCTCAGAGTAGAGCCGCTGCTCCTCTGCATCGAGAGGAGTCAGATGAGGTGGCTCGGGCATCTGATCAGGATGCCTCCTGGACGCCTCCCTGGTGAGGTGTTCCGGGCACGTCCAACCAGGAGGAGGTCCCGGGGAAGACCCAGGACATGCTGGAGGGACTATGTCTCCCGGCTGGCCTTGGAACGCCTCAGGATTCTCCTGGAAGAGCTAGAAGAAGTGGCCGGGGAGAGGGAAGTCTCGGCATCTCTGCTCAAGCTGCTGCCCCCGCGACCCGACCTTGGATAAGCAGAAGAGGATGGATGGATGGATGAACACTGTTGGGTGTTTCTGGTACATTTTTGGGTGCTGATCATGAATATCATATCAAAATTTACCCATCATGTACTGCTTCAGAGAAATCTTCAGTGTTGTCATGATTGTTTCTTATATTTGTATCCAAACATTTTCGCTTCCATAAGTGACTTATCAACAATGGTTTGTGCAGCCTGGGCATGTCCAGGCATGGAATCAGGCCAGGTTGGAAACTATTCTGTGGAAGTTGACATCCTGGGCAGGTCTGAATGAGCTTGACGCTGTCTCAGCATGCTATAAAGGTGGCTTGCATACACCAATCCTGCTCATTTGGTTAATATAGATAGTCAGTGTGTATGTATAGTATCAGTATAGTAAAGTATAGTATCTGTAGCAATATAACAGTAAGTAAGCTTGATGCTATAGATGTTTTGGTGTTGGGCGATATGTCTCGTCAATGTCGTAACAGCCACGATACATTCTGTTATATCTGTGGCAAATATACACTTGCGCCTCAGAGACGTTGGATGACTGCTCTTGTAAAGAAAGCTTATCATCTTATCATCTCCAAAATTGGTGATCAAGAGAAGGAATGGGTGCCTCACATTTACTGTGCGACATGTGCTGTCAGTCTGAGAGCCTGGCTCAGAGGCACTCGAAAGATGATGCCATTTGCTGTTCTGATGATATGGCGAGAACAGAAAGACCATGTGACGAACTGTTACTTCTGTTTGACTAATGTGTCTGGTTTCTCAACCAAAAACAAGAAGTCAATTGAATGTCCTAATCTGCCTTCAGCAATGAGACCTGTGCCACATGATAACAGTCTTCCAATTCCGAAACCACCAGAGGATTGGACCTTAGACAAACCAGATGAAGAAACTGCAATGCAGGGTACTGACAATGACTTTGACCCGGATTTTGAACCATGTGTTCATCAGGCGATCCATATCTGATAACACAATCCGAATTGAACGATTTGGTCAGAGATTTGGGTATGTCAAAAGCAAAAGCCGAGCTGCTGGGTTTGAGACTGCAGGAATGATGTTTGCTGTCACCAGGTACAAAACTTTCTGTGTTCCAAGGCCGACATCATGATATAACCAAATTTTTTGCACAAGTTGACAGTCTCTGTTTCTGTTGTGACATTGAAGGTTTGTTCTCGGCCTTGGGTTGTGATCACAACCCGGAAGAGTGGCGTCTCTTCATTGATTCGTCAATGTTAAGCCTGAAAGCTGTTCTGCTACACAATGGCAACGTTTATCCTTCAGTACCTGTTGGCTATGCAGCACACATGAAAGAAACGTATGAGAATATGGAACTGTTGCTGAAGCACGCCCAGTATAGCAGGTACAACTGGAATATCTGTGGAGATCTTAAAGTCATTGCTCTGTTACTTGGACTGAAGGTCGGCTATACAAAGTACTGTTGTTTCATCTGTGAATGGGACAGTCATGCCAAAGAGTCGCACTATTCTCAACAGAACTGGCCACTCCGTAAAAAGTTAGTTCCAGGACAGAAAAATGTGGCATATGAATTGCTTGTCAACCCGTCAAAGATATTTTTGCCTCCTCGTCACATAAAACTAGGACTCATGAAGAATTTTGTGAAAGCACTGAACAAGGAAGGCGAAGGTTTTCGTTATTTAAGACAGATATTCCCAAGAATAACTGACGCCAAGATCAAAGAAGGCATTTTTGTTGGCCCCCAGATCAGACATGTTACAAGTGACAAGCAGTTTGAAGATCTGTTAGTTGGGTGGGAAAAAATTGCCTGACATTGTTGACAATTTTCTGGGCAATTATAGTGCCCCAAACTACATTCAGCTGGTAGACAAACTTCTCAAAGCATACAAGACAATGAAGTGCAACATTTCACTCAAGATTCATTTCCTCCACTCACACTTGGACTTCTTTCCCGCAAATCTTGGTGCTGTCAGTGACAAACATGGTGAAAGGTTTCACCTGAACATTGCTACGATGGAGAAACAATTCTAGAGCAACTGGAATCTGGCAATGCTTGCTGACTGCTGTTGGACACTGCAACGTGATGCACCAGACATTGAATACAAAAGAAAATCAGGAGAAAAACACTTTTAATTCTGTTGAATTTAATAGCTTATGCGAAACATAAACATGACTAAATACATTATTGTCAGTAAACATATAAATGTCTATTTCTCAGAGTTCCTACGTGGTGCAGTAAAACCAAAACTGTATTTGTGCATACCCAGTAGGTACCTGTCACAATCAGCAAAACCTTTTCAGGAAGCCAGACTTTTAAAAAAAAATTGTTGTGCAGTGTAATTTGTGACATGATGAAGTAATAAAAAAAAGTTTTTAATATGAATTGCTTGGGAGACATCCATCACTTTCGCAAATGGTTTAAATCCTGAAAATAAACATAAATGTGCACATACCTGAACAAATATTTTGTACTACAAAGAACTGAAAATGGGAATGTGAAGCCAAAATGTTTTTGCTAATTCTGTTTTTTCCAAAAGCTAAATAGAAATCTACTGGTCTGGTGACTCTTCTTTGACTCCTCTTTGCTAAATGAGAGCTGTTTTCTGGAGGGCACTGGCTGCTCCTCATCTTCAAAGATTACAGTAAATACAAGGAAAATAATAACTTTGTTAATAAACTTGTGGATTGGAATTTCTTAACTTCTACCGGGACCCCCATAGAACATGGTTGTCTAAATAATAACATTCATGCTATTCTGTCATTCTTTTCTTTTGATTTGATCTTTCTGTGTCACCTGTTAGGTGGGTTAAAACATTTGGCTCTTATCAGATTGTTACATTAATGGAAGCAGTTTCAGGCTTTTCCCTGGCAGACACACTTTGGCTCACCATTCCCTCTGGCCTTGGTTAAGAAACTAATATACATCAAGCCTTTTAACTTTAGTTGTTCATTTTACATTTACCAAACGTATGGGAGTTAACTATGTTACCAGCCAAACCCAATTTTAAAAACAAACTAGTTTAGACTAGGCCAAACCATTCTGTCCTGGGAGCTCTACATTGGTATCAGGAACATCTAGTCAGGACTAGGCCAAACTGATTCATCCTATCGCGCTTCGGACAGGCTGGTTTGGCCTGGTCTAAACTTATTTGTCCTAAAATCGGGTTTGGCTAGCAACAAATATATTAGCAAAATTGACAGAGATAAAAAGAGGAAAATGACATAGTGCTAAAATAATCAACAAAATAATTTGTAAACACTATACTTTGGGATTAATATTGAGGAATAGAAATCTATAATTGTAGCTATTACAAACTAAAAATATTGCCTACTTTGTCTTCGAAAACTAATTAGCTAAGGTATACAGTATGTAGAAAATTGAATTAAAACATCTGCCCTGATCTTCAGCATTAAGGACTGTAAGGGACCCTTGATACAATATTGTTTACTAATGAGAAAAATTCTAAAGTCTTGTAACAGCAGATAATTTACCTTCGGCACAATGCAGAAACTAGAAGGCAGATCTGATTGAGTCAGTACATCCTACAGCTAGGAAAAACGTTTTGTCTCTGGGGGAATAAAACCAAGCTGTTAACTGAGTGACAACTAAATCTCTTTTATTGCTTTGAGTTCCAGCGTCAACCTGTAGCTGCCTCCTGAGAAGAGAAAACATTCCCAAAATGACCCAGGATGAGGTAGAAACCACCCAGTCTGTGGATCAAGTAAGTCCCAAGGGAAAGTCACAAGGGTATGTCTTGAGGCAAGCTCTGAGACCTACTTTAACATCAAAGCAATATTATTAATCTGAAACATTTCACATAATCTCAGTAATCATATTAGCTAATATAATGGATGGAGAAGCTTACTCACCTATAAAGAGTACCAAAATAAACTCCTAAAGACCACTTTCATGAGCATGAGATACTTGCAATTAACACCTCCCATACCTTCTCCTGTGTGTGGACCTATAAGCTGAATATCTAATTCTGCTATGAGTGCTCTGCATTTCTTCTCTCCTTGAAACATGACATTTCTCTTCAGCCCACACCCCTACAGCCAACGACACTCCTGGGTCTGCTGCCTCTATTCAGTTTTAATGGTAGTTTCCGTTATAATGTCACAAGTGCTCTCAGTCCACCAGAGAGTGACCAACATGCTCTTTGTACCTGTGGTGAGCCAGTGTATAATCAATTTTATGAATGGTAACATTTCCACCTGGCATCTTCTTCTTTTGAACCATACTATAGTGATGAATTTACCTTACAGAAACTACACTGGACTGGGTTATTCCCTCAGAGTGTCTATAGTCCTCTCAACTATGCATGTTTTCCCTTGTTTGAAAAATCACACCTTTTCCAATTGCACCAAGCCACTCTACTTTTCACTTGTAAAGGTGTAAATCCTGAATATTGTTTAATGAGGAACTGGTCTTCCATTACCACTTGTATAGGTAAAACTCAGAACTGTATAAATACTTTCTCACCTTTGTTTAGTGTTTTGGATACTTGTTTAACTTCTCTGGGGTTAAAATTCTAGCAATGCTCACCAACAAGCCTGGGGCACCTCACAACACCTACCTGATGTGACTGTTAATTCAGGCCCTACTCCACTTTCTTTCTGGGTCACATGTGCTTCCATCTTAGTTCCTCAGATAATTCCACCCCATATTTACAGGCCTGCATGCATAAAAGAACTGGCCAATGCACTACAACTGGTGGCTAATGTCACCTATCAAACCTATCATTGACAGAGGCTCATGCTACAACAACTATGACTTTTCAAAATCAATATACTCTTGGCAGCCTAGAGAGGCACCTTCTAGGTGATAGAACGGAAATGTTGCTCCTGTATTCCAAACGCTTCTGGTAATATACCTGACCTGGCCTATAAAATTCTCCATTGCTGCTGATTCAGTATTTGCTCTTGAATGGACATCAGGACTGAATACTAACTGGTTTACGGATTTTCTTCCATTTTGACAAGCTTGGATATGATTTTTACTCTCTTTAAACCTTTTTATTATTAGCTTTTGCTCAGAATTCTTACTAAATATTTAATTTAAAGTCTTTTGATCTGTGAACCAGTCTCTCAGCTGTGCTGAGCTGCTGCTAGTTTTAAAAATAAAAATTGGTACTTTTTGATAGACAGTTTTGTTTCTGCAGAAAACCATTACACTTGTCTAAAATATAGGTTTTCCCCACTTTATCAGTAACTGCTTTAAGAAAATTCATGTATATCATTAATCAGATGTGTGGCACAGGTGCTAACACCTGATCATCTTACACAGTCATTCAAGTACACTTTGCTACAGCATCGCCAATAGGGTGGACTGGCTGTTTGAAGGAGGGGCTAAATGTTGGTGACTTGCAATCTCCAGTCTTAATTATTTCCACAGCTAATGCGGTAGATGCTGTCCTCACTGCAGCCTGCTAATTGGGGAAGGGCTAATCCATAGCCCACACTAAAATGTACTGGTGTGTTCATGTGTTGTGGTTCACTGTATCCAGCAGGGGGTGCACACGACCTAGGCAAAGGTTCACTAGAGATTGCAGCCTTTACTAAGCCAATACATGCTATATCTTTCCCTAGTGCTACAGTGGTGACTCTGAAAGAATTAGTAACACTAAAGTAAGATTATACTTAGATTCTGCTTACTATCGGTTTAACACTCACAATAATATAATAGTCGTAGAAGAACTGCTGGTGAATGCATGATTCAGTTGGGGGGTTCCTGCAATCAGCACTTGTCCAACTTTGAGCATGAGAGTGCGGAAAGGCATTTTGTCCTAGGTAGTGGCAGAATAAATTTCTTCCATTCGTCCATATGTGAGTTCTGAGGTTCAATGCAGTTAGTCATACTTTTATGCCTTGTCTTCAAGTACGCATCCTCCAAACATGGGTACAAATTTTTGTTGTCATAGCATGAATAGGAAATAGCACATGGTTACTGCAAACCATACTCTCCTTTAATAGCCCACCTTATATTTTCAATTTCTCTCTGTCAGCTGACTTGCAGATTTTACTCTAAATAGCTGATAGTGGCCCTTGGCTATATGGTGATTATCACCAAACAGGGCAAATCAGCATTTCAGCGCTGTATAACATTTGACTCCTCTCATCTCTATGTCAGATTCACTGTGTCAGCTGGTTTTGTGTGGCTTCAGCAAACACCCATTTTTAATAAAATAATGTGTATGGAATAACCCTCATAGATCACAGTGGCACACTTAAGAATATTGGCTACATTCACACAGTTTGTCATGTGTGTTGCTCACATGTCTTATTCATATTAAACTGGTGTATTGTGGTAAAAAATAGTGTTTTTACAGTTTATTAAATAAGACTTGCATTACTTAATTTGTGTAGAAATCAAGATTATATGTAGATAAGATGCAACTTTTAAATTAATAAAATTATTCATAAAAGAAAGCAAGCATTATTTTTGATTATTTGTATTTAAACAGGAGTTTAGCAGGCAAGTGCCTTTTTCAGCAAAATGTTTAGAGAAGCAAACACATGATGATGACTCAAAGGATGATTATGTGTATTTCAAGAGAGACTGAGGAAATTGAGATACATGCAAATAAATGCAAGAATATTGGGAGATCATGAAAATATAATAACAAATACTAAGATATTGTAATAGTTAGTAGACTGTATAATATTCAAATTCCTGGGTTCGCTTCCCGAGTCCTCCCTGTGTGGAGTTTGCATGTTCTCCCCGTGTCTGCGTGGGTTTTCTCTGGGTATTCCGATATCCCCCCACAGTCCAAAAAAATGCAGGTTAGGTGCATTGCCGATCCTAAATTGTCCCTGGTGTGTGCTTGGTGTGTGAGTGTGTGTGTGCCCTGCAGTGTGCTGGCGCCCTGCCCGGGGTTTGTTTCCTGCCCTGCACCCTGTGTTGGCTGCGATTGGTTCCAGCAGACCCCCGTGACCCTGTTGTTAGGATATAGCGGGTTGGATAATGGATGGATGGATAATATTCAAATTCAGATGAACTAAACAGTGTGTTTGTACTTGTAACAATATATGAAACAGGCGCTTGACACCTTATAGTCAATATGTTATTTTCTTAACTTAAAAGTAGCTTCGCTAACAAGTAACAAGACCATTAGAAATTATCAGTTGTCTAATTTCATCTGATGCAGCTATTGCTAAATGTTGCATGATCATCCACCAAGGCACTGTATAAATGAAAGGATTTGGAAGTGTTTTCCAGAGCCATCACAATAGGATAAGAGAGAGAAACCTTCTGCCATAAAATTGTCAGTTTAGCCACCTGTGAAAAGTATTCTATCCATTGTAGCAGATAAGGCTTTTGTCCACCTCTTGAACCCTCAGGTACCACTCCAAACACCAGGTGAAAGTACAAGACTTCTTTATTGTACTATAACACAGTGCACCAAGCACCTTCCGCTCCACACTACTCATATACTCAATACCAATTACAATACTCTTTCCTCCTCACCCAGACACTTAGCCACCCTACCTCCCAGCTGAGCTCAATGTCTGGGCTTTCCCAGAGTCCTTTTATACACCCTGACCCGGAGGTGTTCCTGCCCAACAGTCCACAGTTCCTTATTCCTTCCGGGTCAGGATAAACAGTCCTTTTCTTCAACCCGGGAGCACGTTGTTTCTTCCTGTCACGTGACCATGACATACTCCCGGGTTATAGGGCACATAAGAGCCCACGAGCCCCCCTACAGCGACTCCTGGTGGCCCCCAAGGTATCCAGCAGGGCTGTGTGTAGAAACTACAAAGTCCATGAGGCCCTGCTGGAACTCGGGGCACGTTTATGCTGTCCGGAGAGCTCCTCCTGGCGGCCTGGGGGTGAGGGCCGGAGTAAGAAGCCGGCAATCCACCACACCATACCATACCATACTATCTTGTAAGTGCACTTAATCCTAAGCATGGTTGTAGGGAGGCTGGAGCCTTTCCCAGTAAGAAGAAGGTGCAAGGCAGGAACAATCTCAGCATTCACAAGCATCATGTCTGGCCTACAAAAACTAAGATTGTAGCAACTAAAAGCCAGTCAACCATCTGACACGAAACTTAAGAGGTCTAATGAGGTTAATATAATGGGAGATTTTGGCCAGATTAGTTTAAATTCTTTTCAGGGCAGACAGAACCTGGTAGGAATGGTTCAGTCCTTACAGTAGTATAACTTAGAGCAAGATTGATCTCAACCATTGTTAAGATATTCAGGTTCAGCTGTTGTAGTGGTGAAAAACTGGAATGGTCTATTGCCAAAGGTTTAAAATGTACCCACTGTGATCTGTGATTTTACTCCACTTTACATTATTTTACTTAAGATGGATAACTGGGACCATGAATAGACACAGCTGAAGACCTTTAAGCCACGTAAGCAAACTGACACAAGTTTGTCACACAGCACATGTTTATTCATGTAAGAAAGTGCTTTTCTATTGTTTCTCACAGTCCAGCACAAAACCCTCTTCTTCTTCTCTCTCCACCTGCACTCCTCTCCCAGCAACCTTTGTACACCTCCTCCAGACTGTGGCTCTTCGAGTAGTGGTGGCTGGCTCGTTTTATAGGACACCTGGAAGCAGTCCATGTGTCCAATGAGCTTCTTTCGGCAGTACTTCCAGGTGTGGCAGAAGTGCTGCCAAACAGGGCTCGGCAAACGTTCAGGCACCCCTTGGCAGAGACCATGGGCCAGCAGGGTTGAGCTTCTATGCTCCAAACCCTTGACCCTGCTGCAAGCCAGGAGGGCAGCTCTCTAGCATTCCATGGGAGATAGTGTCCAAAATAGGTTCTCTCTCCTCCATTCCTTCTTTTATCGAATGTCCCAGCCGGGCAATATATATATATATATATATATATATATATATATATATATATATATATATATATATACAATTGTGTATTTACAATATTCATGAACTTGGAGAGGCGTCAGCTATCTCTTAAGAGTGACCCAATGTAGAGGACATGGACCCACCTGTGTTTGCTGCTCCACTGGCTTTCATAAGAAGACACTGGCACCAAATCTTAGCTGGAGCATATGAGTCCTATTCATCTTTGTCTCGAGAAAATACCTCTAGATAGACAAATGTTTTTAGTAAAAATTTCAAGCCTTGCCCACTGTTGCTGAGGTGTTTCACTTGCACATTGTTGAGCCGCGGCGTTTCAACATTGTGTCTCTTCATCTGTGTCATTAGCACAACATTGTTGTTGTGCAGGGGCATTTGCTGAACACAGGGCTTTTGTAGTGAGGGGTGAGGTGCATGCAAGGGCTGAAAAAATTAAAAGTGCATGCATCCACAATCTAGTGGCTATGGTTGAGCATGACTAGAGCAGATTGCTCCACACACATATGCATGCACACAGGTCTTTCATTTATATATGTCTAATATATACAGTGTGCATATATATATGTGTGTGTGTATATATATATATATATACATATATATATATATATAGTGGCAGACGACCAGGGACCTTGCCCCACCGGGACGACTGGATCAGGGAGGGACCGGGAAAGGGGCAATATCTCCCCTGGGCGCAAAAGGGCAGACCCCCCTGATTTCCATCAAGGACCACGGATACGGAGCTGGGAAGCACAACCCTTTGGGGGTCCATGGCCCAACCAAGGGGCTGCCTGGATGGTTCCTGAGCCCAGGAGGACAGCACTTCTGGCACATTAGGAAGTGCTGCCGCTCCAAGAACTGTGTATGCTCGGAGTGCTTCTGGGTGCAAGGGCAGCACTTCCGCCACACCAGGAAGTGCTGCCGGAAGACCATCACCGAGCACCTGGAGCACATCCGGGGCATGATAAAAGGGGCCACCTCAGTCCCTTAGAGGAGCCAGAGTCGGGAGGAGGAAGACAGAGCTTGCAAGAGAGGAGTGGAGGCAGCCAAAATGAGATAAGACTGAGGAGTCGTGAGTGAACTGGTGGAGCCATAATTTGTACATAATTGAAAATAAACCCATGTGTTTTGGGCATTGGTGTCGTGTCTGTCTGTGGCAGGGCTATCTGTTAGTTACTATATATATATATATATATATATATATATATATATACTGTATATATATATATATGCATACATATACACACACACACACACACACGAGTCGCTGTTATAAAATTGTGAAACCATAAGTTTTTTATTGAAGCAGGAGCTACCACTCTACTACACACAGACACAGCAAATGGGCAGGGCTGGGGCCAGGTCAGTGGCTAAGTTATAGTGTTCCCTGCATCACCCATTGGACGACAGACGCATTGTGTGAGGAGGCGGTGAGCTTGCCGTTGCCTTTATGGCGCTGCAAACCTGCAGGGTGCTGTGTTCCTGCAGTTGCCTCGGCTATTGTTAAACAGCCCTCGACAGACGTGTCAATTGCTCTTTGCTGTGTCGACCCACTGTAGAGAGTTGAACATGAGTTGTCATTTGAGCAAGTTTTTTTTTTTTCGATCTTGCCTGTACTGCATTTTCAGTATCATGCACCGTAACACGGAGTACAGGCAACTCATGTTCAAATGGCATAGCGTTTTTAAATAGTGATGTTTTCATGTATGAATGTGTGTGTGCGTGCGCAAGAGAGGCAGAGACAGAATCAATCTTATTCAAGTGGTTACTGGAATATAAAATAAACACTTTTGCAAAGGTATAATGAAACAAGTGTGCTTTTATTTAAGAATAAAACTGAGTAACAAAAAATTCACGTGACAACAAGATACCAAGAATACATGATTCACCAGCGTTTGTGTGTCTGCTTATATGCTTACAGCGATATCTTATACAAGTAGCAAAACTTTGCACCAACTGTTACAGACTCAAATCAAAGGCTTTTTCTTTTTGGGTGCGTACACCATCAGCGTGACACTGTCAGATCTAAACACTAGTGTGGCGAATTGCTTGCGTACTGAAGTGACTTTAGCTGCTGGTGGAAGTCCCATTTTACTTATGGTGCCAATGAGAGTTGTGTTGTGGTGCAGAGCAGTCTATTAGCTGGCAAAAATGCTGTGAAGAAGATGTCTGTTGTTACGATTCTGCCTTTGTCCAGAAATGGCTCTGTACGTTTTATGACCATAGACTCAAAGTATTTGCCCTGAGTTGTAACTCAAAACACAGTTCTCAACAAAAAGGTGCCAGATGTCTGAGATCATAGCAAATCTGTTGTTTGTCAAAGCACAAATGCCGCATGGTAGTCTGATAGCGGTCACAGGACATCGTATCTTTGATTGCCAGTACAACAAATAGTTCTGAGTAGGCATCAAACACAGCACCAACTGTGGTCATCGCTACTCTTGTGAAAAGAATGGAGATAAATGTCATCAACTGAGAGAGGGAGAAGGAAATTCGTTGTAACATGTGAATGTCAGTGACAGAATAAAACTGAATAATATAAAAACAAGTGGTAACTTTTACTAGTAGCCAAAATTTACACCGGGTGTTAAAGACTCGAATCAAATGTATGTTTTTATTATATTATACTAATAATAATAGCAGCTCACTACTCAAAATGTGGAGTGCCCAGCCTCGAACCCAGACCCTTTGGGTTATAAGACACCTGTCCACTATTGAAGAACACATATCAACTTCCTGTCAATTGGCATTTGAGCTTGGGCTTTTAACTCATTGACAGTAACATGAAAATCAAATGATTTTTTTTTCTTTGGTTATATTCTTGAATAAAATCACAGGTTTGTTGTTACGTGGAAAATGTTTCAGTTTTAGCTATGTGTTCAGCAGTTCCTGTCATCCTACACTTTTCATTGTAGACAGAGAACAGAAAGATGATATATTATTTACCCAATACAACTCCAGGCACCTCACACCCAGATAAAGAGACCTGAGTTCTGAGCATTTTGCGACGGACTCAGCTCCAGCAGCTGCTTGCTGCTTATGCTGATCGACACATTTGCGAAACAAAAGATTCTGATGGAGAGGTGCGAAGGAATTTAAGTTTAAATTTTTTCGTAGGCTTCAGAGATTCTGGTGTTAAATAAAACAGTGTGACTTAATCAGAATTGCGCATTTCCATGGTGGGCTCGACCTTGCTAAATGAGATAATCCTCCTGCTTGAAAAGTCAATGTTGAGACATGGCAGTGAGCTAGTCGAAAAAGCACTCTGCTCATCTGATGTTGCTTCACTGGTCATCCTGAAGTAAATGGAGGCCAAAAAGGCTCTGAAAGCCAAATGTTGTAATTCCTGCAGAACAATTATTTCTTCTGCAGTGGGCTGGCACGCTGCCCGGGATTTTGTTCCTGCCTTGCACCCTGTGTTGGCAGGGATTGGCTCCAGCAGACCCCTGTGACCCTGTGTTAGGATATAGTGGGTTGGAAAATGACTGACTGATAACAAATATTTCTTGGAATCAAAAGCATGAGCAAAAGAGTTCAGCTGAAAATTATAGACTAGTAATTTTTCCCGAGGTGTTCAGAATCTAATTTTTACTGAGATCCTTTAAAATGTTTGTCCAAATAAGAACATTATGGGATTAGTATTATTTAAACAAATAAAGAATGCCTGATAAGATAAGATGAGTGAATTTAAGACTCTGTTACTGAGATAATCAACAGAATAATTTTGTAAATAGTATACTTTGTGAAGTTGCTCACAAGGTTTTTTTCAAAGCGAATCAGTGCCCAGACATATAAAGAGTGACATTTTCAAGTAGTTTTTCTCTCAAAATTGACAACTGCAGTAAATTGCAGTCTAAATAAGACTCCACTTTTGTCCATACAAATCAATGTAATAAGCTTCTCAGCCCATCAAAGACCTCCTATCCCCTCTGAGACCTGCTTCAGAAATTGAGATGTGATTTCTGAGACTGCCCCCCCCCCCCACTTTATATTTTTCAAAAGCACATGTTTTATTAAACAGAATCATTTGGCATAACATATGTTATATACATAGAAAATGTATGCTTTTCATGTCTGTTTTCTGAAGAAGAGACATCACCGGTCCAGCAGCAGGACAGGATATAAATTTAAGGGTTTGGTCAGCCCCAGAAAGAAGAGACTTGTGCACCAGAGCCTTGAAGTGTAGTTATAGCTGGGACCACCAGCTTGTGCAGAACACAAAAGAGATTTGAAGAGAAAGAGCACTGACTCATAGGACTGCAGGGTTAAGATTGTACACACTTTTGAGCCCACCATGATATTAGATTGATTGAAAAAGCAATCATCCACCACAAAGATATGTTTAGCATCTTGTCATAAAAATTTCAAACCATAAAACTAAAAAATCCATTGTTACCATCTAGACATCATATCTTAAGGAAGACAAGAGCGTTGTTTCTATGTATTTACTGTGTATACGAATTTTTGAATAATTTTTCTTTTTGTGCCTAAGCAGGCATTCGACACAATTACCTGGTTTCATTTTTGTTACATTTTTGTCATTCAAGTAATTAATACACAAAATTTAAGAGGAAGTTGCCTGAGGCATTTTTCATTACTGGAAGTCTTCATTTGCAATTAATTTGTTTCTCCTATTCATTTTCAAGCTATTCTGGTTTAATTAATAATTGATAATACTCACTTTTTTAACAAATATATCAGTGTCTAACAAGGTTATTATAGTTAACGAAAACTAAAATCAAAACTGAAACTATTATTAAAAAAACATTTTTATAAACTGAAATAAAATAATTAACAAAACCCGAAATGAAAAACTAAAACTAAACAAAACTATTAAAGTAGCTGGAAAGACTAACTGAAATAAAATCATAATTTACTAAAATATTTTTAGTTTTCATTTTTGAACGAATATTCTTGCTGTTAGTCTTTAACCTTTGTAAGTTTTCTCTAAAACAGAAAGTCATCCACCACGAGCCGCCCGCATATATTCATCCAGTGAATGGTGGCTGGTGACGGAGGGTGGCTGTTCACATAGCATTTGCGGTGACAGAGCAAGCTGAGTGCGGGTGCGTAAAGCGTGAGACATAGAAAGCGATTTATGTGCCGCCTTTCTTTGTGCTAGTTGTTTATCAAGATGTACTTCAAATGGCTGAAATCAGAATGTGCTGGTCAACAAAACATTTACCATATGGACAGAAAAATCACAAGTGAGTAACGTTTCAGTTTATTTCTCAGGTGTCTGCTTTTTGTTGACAGCAATTCACCTGCCACTTCGCACAGGAGAAATCATTTTTACTTTCTCATATACGAATTATAAAGTATAGTAATCATGAAAAAATTCGACCTCTATATTTTGATGAATCTTGACATTATAGGCTAACCAGTGTCCAACAATACTGTTTTTTGGAATTGTGTGTGTACGCACGTGTGTGTATGTGTGCGTCTGTGTGTAAACACGATAACTCAAAAACGCAACTAGATAGATGGATGAAATTCGGCATGTGGTTGTAACACCACAGTTGTAGATCCGTATTAACTTTTGGGCCAAATTCATCACCCGGAAGTGGTACTTTACCTGAACACATACTTGATTTTTTTTTTTATTTATACAGCTGCAGAGTCCGATTTATTCAACTTTACTTTTATAATATTTGTTCAATATATTATTAATTTTGATTTGTTGTTGATGGTTCCTTAATGTACATAATATAAAAATATAATTATTGTCTTGCGGTTTACTCCTCAAATATCCATCCCCATATCTGAGTATACAAGAAAGTCGAGGGGAGAGCACTCCCAGTTTTTGAAAATAAAATGGCACTGATTGAGAGACTGACTAGGCCATCATACAAGATCAGCGTATTGTTGCTGACCAATTACTTTTGCTTTAAAAACATCGTTTAACAACAAAGCTATACAAACAAAGGTAGAGAGTCTGACAAGTGATGAAAAACTAAACATACTAATGGGTTTTTGTATTTATTCCATATTTATTCATTTATCTTTTTTAGTTCATATTCACAACTCAAAATACCTGATATTGTGAAATTAATCAATTAGCAGAATTATATTTTAAAATATTTGTCTCCCTTTTTTCAATGTTTTTCTCTCTCTCTCTCAAAATATCATATTCTTTTTGTTCTTAATATCAGCCTTATCATACATATTACATACCAGAGATTTTTCCTGCCTTGCATCCAAACCTGCTGCAGTAGGCTCCAGGTTTCCTGCAGTCCTACTCTGGATAAACAAGTTTAGATAATGTATATGTTGTTCTTAATCTCAGACGCTGTCTCTGTTGTTTTAAGCTTGTCCGTACTCCTATTACCTACTCTTGTTCTGCTCATTATGGGTTTACTGTCCTTTATGGTGGTCTATTCAAGACTCACTGCCCCTAACCTTGACACTACATGCTTGTTGTTCTTTGTTTCCCTCAATACAGCTAGGTGGGGTCTGCACACTCATTCAAGTCTAAGAGCCCTGTTCTTCCTATTTTCATGAGAAAATATTTTAAAAATTATAAAATTGTGTAAAATTGATCATATTCAGTGTCTAGTTTTGATTATGCTTATTTTTATCAGACAAAAACAAAACCAGATAGTAAACCAGGCAGTGTAGTAAGCTTCCACAAACATTAAACTCATATCCAAATCTGTTAAGTGTACAATTCTGTCTGATTGTGACACAAAACTAACTCCGTAGATGCTCCATGCCATAATTACTAAAACTAAAACTGAAACTAATATATATAAAAATAAAATAGAAATGTCTTTGTGAAATAAAAACTAAACTAAAACTAAAAATACACAATGAAGGAAAACTAAAACTAAACTGAATTCCCAAGTAAGGTCAGAAAAAATATAGACATAAAAACTAATATAAAAAGGTAAAACTATAATAACCTTGGTGTCTAATTTCTTATACGTCTTCTCCTGCTGCTATCCCTTTGCTAGCACTTGCCTTCCATGAAGAGTCTCTTCCATCTTCCCTCATTGTCTTCCTCTCTCAGCCACTCTTCCTCATGTTCCATCCTACCTGTTGATAGGCCTTCTCCAGACTCTGACAATTTTCCTTCCCTTATTTCTTCTTACCATACCGTATGTCCATTCTATCTCAATCTGGCTTCTCTATTTTCTCATTAATCTTTATCATTCCTACCATTCTCCTAAGTTTTCTCCATGTTTGAGGCACCCAAAGACCACCTTAACATTCTCATTTCATTTCTTTCATGTTTTTTATTTGGAACATGCCTCTGTACATTGACACTGGCCTTATTTTGTCAAATAGATCTTTAGCTTTGTTTATCACATACATTGGATTAAGAAAGTGTTCAGACTCCTTCATTTTTTTCATGATTTTATGTTGCAGATGCCACAGACAGCACAGGTCAAGGCATCCTGGCCAAATTGGTTGCTGGCACCATTACGGGAGGCTATAATAAGAGAAGGAAAGAGAGAGATCGCCTCCTGGGGCCATGAATTCCTCAGTACACTGGGCAGCTGCATCCCTCTGGCGGAGCTCCCATCTGTACATCTGCAGGGCAACATGGGAGCTGTAATCCTGATGGGTGGCCCTGTTGAGGTACTTGGATGCCACCAGAGGAGCTGTCAGAAGGATATTCACCTGTCCTAAGAAAGTTATGCCTGACCCAGAAGTGCTTCCTCATGACAACGTTATTGCACCAGAATTATTTCCAGGTCCGGGCTAAAAAGGAGTTGTTCCACCTTCCCCAGGTGAGTCAAAGTTGGGAGTGGAGTCGAGCAAAGCTCACGTGGGAGGAGTGGAGGAGAAAAAGAATGAGACAAGCAATTAATGGATTGTAAAATGGGAAAACAAGTGAGAAGGTTTTTTTTAATATATATATAAAAAAGTGGGACTTGTGTTGCTGCAGTTTTATCTCTGAGGTTTGGGGCACTACTATGCCCCCTAGTGGTCACAGAAACTCTGTGCTAAAATTTTTTAAATATTTTTTTTCCTGCATCAAGATACATTCAATACCCCAGAATGACAAAGCAATTACATGATTTTTGTATTCAGAGCCTTTGCTAAGTTATATTTGTCTCAGGTGCATCCCATTGTTTTGATCATTGGTGAGATGTTTATACCTTGTTTTTAGTCCACATGTGGCCAATTCAGTCGATTGGACCAGATTAGGAAAAACACTTCTGTCTATAGAAGGTCCACAGTTGAGCAAAAACCCAACAATTGGTTCAAAGGAACTGCCTGAAAGGCTTAGAGACAGGATTGTGTTATGGCACAGATATGGGAAAGGCTACAAAAAATTCTTGCAGCTTTAAGGGTTTCCATGAGCACAGTGCCATCATAATCCCATGACAGAAGAAGCCTGGAACAACCAAGACTCTTCTTAGAGCTAGCCATTTGGCCACACTGAGCAATAATGGGGGCAGGGTCATAAGAAAGGTGACCAAGAATTAGATGGCCACTCTAGCTGAGCTCCAGAGAGCTTGTGAGGAGATGGAAGAAACTTCCACAAGGACAGCCATCACTGCAACATTCCACTGATCTGGGCTTTAGACAGACTGGCCAGACAGAAGCCTCTCCTCAGAAAAAGCTACATGGAAGCCTAATTGGCACCTAAAGCACTCTTGGACTGTGAGAAACAAGATCCTCTAGTCTGATGAAAGTAAAATTAGCACCATATCCAGAGGAAGCAAGGCAGTGCTCATCACCTGGGGAATTGCATTCCAACAGTTAAGCATGGTGCTGGCAACATTGTAGTGTGGGTTGTTTTTTGATGGAAAGGACTGGGAGAGTAGCTAACCATGAGGAAAAGGTGAATGGAGTGTTATCCTTAGTGCACCTCAGACTGGGCCAACGGTTCACCTTAAAAACAAGACAAGAACCCTAATTACAAAGCAAAGACCACATAGTGGTGGCTTAATGCCAACTGTAGGAATGTCCTTCAGGTACCCAGCCATAGCTCAGACTTGAGCCCAGTCTCTGGAGAGGCCAAAATACTGTTCACCAACAGTTTCCATCCATCCTGACAGAACTTGAGAGGACCTGCAGAAAAGAATGGCAGAAAATCCCTAATTCCTAGTGTGTGTAACTTTATTGCATCAGACGCAATAAGCCTCCAGGCCGTAATCACTGCCAAAGATGCTTCAACAAAGGACTGAGCAAAGGGTCGGAAACACATGCATCAATGTGTTATTTCAGTTACATATTTCTAATAAATTTGCAAAAATTTGTAAAATCCTGTTTTCACATTGTCATTTTGGGGCATTGAGTGTTACTTGATGTGGGGAAAAATTAATTTAAATGATTTTAGGATAGTCACCAGGATTCACACTGCAATATCTTCACTAAGCACTGCAAACAAAATTATAAAGAAGAAAGAGTTAAAAGCCAAAAAAAAGAAAGATACTTAAGGTGGAAGGATTGCAGGTCGACAAGTAGAAATGTTGGGGCCTCAACCTGGTCTTCCCTGTTTAATCAATGGAAAGTTATAAACAATATATGTGCACTATAGAGCCAAAATGAACAAAAAAGAGTCTCCTTCACTTAAGGAATCTCTCACAGCTTACAAAGCCTGCTTTAGTCACAGTAGCTAGGAGCTCCATCCTGTAGTGTGCTGTTGTACTGAGTGATGCCCCTTCCATGGGGTATATAGCTGGGGGACCAGAATGTATGAATTCAAAGGCTCTTACTGGGCATTTTCTCAGCACTGTGGAGGGAACAGAAAAGGATTAGGTTTATGCCAGTGGTCCCTCTTGACCTGGGGTGGTCATACGTACCTCAGAAGAGCCTGGAGGATGATCCACTGACTAGCAAGCATGACAGTATTAAATATTTCTGGACCTCCATATGCATTGTTGCCATTTTGGCTTCTAAAACATATTCAAGGTTTTTAAACACAGTTAAAGTAAAGTACAGTTACATTTATATTTTCTTGTTCTACTTTTTCCTTCTTTCGGCTGCTCGGCTGCTTCTGTCCTCTACATCTTGTTCTGTGACACCCATCACCTGAATGTCCTCTCTCACCACATCCATAAACCTTCTCTTAGGCCTTCCTCTTTTTCTCTTGCCTGGCAGCTCTATCCTTAACATTCTTTTCCCAGTATACTCAGCATCTCTCCTCTGTACATGTCCAAACTAACGCAATCTCACCTCTCTGACTTTGTCTCCCAACCGTCCAGCTTGAGCTGACCCTCTAATGTATTCATTTCTAATCCTGTCCATCTTTGTCACATCAAATGCAAATCTTAGCATCTTTAACTCTGCCACCTCCAGCCCTGTCTCCTGCTTTCTGGTCAGTGTCACCGTCTCCAACCCATATAATATAGCTGGTTTCACTACCGTCCTGTAGACCTTCCCTTTCACTCTTGCTGATATCCGTCTATCACAAATCACTCCTGACACTCTTCTCCACACATTCCACCCTGCCTGCACTCTCTTTTTCACCTCTCTTCCACAATCCCCATTACTCTGTACTGTATTATGCATATTAAATGATGGGGGGGTGCAATGGTCATCTCTAGTGAAATGCACAGGGGAGAAGGAACTGGATTTGTTACATTTTAATTCTCAGACACAAATTAGTAGCTACTTTTTATTTATGCATTTTTATTTCTCTGAAAATGCGGATGTAACCTCATTGGGATTATAATGTTCATGACCTTGGCAAAAATATTTGTCCATGATAACTGATTATGTCAGATTATCGCAGTGCTCTCCCTTTTACTGCACATATATATTTCACTAGCATCTTAACAAGACAAAAGACTGCAAAATCAGCCCGTGGCCACACAATGCTGCCGCCACATCTTGGCTTCATCAGCAGGCATGTTTGGTCACGGGTTGTCACAGCATTAGTACCAGTAAGCCAGTTGAGTACCAGGTCTACTTTCCTGTTTCATTTTCTGCTACTGTCTCTTTAAAACTGAAAGAATAGTATTTAACTTAACTCCAGTCCACAGTGTTTACATTTCCCTCCCTGCTGTAGCCCATTAACTACCACTCTGATGGATCCATCTAAAATGCTAGGCTACACAAAACCGGATTATTTACAAATTTCAATGTCTGTAGTCTTACAATCAGCAGCAACATGTGAACCTTACTCAACCAATTTCAGCAGCTATGAATCCACTAGGGCCTAGGGTTTCAAACAGCAAAAAAGAAAGCAGATCAATGAATAACTTATGATAATGGCCAATCAGGAACATTTAGTATCAACTATTGGTAGATTCCTTCAAGAAATAACTAAAAATGACATGTGTGAAGGTGTTTTCATTAATGAAGATTATAATTTTGTTGCAGTACTTTAAGTGTGGATGATTTTCTCCGTAGAAATCATTCAAGTTTGTGGTCTCTGCACTTCAATGCAGCAATATGTCTGTCCACAGGTGATAAACAAATTGCAGCTTCACTTCTTTCACTGTGGTGTTCTGGTTACAAAAAAGAAAAAGAAAAAGCATTCTAGCACAGTGACACCCTGTTAAAGGCCACAATTTACTTTGATGGATAGCAAAGAGTAGCTGACCTAGCTTTAATAAGGTCTATTACTTATTGCTACTTTTACAATGAAAAGAAGGCTCACATTTCTAATGGAGAAAATGGCACTTGGTCCAGTGTGTGGAAAGGGACAGGGTCTTGAGCCACTGCAGCCACCAGTTTTCTGCACACAGCTTCAGAGTCCTGGGTTCATATCCTAGTCCAGTCAGTGCCTATGGGGAATTTCCATGTTCTCCTTGTGTTGTTATTGGTTTTCTTCCTATATCCCAAAAACATCAGGCCTTGGTGGGTGTGCTTTGAGTGTGTCCTACCATGGGCTGGACCTCCGTCCAGAGCTCATTCTCAGTTTGCTCCCAGAGTTGTCTTTAAGGTACCCTTGAGGCAGATCTCAGTAAGTGGATGGATGGATGATATTTATCAGCAAAAGGAAGACATAAATTCAATGATATTTAAATGAAGTAACACATTTATATTATATATTTTCTCCCATATTCTCTGCCTACCAATCTCCCTTCTTGTGGCCCATTTCTCAGAAATCTTTATCTGTGGTTTATCAGGTCCAAGCTGACCACTGTGTGCATTAGAGTGCTACAGGGCAATGTCTAAATCTGTCTGCGTATAAAAATGCCCAAAGCACTATTGATTGGATGAGTTCTTTTTCACTAAAATATAAAAGCACTGCTTCAGGGAAGACATTAACCAAGGCGTGATGATTTACTAAGTGAACCTTACCTTGTCAGTCCCACTTTTCACAAAGGCAGAACATGGAGAAAGGCAGGCAGAGAAAATACAAAGACATCTTTGAACACTTGTGATCAAAAGTGAGTTTAAGTTGAAAGGATTAGACACCAGCAGCTGTGGCTCTTCTGTGGTTGCAGTAAATATTTAGTTTAATTAATTGTTTTGTGAAAGTTAATTAGTACAATGTTCAGGTTGTGGCTATCATTTGTGAGCAAAACCTTATTTGAGGCAGATACATTTCAAAACGTCCATGGGTTAAGACCCAGTCACATTTTTTTGTGTTCTAAATTTAATTTGAAATGGATACATTTGCCATTTTTTGTCCATTAATCTACACTTGATAACTCATAATGACAAAGTGAAAACATGTTTTCAGAAAGGCTGTGGTGTGCTGGACTGGTAACATTACTTCAAGAGAGGCCCACCCGAATCAACCATCTAATTAAAAGGGCAGGCTCAGTTATGGGACACACTTAGGATCCCCAGGAGGTCATAGCGAAGCAGAAAGTGAAAACAAAACTAAGTGCCATTATGAACAATGTAGCACATCCTCTATCTGACACACTAACACTGAAAACTTTCAGCTAACAAATTATTTAGCAAAAGTGTATCAAGAAAAACTGCACTCCTTTATACCAACAGCAATATGCCTGCATAATACCTCACTGTGACTGTGACAGCCAAGTCAGAACTTTTCTTTAAATTTAATTTTCTTGGTTTATATTCATTCTGGTGTGTGTTTAGACATACTGTAGATGTGTGTATATTTATTTATTTGTTTGTTTATTTGTCTACCTATTTATGTATGTGTTTATTTAAAGACCTTCTGTAAAAAGCCAAATTTCCCCTGGGGGACAAAGATCTATCTGTCTATCTAACATGCAAAAGATGTTACAAGTAAAGTACAGTCAGTAAGTCATTTTCTAAAGCTCTTAGTCCTGAGAAAACCCTGGACAAGGCACCAGTCTATTTTTCATTCCTAACAAAATTGAAAAAAACTGACAGCCTTACTCATTTTTTCAGTTCTGCCTTTATAGGAAAAATTGTTCAGCTGAATATAAGAAGAAACCAGGAGAGGGAATGTAAGTCAGTAACCAAGCAAAGTTTCTAACCAAAAAATGTGTGTCACCTTTTGCCAAATAAAAAACAAAACCCTTAATTTGAAGTTCAAAGTTAATGATTCAGACACCACAAAACCAAAAATAAAGAAAACTCATGGGTCTCAGATAATTTTGGCAATGCACAAGGCTGACTTTTTAAGTTGTTGCTATGATGATGTCACATGCTTCTTGTTACATGTTAAGTCTCTAGCATCGTGGTGGTAACCATATCACAACATGTCAGCCCCAACAGAAACCAACACAGTATCAAGAAAAGACACAAACGTTTATCTACTCTCTCTCTCTCTCTCTCTCTCTCTCTGCATATATATATACAGTGGTGTGAAAAACTATTTGCCCCCTTCCTGATTTCTTATTCGTTTGCATGTTTGTCACACAAAATGTTGCTGATCATCAAACACATTTAACCATTAGTCAAATATAACACAAGTAAACACAAAATGCAGTTTGTAAATGGTGTTTTTTATTATTTAGGGAGAAAAAAAAATCCAAACCTACATGGCCCTGTGTGAAAAAGTAATTGCCCCCCTGAACCTAATAACTGGTTGGGCCACCCTTAGCAGCAATAACTGCAATCAAGCGTTTGCGATAACTTGCAATGAGTCTTTTACAGCGCTCTGGAGGAATTTCGGCCCACTCATCTTTGCAAAATTGTTGTAATTCAGCTTTATTTGAGGGTTTTCTAGCATGAACCGCCTTTTTAAGGTCATGCCATAGCATCTCAATTGGATTCAGGTCAGGACTTTGACTAGGCCACTCCAAAGTCTTCATTTTGTTTTTCTTCAGCCATTCAGAGGTGGATTTGCTGGTGTGTTTTGGGTCATTGTCCTGTTGCAGCACCCAAGATTGCTTCAGCTTGAGTTGACGAACAGATGGCCGGACATTCTCCTTTAGGATTTTTTGATAGACAGTAGAATTCATGGTTCCATCTATCACAGCAAGCCTTCCAGGTCCTGAAGCAGCAAAACAACCCCAGACCATCACACTACCACCACCATATTTTACTGTTGGTATGATGTTCTTTTTCTGAAATGCTGTGTTCCTTTTACGCCAGATGTAACGGGACATTTGCCTTCCAAAAAGTTCAACTTTTGACTCATCAGTCCACAAGGTATTTTCCCAAAAGTCTTGGCAATCATTGAGATGTTTCTTAGCAAAATTGAGACGAGCCCTAATGTTCTTTTTGCTTAACAGTGGTTTGCGTCTTGGAAATCTGCCATGCAGGCCGTTTTTGCCCAGTCTCTTTCTTATGGTGGAGTCGTGAACACTGACCTTAATTGAGGCAAGTGAGGCCTGCAGTTCTTTAGACGTTGTCCTGGGGTCTTTTGTGACCTCTCGGATGAGTCGTCTCTGCGCTCTTGGGGTAATTTTGGTCGGCCGGCCACTCCTGGGAAGGTTCACCACTGTTCCATGTTTTTGCCATTTGTGGATAATGGCTCTCACTGTGGTTCGCTGGAGTCCCAAAGCTTTAGAAATGGCTTTATAACCTTTACCAGACTGATAGATCTCAATTACTTCTGTTCTCATTTGTTCTTGAATTTCTTTGGATCTTGGCATGATGTCTAGCTTTTGAGGTGCTTTTGGTCTACTTCTCTGTGTCAGGCAGCTCCTATTTAAGTGATTTCTTGATTGAAACAGGTGTGGCAGTAATCAGGCCTGGGGGTGGCTACGGAAATTGAACTCAGGTGTGATACACCACAGTTAGGTTATTTTTTAACAAGGGGGCAATTACTTTTTCACACAGGGCCATGTAGGTTTGGATTTTTTTTCTCCCTAAATAATATAAACCATCATTTAAAAACTGCATTTTGTGTTTACTTGTGTTATATTTGACTAATGGTTAAATGTGTTTGATGATCAGAAACATTTTGTGTAACAAACATG
Source organism: Erpetoichthys calabaricus (assembly GCF_900747795.2). NCBI lineage: Eukaryota > Metazoa > Chordata > Cladistia > Polypteriformes > Polypteridae > Erpetoichthys > Erpetoichthys calabaricus. Next base: position 138,424,611 of record NC_041403.2, read on the forward strand.
CAAAAGAATAAGAAATCAGGAAGGGGGCAAATAGTTTTTCACACCACTGTATATATATATATATATATATATATATATATATATATATATATATATATACATATATATATATAAAATCCTAAGCCTAAAAGTTTAATGATTTTGTGCAACGACTTTATGTGACGTAAACTTTCTTTCATAGGAACAAACTATTAAAAAAAAATGATCATCAATGTTTGTTTTTAGGTGATTTATTATAATGACCCATTGCATACCACTTTAGTTTTCACATGATTTTTCCTGTTATTTAAATGAATAATATTTTTAAAAATGTTTTTTTATCTATAAGAATGTCAGTTAAAACAAATGGATCGTTTATTTAGTCTCTTATAAATACTCATCGAGCATAGTGGACCTCAGTTTAACGGGAATACTTCTAACATTCTCATAACTTTTTAAATAATAATTGATTTTTCTTTTACATATTTATAGAATTTCGTGATTTTGACTCCAATAAATAATTTTTCTTTTGTACATTTACGAATTTTACTAATATTCTGGCCGCAACTGGGGGTTGTGTGCCAAAGACGCAATGGGGGGCTTGGCCCTCCTAGTTAAGTAAATAAAATCAGTAAAAGATTCAGCATCCTAAAAAAACATACAAACCATAAATTCCAATAGATCGATACATATGACAAATAAATAAAGAATTACATTTTATTTGTCCCCATGGGAAAATTAAAACATTACGCAGAAACAAAAACAGAGCTCAATCACAGCAAACATCATATGCCAGAATCAGATGGTATAAAGAATGGTCTGGGACTCTGTCTTTTAAACTTCCCTTTCAATGGGTTTTTACTTCATGCACTACCTTTCTTGGTTACATGAAGAAGAGTCTAGAATAAAAAAAATCAGAGACTAGAATAATAATAAGGAGAATTGCGCATGAAATTATGCAGTTCAGTTTTTTTGACTTTTGGTTTTCTGGATTTTGAATTTGTTTTGCAATTTGGTTTTTGACATTTCTCAGTGTTTTCAATGCAAATTGTGGATTGCCACTTCATTGGATTTTGTGTGTTTTTCAATGTATATCTTTTTGTGTTTGACCGATTGTCTGTATGTATTGATTCTGCTCCTGACAGCAAAATAATTTGCCATACAAGTTACTAAAATGTCGGCGTGCACAGGAGAAAACCCATCAACACCACAGCAGCTTGAGTGACCCTCTTCAGCACCCACTCAGTTGTCCTGTGCAATTGATAGATGCCACATTATGAGTAGCCCCTTGCAAAATGTGTATATGTGGCACTCATCCATATGACAGGTGGAGATTAAGCTGGGCATATATTCATATGGACACCTCTAAGTCTGGAAAAGAAATATTCATAAGTTTTTCCAAATCAGCATGTTGTGATTAAGCTTCAAAATATCCTAGACATTTCAAGTAGGATTACACCTTAAAGGATAGGGGAACCTCCTAACCCAAAAAAATCATATTTCAAGTTTGTGTCATTCCAGACATATCTAAAATACAGTGGGATGAAATTGCATTACTCAAGACCAGAAAAGGTGTAAAAAGGGAAAGTGAAAAACCACAATAGAATAAACAAAGACAGTGCTAAATTCACAGTCCAACCAATACTTTTGTAGAACAGTCAATTAAATACTACAGCTAAAATTAATTAATTATGTGTATAAAAATGTGTTTGTTATGTGCATGTTACAGAGAGTTTAGTGGTCTTGTTAACTGTGGAAATAAGCTATTGTACATTCTGGCTGCTGCGGTGGGTTGGCACCCTGCCTGGGATTGGTTCCTGCCTTGTGCCCTGTGTTGGCTGGGATTGGCTCCAGCAGACCCCTGTGATCCTGTGTTCGGATTCAGCGGGTTGGAAAATGGATGGATGGATGGATATTCTGGCTGTTCATGATTTTATGGAGCGATATCTCCTAACCAGATGGCAAGAGATTAAACAAATCATGAGAGGGGTGTGAGAAGTCTCTCACAATGCAGATGGCTTTCTTCTTGCATCTGTCCTTAAAATGTCCTCAATGGAGGGGGTGGAGAGAGAGCCTGATAACCCTCTCAGGCATCCTTACCACACGTTTCAGAGTATTCCTGTCAGACACACTGCAGTTTCTGAAGCAAAATGTGATGCAGCTTGTCAGGACACTCTCAACTTTGCCCTGGTAGAAGGTGGTGAGGATGGAAAGAGGAATTGTCTCTCGCTTCAGCCTTCCAAGGAAGAGCAAACTCTGCTGAGCTTTCTTGACTTGGTGTGTGGTACTGAGCGTCCAGGAGAGATCATCAGTTATGTACACACCCTAGAATTTTGTGCTGCTGTCCCTCTTCACAGGAGAGCAACTGATATGCAGTGGGGGATGTTCAGACTTTGTTCTGATGTCCACAATCAACTCTTTTGACTTGTTGACATTAAGGGAAATATTGTACACCCACGCCACACACCAGCTCACTTAACTGTTCCACCTCTGCTCTGTAAGATGTTTCATCTTAATTAGTGATGAGTCCTACTCCTGTTGTATCATCAGCAAACTTAATGAGCTGATTTCTGCTGGATTGGGCAGTACAGTCATGTATTAGCAGAGTAAAGAGCAATGGACTGAGGATGCAGCCCTAAGTTTGATGCTGTGCAATATTTTAGTGCCAACACATATTGCCTGTTACCTTTCTGACAAGTAGTGCAAGATCCAGTTACAAAGTGAGGTGTTCAATCCAAGCATAGAAAGTTTCACTGTTAGCTGCTGTGGGTTGATTGTATTAAAGGCTGAACTGAAGTTAATAAACAAAATCCTGGCATAGCTGTTGTTTTTCTCCAGGTGAGATAGTATGGTTCACAAGTACGATTGTGTCAATTGTGGATTGATTGACATGATACACAAACTGTAAGGGGTCCAGTGAAGGTGGGAAGCTAGCTTTAATGTGACTCGTGACTAGTCGTTCTAAGCATTTCATCATGACAGAGGTCAGTGCCACAGGATGGTAGTCATTGAGACAGGCTACAGTTGTTTTCTTGGGGACAGGAACGATGGTGGCAGTCTTAAACTGTGTAGGTACGACAGACTGCTGAAGAGAGATGTTAAAGATGTCTGTAGAAACACCTTCTAACTTAGCAGCACAGTCTTTTACTCGCCGACCAGGTATGTTATCAGGTCCCACAGCTTTATATGGGTTGATGTTCCTCAGTGTCCACTTCTAATCACCTGCTCACAATGAGGAGGGTGGTTTTCTTTCCTGGTGTATAATTCAGTACCTCAAACCTGCCATAGAACTCGTTCAGTCTGTAAGGGAGGGAGACATCGATGACCTCAACCTGTGGTGTTACTTTACAGTGTGTTATGGCCTGAATCCCCTGTGTCTCTGGAGTCACAACATTTTCCCTTGGTTTTTCTTGTGTGCTCCAGCTTCACCATCTTGAACTTATTCTATTCTTCTTTAACTTATTTATTAAAGTAAGAAATTCAACAAAACAAAACAGAATGCCAAAAATAATTCCGAAACAAAAACAAAATGTCCAAAGTACCACAAAATTAAGTGATGCAAAGACTCCAAAAACAATGAAGAAAAGCAAATGAATAGTAATGCTGACTTAAAGAGAGAACAATAATACAAAACCATAGTCATAATTCAAAGATCAAAAAACAGAGCAGCAAAGAAAAAAGGGTAAGGAAAAGCAAAACAATAAGTCAGCAACACTTCCAAACTGTTGTCACACACGGGCGCATGGGGAGCAGCTTAAGGACCCAACACGCACCGCGACAAGTCGTGCCAGGGGACAATGGCAGCGTACTAAACTTTCTCTTCCTATTTCCTCAGAAAGAATGAGGCACCACCGCCGTAAAACTGCCTGGACGACTCAAAGTACCGCAGCACTTCAGGGTTTCTTTCTTCCCTCTGCTCCCCAATTGATGACATTAGCCAACCATCCACCACCACGGTTTACCCAGCATCCCACTGTTTAATTTCTGGTCCAACCTTGTAAACTGTCCATCTACATATCCATCTGTGACTTTTGAGTTTTGGAAAATCATTGACTTTATTTTGTTGCAGTATACAGGGATAAAAACCCAAACCTTTGTGCTTCTCTGTCTGTTTTATTACACTGTCAAAAAGGTGTAATGAAAAGTGATTTCAGCAAGGTGAGTGAAAGAACTAATGCCTCAGTATAGAACTGAGACAAACAAAAGGAATATAGAGGGCATTTTAGATAACACCCACAGCTCCTAATTGTAAGCAGATGACAAACGTGATCAATGCACAACTACAAGTACTACAAAAACATGAATGAAAAACAAACAATGGAGCAAGGGAAAATTACCAAATTTACAGAAAATGAAAGCACTAGAAAACAAAAACACAATTGTAATATAGTTGGCACATCATTAGTTAGTACAAAACATAAAGAAAATAAAATTAAATCATGCAGGCAAACTTCTTTATAAGTTTTGTAGGTGTCCACTAAATTAAATTCCTGCACTTCTATTCACAGCATTTGTCGATAAAGGCAACTCATTAGTTGTAGAAGTTTTTCCTGAGTGGAGTTTGTGTCAGCACACTTTTATCCTGCATGTTTTAGTCATGCTACTCTCTATAGACCATGTTATGTTAATGTCTATAAAACATAAGTGAATCTATATCTGAAATACTGTGTGCAAATGTGGTCACCACACTACTGAAAACACAGTACTTTGAGATTATAGTGACAAAAAACATGAGGCATTCATAAACTAAAGTGCATTTCCTAGTCTAATACGTGAAGAGAATTTATCCTGTTTAGTCTTGAATTGAGAAACATATACAAATTTTATATTTTTTCTCAAAGCTGTAGGAACTTATTTTTTCCCTCATGATTTCCCGATCCAGACAACTAATAGATGAATACAGAGTCTAACTAACATAATTAATTACAGGCTTTACGGAAATATACACAGTGTCAACCACTTGGGCGACAGCGTAAGGGTTCATTAATACGGGGGAATACAAACAGTGCAAGTGTAGAGCTGTTAAGTAAGAGGAGCGCAAAGTTAGGAGAAGAGACAGAGAAAAGTAAAGTTAACTTCATAGAAAGACAAATAGCAGGCAGCTGAGAGGGAGAACAGTACAGGAGCTTAAGGGGAAAAGGTGTAAAACCCCAGAATTAGAAGTGTCAAACCGTTATCATGTCCTTGCGGATCTGGACGGTGTCTCTAATAATTCTGAGATGGTAGGCAGGGATGAGGAGCCCCAACGGGCCACCTCAAAACCAGTTCCCAAAAAGAGAGAGGTAGTGATAGTTGGGGACTTAATCATTAGGGGGATTGAAGCGCAGGTGTGCACCAGAGAGAGAGAGTCTCGCACGCTGTGTTGCCTTCCGGGAGCACAGGTTGGGGACCTCCCTGGAAGGGTGGATAGGCTCTTGACCAGAGCGGGGGTGGATCCAGTTGTCATTGTCCATGTTGGAACAAATGACATACATTAGGGTAGTCTGTCAGTTCTGTGATCCAAATTCAAGGACTGACAAGGTAGTCTTCTCCGAAGTTCTGCCTGTGCCACGCGCCAGTCCAGGTAAGACTGAGGAGATTAGAAGGCTTAACACATGACTCAAATCTTGGTGCAGAGTAGAAGGGTTTAGGTTTATGGGGCATTTGGACTTCTTTTGGAACAGATAGGACCTGTCCGCCGTGACAGGTCACATCTGAACTGGAGGAGTAATAATGTATTGGGGCGGCGTCTGTGTAGGCTAGGTGAGGATTGTTTAAACTAGGGAATGGGGGGGCAGGGCGTTTAGGACAGGCCAGGTTTAGATCTATACATGGAAGAACAAACAGTGGTGTAGAAATGAAAATGCATAGTAATGTAAATTCTAAGCATACATTTAAATGTAGAAGGAGTAACACATTAAAAATAGCTTGCCTTAATGCTAGAAGTATCAAAAATAAGGTAAGTGAGTTGGAGTTGTATGTAGCAGAGCATAATTATGATATTATAGCAATAATATAAACCTGGTTAAATAACAAAGATGGAGATGAGTGTAACATAGAGGGATACACATTTTTTAGGAAGGATAGACAGAACAGAAAAGGAGGTGGGGTTGCTGTTTATGCCAAAAAGGATTTAAAAATAAGTCCTCTTCAGTTGGATAATGAGCCCCATCTTAGTGAGGACACGTGGCTTCGCCTGGAAAATATTAGGGAAAGAGGTCTTATTTTAGGAGTGTGTTATAGACCACCCAATTCAGACAGTAATTTCAACACACATCTTTTTAGTGATATCAAAAAGGCAAGTTTACAGGGAGATATTATAGTCATGGGGGACTTTAATTATCCAAATATTAACTGGGATAACCTTGCAGATGGAGGAGTTTTTAGAAGTAATCAGTGACTGTTTTCTAACACAGCATGTTAAAGCACCAACAAGGGGTGAAGCCTGTCTGAATTTAGTATTTTGTAATAATCAAGATAGAATTGAAGGTGTAGAAGTGATGGAACCACTAGGGTCAAGTGACCATAATGTAATACAATTCTCAGTATTTTGTAAGAGTGCAGATGCAAAGACTAAAATTGTTAAATTGAACTTTGGTAGGGCTAACTTTGAGCAGATGCGACAAAGTCTAAGTAGGATACACTGGGATAAGCTTTTAAGTGTGGAGACAGTTGAGGAGCAGTGGAACAGGTTTAAAAATGTTTTACATGTAACGCAGGACAGATACATAGCTAAATTTGGAATTAATAGGAAACTAAAAAAAAACCATGGTGGATTAATAAAGATTTAAAAAAGAAGTTGCAAAGGAAAAAACTGCTTTATAAGGCATATACAATGCATCCAGAAAGTATTCACAGCGCATCACTTTTTCCACATTTTGTTATGTTACAGCCTTATTCCAAAGTGGATTAAATTAATTTTTTTCCTCAGAATTTTACACACAACACCCCATAATGACAACGTGAAAAAAGTTTACTTGAGGTTTTTGCAAATTTATTAAAAATAAAAAAATTGAGAAAGCACATGTACATAAGTATTCACAGCCTTTGCCGTGAAGCACGAAATTGACCTCAGGTGCATCCTGTTTCCCCTGATCATCCTTGAGATGTTTCTGCAGCTTAATTGGAGTCCACCTGTAGGTAAATTCAGTTGATTGGACATGGTTTGGAAAGGCACACACCTGTCTATATAAGGTCCCACAGTTGACAGTTCATGTCAGAGCACAAACCAAGCATGAAGTCAAAGGAATTGTCTGTAGACCTCCGAGACAGGATTGTCTTGAGGCACAAATCTGGGGAAGGTTACAGAAAAATTTCTGCTGCTTTGAAGGTCCCAATGAGCACAGTGGCCTCCATCATCCATAAGTGGAAGAAGTTCGAAACCACCAGGACTCTTCCTAGAGCTGGCCGGCCATCTAAACTGAGCGATCAGGGGAGAAGGGCCTTAGTCAGGGAGGTGACCAAGAACCCGATGGTCACTCTGTAAGAGTGTAAGAGCTCCAGAGGTCCTCTGTGGAGAGAGGAGAACCTTCCAGAAGGACAACCATCTCTGCAGCATTCCACCAATCAGGCCTGTATGGTAGAGTAGCCAGACGGAAGCCACTCCTTAGTAAAAAGCACATGGCAGCCCTCCTGGAGTTTGCCAAAAGGCACCAGAAGGACTCTCAGACCATGAGAAAGAAAATTCTCTGGTCTGATGAGACAAAGATTGAACTCTTTGGTGTGAATGCCAGGCGTCACGTTTGGAGGAAACCTGGCACCATCCCTAAAGTGAAGCATGGTGGTGGCAGCATCATGCTGTGGGGATATTTCTCAGCGGCAGGGACTGTGAGACTAGTCAGGATAAAGGGAAAGATGACTGCAGCAATGTACAGAGACATCCTGGATGAAAACCTGCTCCAGAGTGCTCTTGACCTCAGACTGGGGCGACGGTTCATCTTTCAGCCGGACAACGACCCTAAGCACACAGCCAAGATATCAAAGGAGTGGCTTCAGGACAACTCTGTGAATGTCCTTGAGTGGCCCAGCCAGAGCCCAGACTTGAATCCGATTGAACATCTCTGGAGAGATCTTAAAATGGCTGTGCACCGACGCTTCCCATCCAACCTGATGGAGCTTGAGAGGTGCTGCAAAGAGGAATGGGCGAAACTGGCCAAGGATAGGTGTGTCAAGCTTGTGGCATCGTATTCAACAACACTTGAGGCTGTAATTGCTGCCAAAGGTGCATCGACAAAGTATTGAGCAAAGGCTGTGAATACTTAAGTACATGACATTTCTCAGTTTTTTTATTTTTAATAAATTTGCAAAAACCTCAAGTAAACTTTTTTCACGTTGTCATTATGGGGTGTTGAGTGCAGAATTCTGAGGAAAAAATGAATTTAATCCATTTTGGAATAAGGCTGTAACATAACAAAAGGTGGAAAAAGTGATGCGCTGTGAATACTTTCTGGATGCACTATAAGACTAATGACTGCAAATTGAATTGTAGAGCATATGAGAACATGAGGGCAACCATCAAGAAGGATATCAGGAAGGCTAAAAAACAGTTGGAGAGGAATATAGCAGATCAGGCGAAAGAAGACCCTAAGAGATTCTTTCAGTATTTTAGTAGTAAAAGAACAGTCAAGGATGAGGTCAAGTGCATCAGAAATAGTAAAGGGGAATTAAAAGATACAGACCATGAAATAGCGGATGCCCTAAACTTACATTTTTCTGAGGTGTTTACAAGTGAGCAAGTGGATAACCTCCCAGAGGTAAACGGGACTACTAAGGAGGTACTGAGGGATTTGGAAATTGTAGAGGGAGAAGTGCTGCTCAGATTAAATAAGCTGAAATCGAACAAATCACCTGGACCAGATAATATTTACCCTCGAGTTCTTAAGGAGGTTAGCGAGTACATATATAAACCCTTGACACATATTTTTAGGAAGTCACTGCGCACTGGAGAGATTCTGAAGGACTGGAAAATGTCAAATATCATCCCATTATATAAAAAGGGTGACAGGGCAGATCCAAGCAACTATAGGCCAGTAAGCTTAACATGCATCACAGGAAAATTAATGGAAGGAATTATTAAGGATAAGATTGAGCAACACCTGGCAAGGGCAGGAGTTATTCTGAACAGTCAGCATGGGTTCAGAAGAGGGAGGTCGTATTTTACTAACATGCTGGAATTCTATGAGGAGGCAACAAAAGGATATGATCAAAGTGGAGCATATGATATTATTTATCTGGACTTTCAGAAAGCATTTGATAAGGTGCCACATGAGAGGTTGGGCATCAAATTAAAAGAAGTGGGAGTTCAGGGTGATGTTATTAGATGGGTGCAGAATTGGCTCAGACACAGGAAGCAAAGGGTGATGGTGCAAGGAACCTCTTCAGAACTGGCCGATGTTGAGAGTGGTGTTCCATAGGGGTCAGTGCTAGGGCCGCTGCTATTTTTAATATATATACTGTAAATGATTTAGATAGGAACATAAGTAACAAGCTGGTTAAGTTTGCAGATGATACCAAGATAGGTGGATTACCAGATAATTTGGAATCCGTTATATCATTACAGAAGGACTTGGATAGCATACAGGCTTGGGCAGAGTTGTGGCAGATGAAATTTAATGTCAGTAAATGTAAAGTATTACACATAGGAAGTAAAAATGTGAGGTTTGAATACACAATGGGCGGTCGGAAAATCGAGAGTACACCTTATGAGAAGGATTTAGGAGTCATAGTAGACTCTAAGCTATAGACTTCCAGACAGTGTTCAGAAGCCATTAAGAAGGCTAACAGAATGTTAGGTTATATAGCATGATGTGTGGAGTACAAGTCCAAGGAAGTTATGCTCAACCTTTACAGTATAATACACTGGTGAGGCCTCATCTGGAGTACTGTATGCAGTTTTGGTCTCCAGTCAACAAAAAGTACATAGCAGCACTAGAAAATGTCCAGAGAAGAGCGACTAGGCTGATTCCAGGACTACAGGGGTTGAATTATGAGGAAAGATTAAAAGAGCTGAGCCTATACAGTTTAAGCAAAAGAAGATTAAGAGGTGACATAACTGAAGTGTTTAAAATCATGAAGGGAATTAGTACAGTGGATCGAGACTGTTATTTTAAAATGAGTTCATCAAGAACATGGGGACACAGTTGGAAACTTGTTAAGGGTAAATTTCTCACAAACATTAGGAAGTTTTTCTTTACACAAAGAACAATAGACACTTAGAATAAGCTACCAAGTAGTGTGGTAGACAGTAAGACGTTGGGGACTTTCAAAACTCGACTTGATGTATTTTTGGAAGAAATAAGTGGATAGGACTGGCGAGCTTTGTTGGGCTGAATGGCCTGTTCTCGTCTAGAGTGTTCTAATGTTCTAATAATGGTTCTTTTATGGAGACTGATTTATTGGGTACACAGGTGGAGAAGTTAGGTGTTACATTGTCTCATGCCTGTTTTCCCCTACCACCTTTACATGGAAAGAAGATGAAGAAGAACAGGAAGAGTGGACCCTTTCCAGACTCTTTTTTTATTCCCACTACATCTACTCCTAGGGAATAAAACCTACTTGGAGAAGAACAATTGGTCATTTATGGATCATTTCTTTGTATATATTGTGCAACCGTAACCATTAAAAATACCTATGCAGATTAGTTGTGTTCCCTTCATGGACTTGCTTCCATTAGATTACAGTTCCCATTCTCTGCTGACTTGTATAATTTTCCTCTGGTCTATTATACCTCATTTTCTGCTTTGTCCTTTATTTCTATCTTGTACCAAAGTGTCCAAATGAGGGCTCAAAGGTCTTATTAAGGATTGAACCAGGGGCATTTCTTGTGTCATTAATGCATAATTAGGAAGCACTTCTACATCCATAGTATCTTAAAGCAAAGAGGCCAGCTATCTGTGTCTCCTTCTACTGGCATCAGCTACCTTAACTTGTAGTGCCTGTTTCCTTTCCTCTTTAAAGGACATATGGGAAGATTAGTGTGGTTGGTCTCTGCTTTTTTTTAATTCATCTGTTATTTTTGGATTAACTTTTTTGTATTTTACAATCATGTATGTCATATCCTTTGTCTGTGGGTTCCCCTGCTGGTTCCACATTACAGAGGGAGTGCCTTTCAAGATCTCTTCTAGTGGCTTGAAGGGCTGAAGTGAAAGTTAAGGACCATTTAGATGCTCTCATATTTCCTCAGGAAGGGATAGTGTTTTTTTTTGCTTGTATGACTATTTCATTATTTGTCCATCCAATGTCATCAATAACCTGTTAGCCAATAAATATGAACAAGCCAAAAGATTATTTGATTAGCTCATTGATGCTCACCAGAAAATTCACAATCCTCCTTCTCTTTCGGCTGCTCCCGTTAAGGTTTGCCACAACAGATCATCTTTTTTTCATCCCTTCCTGTCCTCTGCATCTTGCTCTGTTACACACATCACCTACTTGTCCTCTCTCACCACATACATAAACCTTCTCTTAGGCCTTCCTCTTTTCCTCTTACCTGGCAGCTCTATCCTTAGCATCCTTTTCCCAATATACCCTGCATTTCTCCTCTGCACATGCCCAAACCAAAGCAATCTCGCCTCTCTGACTTTTTTCCCAATTGTCTAACCTGAGCCGACCCTCCAATGTACTCATTTCTAATCCTGTCCATTCTTGTCACACCCAATGCAAATCTTAGCATCTTTAACTCTGCCACCTCCAGTTCTGTCTCCTATTTTCTGTTCAGTGCCACCGTCTCCAACCCATATAACAAAGTTGGTCTCACTACCATGCTGTAGACCTTCCCTTTCACTCTTGCTGATACCCGTCTGTCACAATTTACTCCTGACACTCTTCTCCATCCAATCCACCCTGCCTACAGTCTTTTTCACCTCTCTTCCACAATCACCATTACTCTGTACTGTTGATCCCAAGTATTTAAACTCAATCAACCTTCGCCCACTCTGCTCCCTGCATCCTTACCATTCCACTGACCTTCCTCCCATTCACACACATGTATTCTGTCTTGTTCCTACTGACCTTCATTCCTCTCCTCTCTAGAGCATATCTCCACCTCTCCAGGGTCTCCTCAACCTGCTACCTACTATCGCTACAGATCACAATGTCATCAGCAAACATCATAGTCCACGGAGACTCCTGTCTAATTTCATCTCTCAACCTGTCCATCACCATTGCAAATAAGAAAAGGCTCACAGCCGATCCCTGATGTAATACCACCTCCACCATGAATGCATCCGTCACTTCTACCGCAGACCTCACCACTGTCACACTTCCCTCGTACATATCCTGTACAACTCTTACGTACTTCTCTGCCACTCCCGACTTCATCATACAATACCACAGCTACTCTCGAGGCACCCTGTCATATGCCTTCTCCAGGTCCACAAAGACACAATGCAACTCCTTCTGGCCTTCTCTATACTTCTCCATCAACATCCTCAGAGCAAACATCGCATCTGTGGTGCTCTTTCCTGGCATGAACCCATACTGCTGCTCACTAATCATCACCTCCCTTCTTAATTTAGCTTCCACTACTCTTTCCCATAACTTCATGCTGTGGCTCATCAATTTTATCCCCCACTTTCCAAGATTCCATTAAACAATCTGGTTAAAAACCCCACTACCATCTCTCCTAAACACCTCCATGCTTCCACAGGTATGTCATCTGGACCAATGGTCTTTCCATTCTTCATCCTCTTTATTGTTGTCCTTACTTCCTCCTTGCTAATCCGTTGCACTTCCTGATTCACTATCTCTACATCATCCAACCTTCTCTCTCTCTTGTTCTCTTCATTCATCAGCCTCTCAAAGTACTCTTTCCGTCTGCTCAACACACTCTCCTCACTTGTGAGTACGTTAGTGTTCCTGATGGCTATTACTGCTTGAAATGGCCAATGTTTTATTTATTACTCCCATATAACTGCAAAGCCACTCCCTCAGTGTATTAATTGTCAAATCCATTAGCATCTCTTTAATTAGTCATGTAAAAATGCTAATTGGTTATTAGAGAAACCTTTGTGATTAAACTTACGCTGATGGAACCTGTTATTCTGTTCACTTGGGTTGCAGGGTACTGGACTCCCTAAAGTTCAGTTCTGGGTCAAAAGTGGTCAAAATAAAACAGCTTTCTCAGGAAACATGCCTTTTTATTTTTGTAGGATGACAGCTATTCCAAGTGACAGATTGCCCACAAACTGAAGATTTCATACAAAGCTGTCTTAAGAGAAGAGGGCAAATGGGATCTAATCCAAGAGAGAAACAGAGGGGGAATGCAAAGATGGAGAGCAGCCTAAAAGGAGAAGGACATCCGAGTCTGGAGTGTGAGCTACAAACGACTAACAGGTCCTCGGTTGTCCACTTCTTTAAATACACACCAAATACCAGTATTGTCTGCAATGGTGAAAAGGCTTTCTCCAGGTCCACAAAGACACAATACAATTCCTTATGGCCTTCTCTATACTTCTCCATCAACAACCTCAGACCAAACATTGCATCTGTGGTGCTCTTTCCTGGCATGAAACCATACTGCTGTTCACTAATCATTAAATCCCTTTCTTAACCTAGCTTCCACTACTCTTTCCCATAGCATCATGCAGTGGCTCATCAATTTTATCCCCCTATAGTTACTACAGCGCTGCATATCTTATTCTTAAAAACTGGTACCAGTACAATTCTTCTCCACTCCTCAGGTGTCCTCTCACTTTCCAAGATTGTCTTCCAAAACAGCCTGGTTAAAACTCCACTGCCATCTCTCCTAAACACCTCCATGCTTCCACAGGTATGTCATCTGGACCAACAGCTTTTCCATTCTTCACCCTCTTCATTGCTGTCCTTACTTCCTCCTTGCTAATCCGTTGCACTTCCTGATTCACTATCTCCACATCATCCAACCTTCTCTCTCTCTCATTCTCTTCATTCATCAGCCTTTCAAAGTACTCTTTCCATCTGGTCAACACACTCTCCTCACTTGTGAGTACGTTTCCATCTTTATCCTTTATAGCCCTAACCTGCTGCACATCTTTCCCAGCTTGGTCCCCCTGTCTAGCCAATCGGTACAGGTCCTTTTCTCCCTCCTTAGTGTTCAGCCTCTCATACAACTCATCATACACCTTTTCTTTAGCCTTCGCCACCTCTCTCTTCTCCTTGCGCTTTATCTCCTTGTACTCTTGTCTACTTAATGCATCTCTCTGACTGTCCCACTTCTTCTTCACCAACCTCTTCCTCAGTATACTCTCCTGTATTTTCCTATTCCACCACCAGCTTTCCTTTTCCTCCTTCCTCTGTCCAGATGTCACATCAAGCACCCTTCTTTCTTTCACCCTTACTAAATCTGCTGTAGTTGCCCAGCTGTCTGGTAACTCTTCACTGCCACCCAGGGCCTATCTTACCTCCTCCCTAAACTCAACCTTGCAGTCTTTTCTTTTTTCAAATTTCACCATTTGATCCTTGGCTCTGCCCTCACGGTCCTCCTCTCCTTGATCTCCAACATTATCCTACAGACCACCATCCTATGCTGCCTAACTATACTTTCCCCTGCCACCACTTTGCAGTCTTTAATCTCCTTCAGATTGACCCTCCTGCATAGGATAAAATCTGCCTGTGTATATCTTTCTCCACTCTTGTACATCACCCTATGTTCCTCCCTCTTCTTAAAATACTTATTCACCACAGCCATGCCCATCATTTTCTCAAAATCCACTATCATCTGACCTTCTTCATTCCTCTCCCTGACACCATACCTACCCATCACCTCATTATGCCCTCTGTTCCCTTCACAACAATTTGAATCTACTGTACCTCTGATCCACCTGGGCTTACACCCCTTCCATTTAGTCTTTTGCATGCAGAATATATTGACCTTCCTTCTCTCCATCATATCGGCTAACACTCTCCCCTTACCAGTCATACTGCCAGCATTCAAACTTCCTACCCTCAGTTCCACTCTCTTTACCTTCCTCCACTCCTCCTGCCTCCTGACACATCTCACCCCTTTTCTTCTTCTTCTTCTTCAGCCAACAGTAGCCCAATTTCTGCCAGCACCCCATTGGCTAACAGCACTGGTGATGGCCATTGTTAACCCGGGGCTCAACTGATCCGGTATGGAAATGTGTATTTTGGTCCAAAATTGGTCCACAGATTGATATACTGGATACCCTTCCTGATATAACCCTCCCCATTTATCCAGGCTTGGGACCATCATGAAGTAACACACTGGTTTGTGCATCCAGGGTTAACGGAAAATTCACAATGAATCCTTTTAAATTGGTTTTGCTCCAAGACTGGAGTGTGCCAGGCCACAGCTTTGTCAAGTATGCATTTTATTTTTATTTGCAGTCTCAAGGCTGTTGCTGATCTAATGATGTGGTTGTTTTTGTATCTGTTTGTAACCTGAATCTGCTGCTGTTTCAATGCAAAACCTTGCAGCTTGCTTCCCTGGTGCTCTTGTTCTAGTTTTTAAATGTCCAGCCTTATGATTTTTGTTTAATTTAGACTACTTTGTAAAGATCTGGTTTTGCTTTGTCATTAAAGAGTCTTTTTCTGTTGAACAGTGTCAAAAAGCCAAATAAATCCACTGTGATTCAATGCTAAACAATAATAAAATGTGGAAACGCACAAGGGGTAAATTATTTTTATAGGCACCGTGTATCTTAAAGTTTCAAGATCAGGTGAGAAAGAAAAAAAATGTGGAGCTGTAATCACTTAAAGCCATTAAAATATGGCTCACCTACTTAAAGGCAGTGCCTGCAACTGAGCAATGGTGCCATCTGCTGAGCTCTTAATTTGATACTCAGACTTGAGTTGCTTCATAGAGCCTGGAATAATCCAGCGGATGACACTGTTTACATGGTGCTATCTGATCTGTACTTAAAAATAAGAAGGAACATTTTGTGTTAAAAGTATGATTTGCTAATCAGGAAATGTTAGAAGTAGTCAATAAGTAGTTTAAAGGTCACACTTTTCTTCAGATGAGGATAAGGCAAAGAAGCCAACTGGAATCAAACATGCTTTTGAGGTTCAAAGATCTTGTGTGTTTTGAAATGCCTTTCAAGCCCCATCTGGGGTTAATAATAATAATAAGAAGAAGAAAAAGAAGAATAATTGTGTACAATTATATATCACTTTGTGAAGGTCGGCTCCACACTGCCAACTGCTTGCAGGAGCCTCTTGATTGTATAAAAGTGCCCCAGTACTTTTATTATAAAAAAAAAAACAAATTTAAAACAGTGGCCACAGGTACAATATTCAAAAGTAATAAATACATACAAAAGTGAAATCCGTGCATTTAAAAAAATCCATCCTTAAAACAAGAAACAATATACAGGAACAACACAGCCATCAGGTCCTTAGTGTACAGTCAGATGAACCCATCAGAACTCCACCCCTGGCTCACCCACTGCTCACTCAGCTGGCAGAGACGTTAACAGCCATGATCTTCATCACCAAAACCCCCATCTGGCCAGAACTTCCGGGGACGGTCATCCTCCCATTATTTTTCACACACCCTCAGTTGTACCTCGGATCCCTGGGAAGGACTCTACCATGCTTGCACCCACTCTACACCAAAAAATCAGGGGGACAAAAATTCCCCTAGAGCGCCACTCCATAGCTCCTTCGCGGGCCCATGATCGCACTGCCTTTCCTCCACTAGTTGTTTAACCTGTCTCATCTCGCCAGCCATTTTTGTGCCAGTGCTCTCACCACACATTAGCTGTTAGGTGGTGAAGGGGTGAGGGTTAGTTAGGCAGTTAGAGCTGGGATGATTAGGGGGGCAGGATGACTAGGCTGAGGTGGGCAGTTTAGCCAAGACATCGAGAAACACCCTACTCTTTATGAAGGATGCCCAGGGATCTTTTATGACCACAGAGAGTCAGTCTCATCCAAAGGACAGATCCATTTTTACAGCATGGTGTCCCCATTACTGCATTGGGACATTGGGATCCACACACAGACCACATGATAAGTGCCCTTTGCTGACCTCACCAACACAAAATTTTTAAGGTTGGTCTCCCATTCAAGTACATGCTTAATATAAGTGGATGACCTCTTCTGAAGTGCATGTGATATGGCTGCTGGTAATATTAGTCTCTTAGGCTGAGCTAGTAGTTGTTGCAGATTTCCTCCATATTTGACTTATCTACAAACTGCTCTGTGCTGTTTACATTAACAGTGAACACTTAAATTTATGTAAAAAGCATCTTGAACCTCAGTATTTTAAGAAAGAAATAGAAAGCTAACCAGTTATACTTCCTTGCTGACAATACTGTAATAAGGCTCTGCATCTTAAAGCGTCCAGCACTGCCCTCTAGTGTTCTGTTTTGATATTTTATTTCAACTCAGAAAGACATCCTTTGAGTGAAGAAGGTAGGCACTAGAATACATATGTAGAAGAACAAAAATAAGAAATAGAGAATAGATTACCCATTTCAAAAATGGAGGGAAGGATGGGCACAAATATCAACTGGCTATAATACTGTTATTCTGGAATGAGTCCTATAGGTTAGGACTACAGAGTTTTCGCACTAGCAGACATTTCATCCCTACAACACTGTCAGATTTTCATACCAGCAACTGTTGAATGTTTAACATGGCAGTACATATAAGAAAATCTGATACCTGCAAGTTATATCTGAAGGAAAAATATTTACTTCTATTAGATCAGTATGAGACATTTGCTCCGTGTTGTCAATAATATGACGGAACATTTAATTTTTGAAATGTCAGGCAAGTGACCTCTTCAGATTAGTTTCCCATTTTGTATCAGTCAATCAGATTCTAAGATTTTCAGAAACTGAAACTGTGCACCTGGAAATCCATTGAACAGCAAATAATCTGTACACGTATGACTTCTATATGGCCACTGAAATTTTTTTTTCTATTAATAAATACAAAATATATTGCAATATGCATCTCTTGGGAGCTAATCAAAAAAGAATTAGTGTGTTGTAGGTTTTGGCATAGTCAGGACTGGGCCACCATGCATCCTCAGGAGATACTCTTTATAAAGACATCCTTGTGGGATTCTAGGTGTGGAGATCATGGAAGGATGCCTAAGAATTTCTACTTCAGTGCCTATACAATAAATGAGAAACACTGAAGAACAGTTAATAACAAACTAATAGTTGGCGGCAGACAGGCAGGATACTTTGTGCAAGGCACCCTGCTCTCCATTAAATTAAACAGGCCTTTGAAAAATATATCAGAATTTTGGATTACAGGGACACCTTGGGGCACTGGGGTAGTTCTACATAGATGGTAATGTCCCCAGAAGTGACTCTAGGCTGAAGCCCAGAAGGTACCTCAACAGGAAGCTTAAAGGGTTCTTTCAATTTGTTGAGTTGGAAAGGAGATGTGGAAAGGGCTTGAGTGAAAGAAATGAAGAGTGGAGTGGCTGAGGAAGGGGGAAAAGGAGCCTGTTCAGCATCGGTAACTTCTGTCATGAAGGAAGTCTGCTACTCAACTTACGCTGCTCCTTCCATGGATGCTGTTGTTTATAAGACTTGACTAGAAAGGAGCAGAGGTTCCAGAAGTGTTGTGGGCAGGGTTCAGTTGCCTTCACTGGATGATTTCTTAGCACTGCGGAGGGAAGAGAGGCAATATAGTGACCCCTTTTGCCCTGCATCAACAGAATCTCATGGGTGATCCTCAGACATCCATATGTGACAATAGATAGATAGATAGATAGATAGATAGATAGATAGATAGATAGATAGATAGATAGATAGATAGATAGATAGATAGATAGATAGATAGATAGATAGATAGATAGATAGATAGATAGATAGATAGATAGATAGATAGATAGATAGATAGATAGATAGATAGATAGATAGATAGATACTTTATTATTCCCAAGGGGAAATTCACATACTCCAGCAGCAGCATACTGATAAAGAACAATATTAAATTAAAGAGTGATAACTATGCCGATAACAATGCAGGTATACAGACAGACAATCAATATGTGTGTATATATATATATATATATATATATATATATCCATCCATCCATTTTCCAACCCGCTGAACCCGAACACAGGGTCACGGGGGTCTGCTGGAGCCAATCCCAGCCAACACAGGGCACACGGCAGGAAACAATCCTGGGCAGGGTGCCAACCCACCGCAGTATATATATATATATATACTGTATATATTATAATTAAAAAAATGCCTGGAATGAGACGTGACTTTCTCAAAGAGACACTTTCACATTCGGTGAAACAAGACTTTGTACCAAGAGATTTAACCAGGCCCAGGGCCGGAAATAAAAGACAAAGAGTAGAACATCATAAAGAATTCAAAAACTTTGGCGCGATCCACATGCAGAGCAGGTTACAGATAATGAAAGTACTAAAATTCGAAAGTCTCAAAAACATTATAGCAAAGATCGCATTAGCGCAAATAAATGGAAATTATTACTTGGTAAAATAACGGAACAGCGAAAAGAGATAGAATATGTTGTTCAGATTTAAACTTTAAGTCGGAGACTTGTAGATTGTTTAATTTGTGTTGCCATCAGGGAAAAGTAGTGTTTCTTCCCAATGAAGAGGCTTATCCGCAAGAATTAAAAGATTTGTTGTTTGGTGAAAGTGAAATCCACATATGCAAGCAGCAGAGACACGAAGTGGCTGGCGCATAGCACAGGCCCTTTTATACTATATACAGTATATATATATATATATATATATATATATATATATATATATATATATATTAACTTACGGTCACATGAATGGCTGTTTGGGAGTGTAAACGACAACTGTTAACAA
Organism: Erpetoichthys calabaricus; assembly: GCF_900747795.2. Taxonomy (NCBI): domain Eukaryota; kingdom Metazoa; phylum Chordata; class Cladistia; order Polypteriformes; family Polypteridae; genus Erpetoichthys; species Erpetoichthys calabaricus. The sequence continues at coordinate 138,444,326 of NC_041403.2, forward strand.
GCAGTTCTACCTAAAAAAATGTCCATTTAGTGTACTTGATGTAACCAGTCTTAAATTTGTATATCACAATCTCAAGCTCTTTCCTTGTGTACTATTGCCACTAAATCTTTGTTGGCCTCTAGGCTGACTATCTCAGAATTGGTGAATTCTTATTCTTGGCACTCGTCTGTACATTTCACTATGTAATCCACCGTGAATTCACTGCCTCTCCTATTAATAAGGCTTTCCTCAACTACTGGAACATCTGGGAAAAGGTAGCAAAAGAGCTCATACTCCTTACTTGTGAAGTGAAAAGGGGGCTTGGGTGAGACATCTGTCTCATCTGTCTTATTGTTCATTAGTTCTTGAGTAACTCTTTCTTTATTGCACCTTTAGGTGGCTAAGCTTTACTTTCATTCTGTTCTCTAGGAGGCCTGTAAGCATACAGTTTGGAAAATGTTAAAATCATAATTTTTTCATTAGGTTTAATTTTTTTCTTAGATGTTGATATTTTTATGATTAGATATTTTTCTAGTATCACTGGAGACATTTTGTGTATTTGTATATTCAAGGACTTTTACCTTTTTTGTGTCTGTAAACTGTGTCTGGTCACTAAGATGATAGTGTGGTTGATACACATGTGATGCTTCTGTCATGTGACTTGTGATGTCATGGTGGCCATGATAGCCTCTTATATTGAACAAAAGTCCAAACTGCTTTTGGTGTTTTTGTCTTAACATGTCTCCCTGTACTGACGTTGACTATGACTGACAACTCTTTTGTTAATGCAAAAAAAGAACTATTAGATATCCCTTCTTCTCACGACAATCCATTGGGACACAGTATATATATATATATATATATATATATATATATATATATATATATATATATATTACAAGGGAGGGTGGGGGGATGGTAGGTGCTGTCTGGGTTTCTTTCTATTAATACATGTTATTGCAAACTGCATTGTATTACGCTACACTTTAACAAAGAAAAAACAAATAAAGTCTAACCTATTTCAGTAATAACAGGGCAAGTTCATTAACAGACAAAGTAAGCCATCAGATTGCAAAACAAATCAATCACTCACGTGGAAAGTGGCTCACGTGAAAAGTAATGAGAAAATTATTGCTCATTACTGCAAAAATCACAATAACAGAAATCTTTCATAAAAGAGCAAGTTATTAATAACTGTTCAATGACAGCTTTTTCCACACAAGTTGGTAATAGTTAAACAAATGCTGAAGCATCACTGAAAACAGTAGAAGGAAAGATGCTGCACAGTGCAAAGCCAGCCATTACCACATATGATGGCTATAGTCTACAAAAGGTTGATCAGAATTTAAAAAAAAAAGAAACTAAATCATGTTCAAGAGTAAAGAAGTTAAGAAGCTCATTCATGATCAAAACAATAGTGACTAAAGTCACTCTTTATAATTGACAATTGTTATCATCATACTATATGTTACAGTCTGTCACGGGTCTCACCCTGACATTTTGGTTTTAGTCTTTTTTTAAATAAGGTTTCTCCTGTTTTTGTTCAGTTATTCTTTTTATGTTAACTTTCTGTGAATTGATTTTATTTTGTATTGTTTAGTTCTTGTATCTTTCAGAAGTTTGATTTCCTCCTTTCGAAAGAACTTTAGATAATATTTTACTTGTTAAATTAGGAAATTGTCATGAGGTGCTGCTATCAGGTTCTCTCAGCAGTGCCTAAGGGCTATAAGAAGCACTTACTGTCATTATAGGTTGCACTGGCATACCTTAGTCACTAAGGCTTAGTGTATTTGTCTGCTCCTTTTTGTGTTTTGTGACCACCCACAGCTGACATACTTCCTTGAACCTAGGGCCACCAGTAAACATGCCTGAGAATGAGCTAAGCAATGAAGACACAAACAAGCAAGGGCAGGTGCAAAATGTGCTCAGTGCTTTATTAAAACAAAGAGATCACAACAATGAAGTGCTGAGCAGTCTTCTCTATATAAATAATCCAAATAATAACAGTGATAAAAATGGAGGTTAAAGTCAGTTCCATAATTAAATAAATCCAAGCAGTTAAAATTGAGGTTTAAAACACAGCTAGGAACTTCTTCTTTAAAGACTGACATCTCTTCTGTTCTGTTTTTATGGCCTCCTCAATCAGAGGAGTCATCTTGCAGTTGTCACTCTTATCTGGCTTGTGTTCCTTCACGCAATCCCTCAGCCTTCACCAGGGAACCAGTGAGCCTCTGCAGGAGACCCCCCAGAGCAGTGTGTCGCTCCTACTTCCTTGAACATTCCGCAGGAGTACAGCACATTCTGCTCGCTCCTCTCCAGGGCCATCCTCATCCATCTCCTACTCTCCAAAATAGCACGGCCCACTCCTTGATCCTGCTTGCCTCCTTTATTTTTCTTTCCTTTTCATCTTTAACTTCTGCTCTTCCCTTCTTACATTTTCTTTTCTTTTTTCTTTCTGGCTTCATGGATACTTTAGCCAGTACAGGTGCCTAAGTACTCACCCAGGAGGGACTAATGAGGGAACTGGCTGAGCTTGACGTGTATGCATTGTACACTGCTAATGCCCCCCATCAATATTTTAGGGCCATGCATCCTCAGTACTACAGGTACCTTTGCCTGCCCTGAGCCTAAGCCAACTGTTTTGATTTGAAACTAGCACACCACTATGGACCCCTATCTGATCTTACCACAAGTTTTATTAGATTCTGTGGTCACACTGTGAGTTTTGGAATCCTTTTATTCTTGTTTTGTTTTTATTGGATTAGTTTTGCATCACTGTATTATGGAATGAAATTTGTTTTCATTACCTTCATCTACCCTTTTTGTCTAATAAAATAATTAATTTAAATAAGCTACGGTTTTGTGGCCAGGATTTTTTTGATAGTTTCCCTTGCAAAATGTGCCGAATTTATAACACTGTTTTCCATTATTTGGCCTTCACCTCACCATCCAGTAAATGATAGCATATAGTTGCATGTGTTATATGTAATAATTTTATGCTGTGGAATTTCCTCCCACTCCATGGTTCACTTTAATTCTTTTACAAAACTGATTGCAGTTTAATCAGACAAAATCCTGGTTTCAAGCTCAGTTTTACAGTATTATGGTGTGTTAGAAAACACAGAAAAACTGAAACAGTAATGATGTCCCAGATTTGAAAGCCTTATTTAATAAAGGATAAGGAGAAGTTGAAGTATGTAAAGAGACATTGCCTTGATGCTCTTTAGGTTTAAGTCAAAGCTTCCTCTTCCCTATGGTCATAACAGCCACCTTGCAACTGCATCTAAGATTCCTTTAAGGAGTCCCTATAGCTGTTGCTGGGAAATTAGGCTGAGCCAGATGGAGTTCTTCATCTTCTTCTTCATCTAATTTGGTGACTTCACTCTTGAAAGAGCAGACACATGACCTTTTCAGAAATTTGTGAAATCTTTCCCAGTGGTCATGTTTGGGTTCAGCTGGATTGACACGTATTTGACAGATGTTATACAACAACAGAATCCATTGTAAAAATTTAATGGTGAGGCAGCTCAACTGTAGAAACAGAAAAGTAAATTGCCAATGTTGTTTCTTCATTTCTGATCAAGGTGTACATCCAACGCATTGAGTCCAAACAGTGGACTCATTCATGAGTTTGATAAATTAATTTTAGCAGTGAACAACACACATACAGAAATTCAAGCACTTTGTACCAACAAGTGTCTTTAAAGCAATAAGGAGACATCCATCTGTAGCAGGATTATTATGGAGCTAGGCTTACAGTTACTAAATAGCCAACATTATTTACACCAGGCATGCTGAAGACCTTAACCCTACAGGAAAGTACCAATGGCTCAAAAACAAAGCTTCCCTCTTCAAAAATACTTTCTCCATGTCTTCCCAACCCCATCTAAGGTTATTTGCTCTGTTGTATCCAGTGCTTCCTGATAAAGCTTTGAATGTCTACAAGCTTATTTTTGTCTAAGCAGGGCTGAAAATGGATGGATTGAAGATCATATCTGAGTGCTAACCACATAGTTCCAGAGATATGGACTCAAATCCCATCAGGTCAATGTCTCTGCTGTATTTGCCCATTCTAGCTGTATGGTTTTTCCAGTTATTCCAGTTTCTTCCATAAAATGTGGACATTTTACCCTGTTAAGAGTGAATGTGTGTATAAGAGGGAATGTTATTTGTGAGAGAATGTTGTCCTGTTCAGGGTTAATTTCTGCCTTTCACCAACCATGTAATGGTGGACAGGGCTTGATTAACTATTAAGCAAAATATGTGTGTGCTTAGGGCATTAAGGGAAGAGGAGCACCACACTGCCAGACTTACCATGGACCATATTGTGCAAAACTGCAAATGGTGCAGCTGCATCAGGTTCCACAAAAAAATGCTCTCACATTAAATGAAAAAAGTACATACATATATATATGCCTGATGAGCCCAGAATTAGGGGGAAACACGTGTTGCATACTGTTTGCATTATTTGATAGTAAACTATGCAGCATATATATATATATATATATATATATATATATATATATATATATATATATATATATATATATATATATATGATAAGATAAGATAAGATAAGATAAGATAAGAACTTTATTTATCCCGAGGGAAATTCTTTTGCTCAGTGCAACAAGAGGAATAAAGATAAGGTAGTAACTGTATAACTAATTTGTACAAAGCAACAAACAACTATAACTAAAACTATAATAGATACTGTATAATAAAACAACAGATTATTAGTGCAAGTGGTTATGAAAAGTGACTTAGTGTTTGTGCCATGAATAAATGAGATAGCAGCGTGTGATGATGGGATGAAACAAACATTCAGTAACATACAGATGAGTAAATAAAAAAAAAAAAAAAAAAACGAATGAGACCTAATGACAAAAATTCTGAAAAAGATCATCTACAGAATGAGGAAGAGTTATACAGTCTTATTGCCACAGGTAGAAAGGATTTCCTGTGGCGTTCGGTTCTGCATTTGGAGGCAATGAGTCTTTTGCTGTGTGTGCTCTGATGACCCATCAAGGAGGCGTGCATGGGGTGAGAGGGGTTGTCCATGATACCGAGAAGCTTTTTCAGCATTCTCCTCTCCGACACCTCCACGAGGTTCTCCAGTCTGACACCCAGGACAGAACCAGCCTTTTTAATCAGCTTGTTCAGCCTGGTGGCATCAGCTGTCTTCACCCCACTGCCCCAGCACACAGCTGCAAAAAACACCACGTTCTCTACCACAGAGTGATAGAACATAGTCAGCATTTTCCTACAGACATTGAAAGACCTGAGCCTCCTCAGTAGGTAAAGCCGGCTCTGCCCTTTCTTGAAAACCGTGTTGGTGTTCTTGGACCAGTCCAGTTTACTGTCAATGTGTACCCCCAGGTACCTGTAGTCCTCAACCACCTCAACATCCATTCCTCTGATGGTGACAGGGGTGGGAAGAGGAGCCTGCTTCCTAAAGTCCACAACCAGTTCCTTTGTCTTTCTGATGTTTAACTGTAAATGGTTCAGCTCACACCACTCCACAAAGCTGTCCACCACACTCCTGTATTCATCCTCCTGTCCATCCCTGATACAGGCCACAATGGCAGAGTCATCTGCAGGTGACATGACTGAGACCTGTACCTGAAGTCAGACGTGTAGAGGGTGAAGAGGAAGGGTGATAGGACAGTTCCCTGCGGCTCAGGATGCTATCAGAGCAGCAGCTCTTCAGCCGGACATGCTGAGGTCGATTGGTTAGATAGTTCGTAATCCAGGCTACCAATGGGTCGTCCACCTGCATTTCCGTGAGCTTATTCCCCAGCAGTGATGGTCTGATTGTGTTAAAAGCACTGGAGAAGTCAAAAAACATGACCCTCACAGTGTTCCCAACAATGTCCAAATGAGAATAAGCCTGGTTCAGCAGATAGATGATGGTGTCCTCCACGCTGATACGGGGCCGATAAGCAAACTGTAGTGGCTCCAGCCAGGGCTCCAACAGCAGACGCAGATGTTTCAGGAGAAGTCTCTCCAGCACTTTCATGACGTGTGAAGTCAGAGCCTCTGGCCTGTAGTCGCTGGGGGTCGATGGGTGGGTCTTTTTGGGGACAGGAACCAGACAGGATGTCTTCCAGAGTGACGGGACCCTCTGCAGTTTCAGACTCATGTTGAAGATCAGATGTAGAACTCCACACAGCTGGGCAGCACAGCACCTGAGCGCCCTGGGACTGATGCCATCAGGACCTGCAGCTTTACTGGGATGAAGTCTACACAGTTCCCTTGTGATGTCATCAGCTGAGAGGGACAGAGAGAGACAGGCTGTGGAGGCAGGAGAGGGGGGAGGAGAATAGAGAAAGTGAGAAGAGCTGAGTGTGGGGGGAGGAGACGTAGGGGAGTCAAACCTATTAAAGTGAAGATTTAGGTTGTTTGCACATTCCACATCTCCATCCATCCCAACACCTCTCTTTTGTTTCAAGCAAGTAATGGCTTGAATATTGTGAAGACTGGCTCGGACACAGACAGGCAGACACGTACATGTCACCCAACACGCGTTTATTTACAATATTTACATTGTCTATACTGTGCTCACAAGCCCCAAAGACCCCAAAGTCCTGGCCACAACACAATGCCTTCTTCAGGCCGCCTCCTTGTCCTCCTCCTGACATCATCCTACTTCCTCCCGACTCTTGTTCATGACTGGAGGGAGGCGGCCCCCTTTTATACACACCCGGATGTGCTCCAGGTGCTCCCCGGCAATCTTCCACCGGAACTCCCCAGTGTGGCGGAAGTGTCGGTTGTGTTCCCGGAAGCACTCCGGTTGTCCCTTCTTCTCTACCCCCCAGCACCTCCGGGTGTGGCGGAAGCGCTGGGGTCCAGGGTCCCCAAGGCATCAGGGCACCCCCTGGCCCCCAATACAACCCCCTCGCGTTCTGGAGGAGGAATGAGCTCTCCACCTGTCCTCCTGGGCGTCCCGGCCGGGCGTGAACCCCGTCCGGGTGCCACAATATATTTATATATATATATATATATATATATATATATATATATTAGTAATACAGGTAATAGAGGCAGGCTGGATGTCTTATCTCTGCTAGGTATAGAAACAGATCTATTATGTTAAGATTAGCTTTGAGGATCTAGTCAAAAACTTTGCAGTTAGAAAAAGAATGAGAATAAAGTAGAAATATACAAAAATACACATTTTCCATCTACTGTAAGTTTTGTTTCATTTCAAAAAATAAAATTTTATTTCACGGTTAATTATTTTTTATATTCGGAATTAGATATATATGGGTGCAGTAAAATCTTTTAAGTGCTCAGGACCTCAATAGCTCTTAATTTGGCCTTGATGGTGGGAGTCTAAGAATGGACAGTTGGATGCTGACTCAATAATTGGGATGAGAAGAAATATCAAATGTGCAGAGATTTAATGTGAACATTAAAAAAAATGTCTTCCTCAAAGAAAAAAATGTAGAAATTAACCCTTTGCAATAAAAAGTGCTGTAGATAATTTATTACACAGTCATAGTATTGTCACTGTTCTGAAGAGACACAGGTAAGAACTTCATTGCATTGTGTACATGTGATAATTAACTTGAAATCGGACATGAAAATACAACTGCCATACTTAGATTTATGTCTGATCATCATCTGGGTAATTCTATTCTCAATTGGGTAATTTTTAGTGGGGGATGTGTTTGTGGGCACAGATGACGTCACTTCCGGCCCCCGAAGACGGCACTTCCGGCAGGGTGCTCCGACTGACGTCACTTCCGGTCTCGACGACATCACTTTAGGTTCCGGTCCAGATGACGTCACTTCCTGTCCCCAACCTTTAAAGCCACCATTTTACCTAAATAGTTCATCAGTTCTCTTTTGGACTCCAACCTGTAAACAACTCAACAAAAATAGCCATTGCAGCCATGGCATAATATATGGTTGGCTGCCCCAAACATTTTTGATGTCTGTGGACTGTTATTGTGACACTGTCTAACATTAATGTTTGCAGTTCACTATTCAATGCATATGTCTCCATTTTAAGCCATTTAGTATGGGATTTGTAAAAGCAGTGTCAATGTGTGTGATGTGCCATTTCTTGCAATGACAAATGCAATGCATTTTATTACTAGAAATATTTGTGATGCACAATCTGTTGAAATGACAAAGGCATAGCAACTGATGGGAACACAGACAGACACAGAGACCCTTATCGTTTTATTAAGGCAGATCTTCTCAACATGCTACCCGCCATTATGTATTTGTTTCTGATTGTTTCTGTACACACTGATTGGCTGTTGCCCTCCTAATTTTGCTTGCACCACTTCTTAAGGCTTCCAGCTTTTGTTTCTTTGCATAAAAAAGCCCTTTTCATTTTCTGCCACATACACTTCAGGCTACCTGAATATGCACACCGATTCTGTTTTCAGGACACTTTTTGTCACTTCTACCTTCACTGTAGTCTGTGAGACCATGACTGTGCTGTGTATGCCATCTTTTGTTGCTTTGCTAGAATATACTCCGAAATTCATGTATGTGAGTTTTTTCATACATGTCAAGCAAAATATGTTATTTTATCTTCGGAAATGATTTCTTCGATTATTAAAAGCATTTGTTATGCACCTGTTCAAGACGAAATTTTCAGGAAGTGGTTCATTTCACAATATTTTAGCCAAAATATATGTATTTAGATTTTGCGAGCATAAGATTTGATATATGCAACAATTAGGTTTTTTTTTCATGGACATTTTAATATGGTTTGCTCTTGTATCCGAAAGCCTGTTGTGTCAGAAACTTTGTTATGTCCATTCTCCGTAACAGCATGACAGTAAAAATATTTGTTGTCCATTATTACAAACAACATAGGGTAAGTACTACTTTAAAAAATTATAATTCTTGAGTGGAGTATTCCTGTAAGTCTTGTTAAAAATAGCCGTAAAAATCAAACATCTGTAGCCGTAAAAATCAAATATGGCAACACTAAAGAATAATATGTGTACTAAAATTTAAGTCCAGAGACCCAATGATTTTATACCCCTGATTTTTATTTAGAAAATGTTACCTTTAATATTTTATCAGTTACTCCTAAAACTCCTTTGCTCAAAAGTGAACAATTCACGGAAGAGCACAATATTTTCTTGTTATTTCATGCCAATGGTGCCCTCTGCTGGTAAAAAAAAAATGTCAACTAGCAAAGGTTTTCTTGTTAGCTCATTCATATTTACAACTCACCATCTCTGTTTCAGTGAGAATTTACAAAGAACAAGCTTAAATATAAATGACAATGAATGAAAAATGAGAGGTAAATAACCGCAAAATCGTCAAAGAAAATCAGAAAGAAATCCTTAAAAAGCAAAATTAGAAACAACTCTTACATTAATATAAACATAGAACAAACCCAACTATCCATTCAGTCATTTTCAAACTTGCTTAATACAATTGTGGGTGGCTGAACATCTCAGCAGCATTGGAGTTCAAGATAGAAGCTAACGTGGATGCGAGGCTGAATGCAGTCCATTGTAGAGCATAATCACTCATAGAGGAGGAAGTTAGCATTGCTTGCTAGTCCATTATGGATGTTGTTGATATGAGGAAGTACACAGCAAAAGAGAAAATGTGGGCAGTAACTGGGCTAGAATTAAAACATTCAGGGTTCTGATGATCCATGCTATCAGGGCTAGTCTTCTTCACCTATTTATATGAATCAAGATCAGAATCCAATTTAATGGCCAAGTATGCTCACATACCAAGAATTTGACTCTGGTGTTGTACATATTAGGAAGTTTTTCAAAGAATAAAGAACCAACTTCATAAGCAAAAAATCCTTCCCAGAATGAAATGGTGCTTTGTCATACTATGGTTCTACAAGGAACCACACAACCCAGTAAAGAACCATAAAGTGCCATAACAGAACTAGGATTTTTAAGAGTGTACTCTATTAAGCAGCACATACTTGGATTTGCAAACATAAAGCACTGGTTGTGAACAGGGGTATCAGATGTAAAATTGCCCATCTCTTGATGAAATTTAGCGCGCTACTTGAAAAAGACCCTTATGCTGGGCTTCTGTGGACAGGTAACTGTGGCTATAGCTTATAAGAGCTTTCCAATGTGGGCACTGGAAGCGGGTAGCGAGCTAGCATAACAGTTGACTCGATTCAGATGCTAAGTGGTCCCACCATCTGGAGCGCAGTAAGTCTGCTGCCATTTATTTCTCTTGTTGCTGTTATTGATGACTGCAATGTTACAATATAATGCTTTTATCTGCATAGTGTTTATCATTAATTTTAAAAATCAGTAACTGTATACCAAAGGCGAAGAAAAAAAGCCATCAATATCTCACTCAAGATCAAGATTCTTTTACTGCCATTTATATTTTTGGAGTACAAGAAAATTCAGCCAAGGTACTCTCTTTTTTCAAGGAAAGTGCAGGTGGCAAATAAAAATAGATAGAACTTTATTTGTCCCTAAGAGAATACTTGACCTTTTTACAGAAGCTCTTTAAATAAAAAAATACATAAATAAATAAATACACATACACTTTGGTCTGAACACACACCAGAAGACACTTCTGCTGAATGGAATACCTCACCAAACAGACGGAAACATGTGAGGTTTATTGACCAGCTATGTTTTTCTGTCCACATTTCTACTGTTTGTCATTCATGCAGGTTCACATTGTACAACATCCACAGACCTTATCTGACAGAGCATGCAGAACAACTTCTGGTCAAGGCTTTGGTCTTGTCGTACCTGGACTACTGCAACTTCTGCATGTGCTATCAAGCCACTCAGATAGTCAGTGGCCTGTCTTGTATTTAACCAGCCAAGATGGGCATGTGTCACTTCTCGCTTCATATGCTACATTGGCTCCCTGTAGCAACATGAATTAAGATCAGATCCTTGATACTTGCGTACAGAGTAGTCAATGGGTCAGCACCTGAGTATATGGAGACACTGGTGAGGTGCTATGATCCTTCTCACCCCTCTACATAGTATCAAATCTCAATCCAGACTCTATTCCTGTGTATTTTCTATATGGTGCAACAAGCTACCCGCCTCCATGTGAACTGCTCCCCCAATGTATTTAAGGAGCAATTGAAGACCCATCTGTTCTGTGACTATCTGTCTAATTAATTGAAACAAGAAAAAAAAACTTTGTTCTGTGATCTTTGACATTGTTGTTTAATGTTTTGTTACATTAAGTCTAATCGCTTTATTGATTGTTAATCTATGATTGTAAATGTATTAGTTATAACATCTTTTCACTTGTGATAATCAACTTTTGTTTCCTGTTCTACTATACTTGCTGAACAAACAGGCCCTAGCCTAATGCTACGCGATTATGTATACCTTTTTTTGTAAGTCACTTTGGATAAAAGCATCTGCCAAGCAAATAAATGTAAATGAAACTCCTACTTCAATACCTCCTCAGAAGAGCTGTCACAAATATGGAGCAAATAAATAAAAAATAGCTTTTTCCCATCTGCCATAAACTTTCTGAACTCTGAATCTCCTCAGTCTGAGACCATTTTTAATTGAACATGTGCAATAAACTATATTGGTAATGTGCAATATACTAATGTAATACAATATACTGTAGAATATGTAATGTACTATTCATTAACAGGTGCAATAACAATTTATGCTGCTGTACTTTGAGCAATAATAATAATTAATAATAATAATAATAATTCTTTGCATTTATATAGTGCTTTTCTCACTAATTTGCTCTGGTTACTTGATCACTTAACACTGTATATGACATATTTGGAATTATTTGACTTTTCTTTAAATGCACCTCGGGGCTGTCACAAAAAGTAATTTCATTGTGTTACACAATGACAATAAAGTGCTTGAACTTGAACTTGAGGTAAAACACGTGCTGAAAGAAATCTTTCTGTCCAAAAGTTAATTTTAAAAATATTTAGTGAAAATTAAAAGCAAATAATCCACACAACAATAAAGAAAGAAGTTGTTACACATGCAGAATAGAAGGCAAAAAAAAAGGAAAAATGTATCTTCTCTAAACTTAGCTTTTCTTGAGAAACTTTAGTTATTTCTGTACTTAAAAGTTCTTTACTTCTTCTGTACACTTTAAGCGTGTGGTGCAGCACTTAAATAATGTTACTTCACACACTCAAAAGGCACGTAGGCACGGTTTAAAATCATGTGCCCTCTACACCTTACACATGGCAAGACTGATCACTAACTGAGAATAATGTTTAGTCAGAGCTGTTAGAAATGGATAGAATATACCAATTCAACTCTACTTATGGGGGTTATAGGAACCTCCCATAGATTATGCATTGTCATTTAGTAAAACGGCGGCACGGTGGTGCAGTGGGTAGCGCTGCTGCCTCGCAGTTGGGAGATCTGGGGACCTGGGTTCGATTCCCGGGTCCTCCCTGCGTGGAGTTTGCATGTTCTCCCCGTGTCTGCGTGGGTTTCCTCCGGGGGCTCTGGTTTCCTCCCACAGTCCGAAGACATGCAGGTTAGGTAGATTGGCGATTCTAAATTGGCCCAAGTGTGTGCTTGGTGTGTGGGTGTGTTTGTGTGTGTCCTGCGGTGGGTTGGCACCCTGCCCAGGATTGTTTCCTGCCCTGTGTTGGCTGGGATTGGCTCCAGCAGACCCCCGTGACCCTGTGTTCGGATTCAGCGGGTTGGACGATGGATGGATTTAGTAAAACATTTATGAATCTTATGTAACTAGGAAATGGCTCTTACAGAGACTGTTTCAAAATATCATATGAAGCACAAATATTAAATCTGCATCGGTACAGCAGTGAAGACTCGACGTGCGTTTCCTACTGTGTTTGTTGATGTGTTGGTATTTAAATGTTTGTTTTAAATGTAACGTTTTGTTTGGCTACGCCCTAATGGGAAGATCTATGTGTTGGTTTATCTCTTTTTTTTTCTGCACAATCCCACAGATGATGGAGAACAACAGTTGTAAGCATCTAAACATTGAAGAACTGAAGGTTTTGGAGGAACAGATACTAAAGCTTCACACTTGCTATAGGCACCTGAAAGCCCTGGAGCTACATTGTGATGTATTGGGGTGTCCTGAGCTGGCTTCTCATTCCCGCAATTGCCTGACAGATCTTGAAGCCAGCAAGTATCTGTTTTACCTATCTGCCCACTCGGGATGAAGTGTATGAGCACCAACCAAAAAGTGTGCCTCCACCTCATATCCCCAGAGAAGTGCTGATGCTGCAATTGAGGAACAGTTTTGAAGATTTCAAATGTGGATGAGCTGCCTGCCAAAGTGCTGTTACTTTGGGGTACTCCATCATATGAAACAATGTGCAATTTTTCCCAGAACACTTGTGTCCTGCTTTCCTGGGGCACATGTTCTGGTGGTTATGATGATGGAAAAATCTCTTTTAAAAAAAGACGTCAGTGCTGTGGTTTTCCATGTGGGAACAAACAACATTCACAGTCGCAGGTCAGAGGTGCAGAAAGAAGACTTTCGATCACTGTTGCACATCACTCATGAGGGTACTTTGGATCATCCTCTCTCGACCATTTCTGATGCTTGGGCAATATCTTATTTATATAAAATGTTTTATTATTATCCAAGCATCAGAAATGGTCCAGGCAGGATGCTCAGTTGAGGCCTTTACTCACTGGTTTTCCTTCAATGCCTTGTTGAAGACTTTCTTTGAGTTCAGCTTTTCCTACATTGACAATTTCACTTTGTTCTGGGAGTTTCTGTCAAACAGATGGATGATATCTGAACAGGCCAAGCACCCAGAACTACTCAGGCAATAAAGCTAAGGTAATTTGTCAGCTTTGTTTGTTTAAAATCCATATTAATAATATTGTACATTAGTTCAAAATCCATATTAATAATATTGTACATTAGTTCAGCTACCAACTTGGCTAAATTTGAATTGTCTAAACAAATATTTTATGTTAAGTCACATGTAACCAATAAATGCATTAAAAATGGTATATGGTGGGGGACTCATGTCCACAGTCTAATCGATATTCCTGTCATCGTCTGGTGAACTAATGCCAGACCCGTGACTTATAAACTGTCCTTACATTGTTTCAATGCTTTGACTTTTTGGAAGAATTAAGTGGATAGGACTGACGAGCTTTGGTGGCTGAATAGCCTGTTGTTGCCCAGACTATCTTAATTTTTTAAGTAGTCATTCATCAGTGTTAAAAGTGATGATGACAGCTATGCTGATTTTAAACAATCTACATAGTTAAAGTATAAACCTCTGTTAGGATTTGACCATCCTGCAGTGACTTCTCCTATGGATGTGCTCTCTGTCAGTGCTATAGTAATTCACCAGTCTGCCTAAAAGGCAGGATAAACGTGAATAACTTGGGGCATCTTGAAGAGGCAACTAACACTCTGGTACATGTCGTGCTCTTCTGAGCCCTTAAATGCGACTTTACTAATTATTAGAGCATTAACCACTCAGACTTTTTATATTAACAATCTTATTAGTGATAGGAAAACAGACTTTCTTGCATTGGGTGTAATGTGGCTGAGTAGTGACTATGCAGGAGCGTTATGTGAAGCAGTGCCTACAAATTAGTTTTGTTCATTCAGTTCGCCAAAATAAATGTGAGTGTTTCCTCAAACCATTTAAACTGTAAAGATGCCCGCCTTTGTTTTGTGTTCTTCGAGGATCATGTCTTAGTTTTTCAAGGAATGACTCAGTCTCTTGTATTTACTGTTAACATTTCAGAGGTCTATAATCCGTCTTTCATTGAGCTCTCCTTGAACTGTGTATCCGTAATAACTAATTATGATAGACAAGTGTAGTAAGTTTGACAAATGAAACTCAAGTTTCTGTCAGATTTTTAGAACAAGTCATAGTAGAGAAACTGCACTGGTTAAAATTGTAAATGACATGCAGGTTGAGGATGAATGAATGATTAGACATACAAAAATCAAAGGCAATATATAGAAAAATTAGGTAGCTTGTGGGTGGGGGGGGGGCTAATGAGGTGGGGTTAGGAGGGTGTTGGTAGTAAAGCTTTATTTATTATGAGGATGTTATTCTTCTTAAGTTTGCATATGCTGGGTTCATGTCCAAATGTCTGTTAATGGCGTTTTCGTTTGATAGCCAAGATTCAGCCAGCTCTCTGGCACTTGGCATTAAATCTTGCTTGCATTAAATTACTGGCATTAAATCATACTTGTACATTGTCCCAGTTAAATGTATGTCCAGTTGAATTTGTGTGTGTATAAATCAGTGATCGTGAGTCCTTCCTTCAAACGAAAACACCATTAATATATAATATATAATGTGTGTACATATAGATATGTATATATGAAAAAGTACATTTTTTTTTAATTAAGCCTTTTTTCAGATAGACACAGTACAGAAAAAAACTAAACAATATGACAGCTTGTAATTATTAGAAGCATTTTATTTAATGTAATATGTATAATGCATAAATATTTTTATACATATTTTATTAGTTAAATTTTATTAGTTTAAAAAAAATTATATTAGTATTTTATGGTCAATGAACAATAAACCTGTATAATTTCATTTTGCTAATAATAAATGAACAGTTAACACCTGTGGTCTACAATTTAATTATAAAAATAAACTTTAATGTAGGACATAAGTTCTGTTTGTCTGGTTATGTAGGAGATTAGTTTAAAAAAAATTTTAGGGATAAAAATAAAATTGGAATCAGATTTAGCTGATCAAGTGATATGAAATTGGTGATTGGTTTCAGCCTTAAAAAACCTGATCGGAGCATCCCTACTGTTCCTACACTGAAGTGCCTTGATAACTGAATTTTAGTAGCTTGGGAAGCCTGCCTGTCAGATACAGAGAAGACGTTCATTATTGCTTTTGTCTACCTTTTTAAATTTCCCTTTTTCTCTTTACAGATTTCCGTTGTCTCGTGCTTTAGTTTAATCTGTCCTCAAGCCTGTGTGCTTACAGGTGCTTCTTTAGCCTTTTTGTACTGATATGTAGGATGAAGTTTTGTCCACTCCGGTATGTTCCATATGTGCTCAAAGGTGTGTTCAGTACATTTAAATTTGTGTTATCGAGTGATGAGTGAGACTAGACAGGTTTGTTTTATTGGTCTACCTTTCAGCCAGGTGCCCAAATAATTGCTTTATTTCTTCAATTACTCGAGATATAATGACAAAGTATAGAAATGTAAAAGCAACATGATAATAAAGTATAACATCCATCCAGCCATTTTCCAACCCGCTGAATCCGAACACAGGGTCACGGGGGTCTGCTGGAGCCAATCCCAGCCAACAAGGCAGGGAACCAATCCTGGGCAGGGTGCCAACCCACCGCAGGACACACGCAAACACACCCACACACCAAGCACACACTAGGGCCAATTTAGAATCGCCAATCCACCTAACCTGCATGTCTTTGGACTGTGGGAGGAAACCGGAGCGCCCGGAGGAAACCCACACAGACACGGGGAGAACATGCAAACTCCATGCAGGGAGGACCCGGGAAGCAAACCCAGGTCCCCAGATCTCCCAACTGTGAGGCAGCAGCGCTACCCACTGCGCCACCGTGCCGCCCTAAAGTATAACACCAATAGAAAAAAGTTTAATAGAAAATATAACAGATAGCAAAGTGTGGAGAAACTGAGTCTAAAAAGCTTACTGAAAATCGGCATGTCAAGGATGGGTGTTGTCCTGGGAAGCTTTTTGATTCTGCAATTGGTGTGATGCATAAGATACGTTCTCAGATGTCTGCAAATGACACGTGTCCCGTTACTGGGACAGGAGTCCCCTTAAGAGGAAGAAATGGAACACTGGTAAGGATTTCAGTTTCATTCTAAACAGAGTCAATGAAGCCTTTTCCCCCACCACAAGTTTAACTTAAAACTGGAAAGTTCAAGTGTCCGGAGAGTCAAAACTGTGACATATGTTATTTCTCATAATAATGTCTTGGGAAGAAAAGGACTGGAAAATGTTGAACGTGTAGCCCAATTATGGAAGAGGGAGAGATTCAGTATTAGTGCCAAAGAACCCATGCTGCTGTTTGTGGTGCTGTCAATCATGGTTGTGATTCTTTGGAACCACATTGAAATGAGAGCCAGATCCATGTGCCACCTCAATGGCCGCGCTTACTGTAAAGAGCTTGAACTCAGAGGTAAATGAACCCTTTCCTGGTGTTAAACATTGTCTCCTCTCAATTAAGTGCTTTGTTTGAACTGTGAAGTTGATTACAGAAGCTGAGCCTTCCTAGACGTTTTTAAAGGATAACTGCTGTAAGACTTGAAACACAAGTGTCTATTGCTATTTTACGGAGGCTGGAAGGGCCCATGAAACTCCAAGGATGACAAGTTTGGTTTAATTTTGAAGCCAGTCATTCCTACATTAAAGCAAACCTAAAGATTTGTGTCTGTGTGTTTAGTTGCACCACTAGGAGGAGAGCATTTAGAGCTGTGTGGCTTTGGATTCTCATCACATGCTGTCATGGTTAAAAGTTAATGGCTGCATTTACTGTAAAGAGATTGATCCCAGAGGTAAATGAACCCATTCCTGCTGTTGACCAACATGTCTCCTCTCAATTAAGTGCTTACTTTGAACCATGAACTCTATTGCGGAAGCTGAGCATTCCTAGATACTTTTAAGGGATAACTGTGGTGAAACTTGAAACACGTGTCTCAATTGCTATTGTACAGAGGCTAGAAGTGCACACGAAACACCGTGGATGATGAGTTTTATTTTGAAGCCACTCATTCCTTCAATAAAATGAAGTAGACGACAATTTAGGGCTGTTTTTTTCTTTACACTCCCATCACATGCTGCCATGTTTAAGAGATAATGGCCACCTTTACTGTAAAGAGCTTGAACCCAGAAATAAATAACCCTTTCCTCGTTGACATGTCTCCTCTTAGTTTACTGCTGAGCTTTAACTGTGAAGTCGATTACAGAAGGTGAGAGTTCTTAGATGTTTGTAAGGGATAAGTGCTGTGTGGCTTGATATGCGCATCTCAATTGATATTTAACAGAGGCTGGGTGTGCCCACGGAACACCGGGGATGACGCTTTTGGTTTTATTTTGACATGCCTGCATTAAAGGGAACCTAAAGATATGTGTCTGGGTGTTTCAATGCAGGAGGTGACCATTTAGGGCTGTGTGACTTTGTATACTCGTCACTTACTGTCCTGTTTACAAGATAATGTCCGCGTTTACTCTAAAGATCTCAAACCCAGAGGTAAATGAACCCTTTCCTGGTGTTGACCAACGTGTATCCTCTCAATTTACTGCAGAGCTTTAACTGTGAAGTCGATTACAGTGCTATTTTACTGACACTGGAAGTGCCCACGAAACACTGGGGATAACGAGTTTGGTTTTCTTTTGAAGCCAGTCATGCCTGCATTAATGGGAACCTAGAGATATGTGTCTGGCTGTTTCATTGCACCAGCAGTTGGAAACTATTTAGGCTTATGTGGCTTTGGGGTCTCATCACATTCTGTCTTTTTAACAGGTTATTCTCACATTTCCTCTAAAGTGATTAATCCCAGAGCTAAACGAAGTATTTGTTGGTGTTGACCAACATGCCTGGACAATGAATAAACAGATTCTGACAATGACTGAATTGATGTATTTGGGCCTATTTTTATATTTTTCAAATTACAATTCATGACTCCAATAATGTGCCATTTACACTCAGTTCTCTATTCTGTTGTTATTTTTAATCACGCTGATTTGTGTGCAGTTGTTTCATTTTTTAATTCTTTTTCTTTTGTTCTTTTTGTCACATCTTGAACTCTGTTCATGAATTAAACTTATTATTATCTTTTCTGTAGCACACTTTGATTCCAGCAGTGCAGCTGTGTATGTCAATCAAATGAGTCCATGATGGAGGTGAACATACCATGCTGGGGTTTCAAAATGTACCTGATGGTCCTTTATCAGACAATTTAATCCAAGGGGATTTAAAAATCCTGGCTGATCTGTTAACTTACCTTCTAAAATGGCCTCTTCTAAGTTGAAGGATCCGAGTTCAGCTCTTTAGGTCTTGTCATTTGCTTTTGTGATAACAACGTGACTCTTATCATTTAAATTTTACCAGTGGGTGATGGGGACCAGATAATATGCACTCCCAGTCAGGTCACTCACTTACTGGATTGTGAGATGGAACCTCAGATTTTTCGCTGTGACATTGCAGCAAAGTTCATGAGAAGCCAATTTATTTCTAGAGGACAGTGTTGTGTCACTTCCCAATGTTGGTGATTTATTTTTCTATTCTTTAATTACAACCTGTCTCATTTTGCCTTTCTTTATTTTAATCAGACTTCTTGGGAATGACTTAACTTACAATTTTCAAAGACACCACAAAGGGGCAGTAGAGGCTGTGAGTCTTCTTTTCCTTAACTATTCGCTCATCTGCCTTTAAATATATAGAACAAACATCCATCCATTTTCTTAATCTGCTAATTCAGGGCAGGGCTGTGGAGCAGATGGAGCCAGTCCCAGGAAGCATCAGGCTTAAGGCAGGAACAATCCATGGGCAGGATCACTGTGTGACCACACAGGCACATCAGGGCTAACTGAGCATCAGCAGTCCACCTAACCTGCATGTCTTTGGAGCACCAGGAGGAACCCCACACTATCATTGGCAGAACATGCAAATTCCATGCAAGGAGCACCCAGGATGTGAACCCCAGTGTCCTTACTGTGAGGCAGCAGCTGTGCCAGCCTTTCACCCACACAGATCGACCTCAGCCGTTTACTCAGACATGGAGGACAGTCACACAGCTCACAAAAATCTACTTCTCATGGTCATGAAGGTGACATGTTTAACATGAAGACAGAAAGACTAAAATGAGAATGTAATCATAAGGTCACGGCCAACGTATCAGCCATACCTGCTGAGCTGCATATTCTCCTCCATTCTGTAAAAGATAAAAGTGAATAAACCTAATACATGAGCCGCAGAAGAAGAAAGCTGCATTACTGAGTGAATAATCATGTGGTTCACCACAAAACATTATCTCTTCAGTTCTCACTTGTAATTTTAACTTACTTTTATTTTCCTCTTCATTTTCCATCAAATTTCCCTTCATAAAGACCCCTTCTTAATAGACAGCAGAACAACAGACATGAAAATGGCTGGGGTGTCAAGCACAGATTTAAAATGGACTTCCAAAATTAACAGCCCTCAGGCCCTTGTCTTTGAATCTGTGTGACGTCTGATGAATGGATTATGTTTATTATGAGTGTTTATGTTTATTATGAGTGGTTGTCCTACCAGTGAGATTTCTGCCCATGTTCTTGTGCCCACCAAAACACATAAATGACTGCTGCTGGTGTAAATTTGTGTGACTGCAGTACAACAAGACAATTGCCTGTAATTGTAACTGTGGTGCCAGCTAGGGGCACAAGTTGGCATTTCTAGCTTCTGGACGTCAACTTCTTAGGGCGTGTTCGCTCTTCAAAATCTGGATGGTTGTTTGATATCAGAACTTTTCGTTTCGTCTCCAGTCAGCCCTCAGCCTGCTTGTTGCTCTTTGAGCCCCCCACAATGCTTTTCAGGTTCTCCATGATTTTCGTGATTGTGCTTTGTCTTTACTTCATCTTTCATTCTTTCTATTTACTTATTATGTGGACAGACCCTCTTCTTTACCAGGGTGTCTCCTAATTTTGGCCTTGCTGGTTGTCCTTTTTGTCATCCGTTCCGATGGCTTCTCAGTGCCAACTGTCACAAATGTCAGTGACTTGAAACAACTGCTGTTTAAACTGAGGAACCAGAGTGACAATGGATGGCTACACTTCTCTCAGATGACATGTACTGTCCACTTCACTGAGTCCTGTTCACTCTTAGGGGTTTACATCTGGGATGAGTTAAAGTAATCTGGCATGTCCAAATGTGATGACAGAAATCCAAATGTTTAATAATCAAACTGACTGTAGTAGATGGAGCTTTGGAATAAAAAAACACAGAAAAGTTAAGGAGGACACTTGTGTTGTGTCCAATACAACTGAGGTAGGGCCTGGGCCTCAAGACCCTCAAACTGGATTAATCTGAAAGATGGACAAAAGATAAGATGAGCAGGACAAACAAATCAAAGAAGATGATGAGAAGAAAAAATAATGCACCTTATTGGGTGAGAAGAAATAAGACATGAGAGGATAGCACAGTGGGCACCTCAGGATCAGAGAAGGGCAGAGTGTGTGTGTGTGTTGATAGAAGCGTATTTATTATTAAACACTGACCCTGTCACAGATATGGAATAAACATCAATAAATATTCATGATAATATTGGAAGGATCCAAAAACTTGAACAACACCCTCTAGGCTGGAGATGTCATTTCTAAGACCAAACTTTTCATGGTGTAATCCTTGATTTGTCTTTCTTTATCGATTCACTCCATTCACACCTTTCAAAGTTTTTAATTTATACTTTAATACAACAGGATTAAATCTTTTTCTTACCAGTTTCCTTGTGCAGAAACCAAATAGGAATAATCCAACTGGAGTGAAAAGAGAAGAACAAAGCGAACATTTGAAAGGACCGATGACACCAATCTCTCTATGCACATCTTCTCCTGCTATCAGACACAGGCCATGGTGTGAAATTACAGTTAATAATTTTTTCTCCCCAATTTGTGATGTTTTCACAAGAGAAAACATTTCCTGTCCACAGGTTTCATACTTTTTTTTTACTGTACATGAAGACCATACCATAATCATACAACTGAATATGGTGGTTCAGTAGTTAGCACAGTTGCCTGGCCAATTCATTGTATGTTGAGTTTGAATGCTTCTTCTATGTCTGCATATTTTGTTTTTTGACTCCACGTTTCATTTCAAAGATAAGCCTGCCAGATCATCACTAAATTAGTTAAGTATGATAGAATGTGTGTGTGTAAGAGAGAGGCCAGTCATTGACTGGCACCCCACATAGCCTGCTCTCTACAACTGTAAAATCAGACTCAGAAAACTGATGGATGGATGAATGAATGCAAATCTGTTTTTGGATTCATAATCTTATGGATTTCTATATACAGTATACAGTACATATATTCTTGTTTCCTTGTGTTTTGTTGTCACTCTTATTCACACAGGGCGCACTAATACAGAGGAGACAAAAAAGAATATTCCAGTGGGCCACATTGGCTAAATGCTGACCACTCTTCACATTCACGTTGTTCTGCTTGAGGAGACAGATGAAGGAATGGATCAGCCAGGACCTTAAGACACATCATCTACTCCAACTGACAGCAAATGTGAGAGCGGAAAAGGAAATGAGGTGGGCAGTGAAAATTCAATGCTCTTAAGTGGCATATCAACAACACAGTCTGACCTGTATGAAAGGTGCCATATGAAAGAAAAATATGTAGAAAGTAAGAAAGAAGTGAGAGTAATGGTGATGACAAACAACAGAAGGCAAAGTTCACATCTTGTCGCTCTCTTGTGGTTGAAATACAAAGATGAAGTTCATAAATACTGTAAAAAGATGTACTTATGGTAAAAAAAAAAAGTCAAATACTCAGCATATTGTTCTGTGCTACAATTGCTATACATTAGTGTCCACTTTGAAAGGCACTATATGAAAAAGAATGAAAGTTTAAAAGAATGATAGAAATGTCATTTATTGCTATATAATATTATCCAGTATAAAAAATAATATATGAAGGAAATAAATATTAACACTCTTTAAGAGGTAAATAATAATACAAAAGGCACTACATGAAGCAAGAAAGAAAGAAAGAAAGAAAGAAAGAAAGAAAGAAAGAAAGAAAGAAAGAAAGAAAGAAAGAAATGTAAAAGGAGATTATAAATAACAAAAGGTAAAGTTGACGTCTTGTCCCCCTCTTCTGGTAACCATAGAAAACTGCAGCATATAAAAATTATTTTTTGAAGATGTGCTTCTTGAAAAGGGCGGCACGGTGGCACAGTGGGTAGCACTGCTGCCTCGCAGTTAGGAGACCTGGGTTTGGTTAGGTGCATTGGTGATCCTAATTTGTCCCTAGTGTGTGCTTGGTGTGTGGATGTGTGTGCCCTGCAGTGGGCTGGTGCCCTGCCCGGGATTTGTTTCCTGCCTTGAGCCCTGTTTTGGCTATGATTGGCTCCAGCAGACCCCCGTGACCCTGTAGTTAGGATATAGCGGGTTAGATAATGGATGGATGGATGCTTCTGGAAAAAAAGTCTATTTGAAAAAGAAGGAAATAAAGTAAGGACGATACAACAGTTATTCAGGGCTGTATTGTAGTAACCACTATTAAAGATGCTATACAAAAAAAAGAAAGTCAAGACAGTCATTCACAGCTATATGATACTATCCGATTTGAAAGATGCTATATACGAAAGAGAAAGAAAGAAAGAAAGAAAGAAAGAAAGAAAGAAAGAAAGAAAGAAAGAAAGAAAGAAAGAAAGAAAGAAAGAAAGAAAGAAGGAATAATGGCAAATGGAGATGATAAATAAAAGGTAAAGTTGACGTCCTGTGGCCCTCTTCTGGTACCCACTGAAAGTTACAATACACAAAAAAATATTTTTAGATGCGCTTCTAGTCAAAAAATACGTCTCTGTTTAACTAAGCATAACTACATGGGATACAACTGCCATATATTAGTGTTCCCACTGACAGGTAATATACTAAAAAAATAACGTAACCAAGAATGATGGAACAGTCATTTTGTGTCATTAAGTGCTATATAATATCCAGTGCAAAAGGTGCTATATTAACAAAAGAAATATTGCAGTTATTTAGAGCTCCATAAAAGCGTTTAACATGAAAGACGCTATATGAAAGAAAAAAGAAAGAACGATTAGATATACATTAGGTAGTATATAAAATTGTCATCTATGAAAGGTGCTGTAAGAAATAAAGACAAAATAAGAGAGTGATGGTAAATAATGATGATAAACAAGAAAAGGTAAAATTGCCAACTTGTTGCCCTCTTGTGGTAGATATACAACATCGCAGCACATGAATGCTGTTTTTTTTTTTTTCTTTCTTCTCTTTTGAAGGTCTAAGCCGACTGTGCGTCTCTCTCATTGACTTGGCGTACCTGTAACAGATGCACATGGAATGGCTGTAGAAATGCAGTGTAGAAAAACTGTCATCTTTATTTCTGCTGTTATTAACACAGCTTAAGTAATGACTTCAACAGTATTAAAAAAATAAGCAAAACAGGAAGTCCCTGAAAAAAATACACTTTTAAAGTTTCAAAATGGATAGATGAAATACAGCCCACATCAGGAGATATCAAAAATAAATCTAAAATAAGAGTTTATGTGTGCGGTGCTCATACTTTTTCCAAATGGTAGCTTTAAAAAGTCTGGTTGGTCCCATATTTGCTGGTGCCCATTTGACGTTAACATCTTTACCAGTTCAAAGTACTGCGATAAAAGACACAGAGGGAAGGTAGGAAACTAAGAGAGGAAGAGGGACAATCCATCTAGCTATCGTCTACACCTGTGTTATCCTGACCAGAGGAGCTGGAGTCGATCCCAGCAAATATTGGGAACAGGACCATCACAGGGTAAGATGGAGGACTTAAAAGGCGAAATTTTAAAATCTGTGAAAGTACATCCTTCAGGATGCAGGGCCCCGCTTTACAGCCCATGATACACTTCTTTAGCTCCTGTATAGTGGCATGGGGGTTACGGCTTTGACAGAATCACCCCTGACAAAATGCCCTAGAAAGGAGCCCGAGTTGAAGGGGGTCCAGAAGAATGATTGTAAGCACTACTCTCTCTTTTATTGGCATCGTCAACAGACAGATTGATTCTTAAAAGTATTGCAGCTCCAGTGTAACGGGGGTCCAAGAAGCAGCTCTGCACCAGACCACCAGCCAGGATCGAAGAAGTAATGGGCTCAAATCTCATCTCTTAGCCTCATCAAAAGTAAAGCTGCTTTGCGTCCTTTACTGGAAGAAAGATCAGACAACAATTGCTTACTTTTTAATAATATTAATAAGAAAGAAAATTGGTTTTTCTCAATTTTTAAAGGGAAGCAAATGCTAACAAATTTTATAATAAGAATAATAAATTTTATTTATATAGTGCGTTCCCCATGCTCAATGTGCTTTACAAAATAAACAGGAAATATATAATATGGGATACAAAACAATATTCACATAAAACACTAAATAAACATAAATATAAGAAACACAATGATGAACAAGTAATTTAAAAAGAACTCCCACTCTGATATTCCTCAATCAGCTCATTCACATTTACGTATTCATTAAAGTCGGCGCGCTAAATTATTAATATTTACTTAACTCCAAGGCGACATAATCATACAGTGGGGTCGCACTGTATCGGTGGGGGGATTTGCGCTCATACAACCTTAGGAATGGAATATCAAAGTGGGACTTTTTAAGCACAACATCACAACGTGTGTATTATTAGCTATTATTTGACCGACCCCTTTATCTGAGGCGAGTTTTATAGACCCCTTTATAAAATAAAACGCCAGATTTGAAATATGTTGAACTCGGTGTGCTGTTGGTATTCGCAGATTTTACCGAGCGGATTTCGTCCCCAACACGACAGCGTCGCCTACTTTAAATCGTCCAGTGTCGCCGTTAAGGTTAACAAAGAGTGGGCGAGCAGGTCGGGGGGATAAGCGTCCTTTTCTAGGGAGAAGCCCCGGGTTCCACCCAACCTCCACCCCATAGGATTCACTTCACATAACAGGCAAACTGTCCGTTTATTTGCAGCGCCTTCCATTCAGTCAATGATATAAAAAAATGTATTGTACCTTCCAGCCGGAGGAGTAGCTCACCGAGATAGACGCGCCGATTCAGCTCTCCCGCTAAAAAGCGGAGGTGCAGGGTTCAAGCCCTGTCCTCTTCGGTCGTAATAAGGGACCAATCCATTTATTTAAGGGGTCCGCACACCTGTCTCTAACATTAAATGCGTCTGGTCAGCTGTCTAAACAGTCAGACGCCATAGCTCAAACGGGTGGACCACTCAGGCAGTGTAGAATAATGCGGGCTCGCGTCTGCTCCCTGTCATAGTAACAATAGAAAGGAGCCTCTTTATTTGCTGTAGCCACCGAAGAATTAACGGTATAAATTATTTCGATACCATTCTTCAAAAGGGGGGGACCCCCTCGGTGGCACAGCGAAACAAGCGAACGACCCTATCTGTCAAGACCGACCCACGAGCAAAGGGGCGCTCCCGAGTCGCAGAAGATCCAGAAGAATGACGATCAGCATGACTCTTCCTTTTATTTGAAGTGTCAACATAGAGATCAGTTGTCAAAAGTTCTAAGGCTCGACGATGAAAAGGGCTTAAAAAGTAGCTCTGCAGGATAAGCTCCCCCAGACCCATCAGGCAGTGGGCTTGAATCCTCCTCCTACCATCATCAGAAGAAAATGTGACCTGAAAGGAAAACAAAAAACAATACATCAATACATACTTGTAATAATCATAATGAGCAAACTGAGAATTATGCATTTTTAAAGTGAGGTAAATACTAAGAACTACAAAAACAATAATTATAATAGTACATTTTAATCATATAGCGCCTTTCCCATGCTCAAAGAGCGTTACAGGAATTCTGAAAAAGCAACAAAGAATATACAGTATTGGATACAAAATTACATCTTCATAAAACACTAAATAAAAATATATACTGGAAAACAAGCTATTAGCTAAACAAACGCGCTTGATGGACTGAGTGTTCTCGCGTTTGTCAGATTTCTTCTCCTTAACTTCTATATGATTAATTAACAAAACAGAAGATCCAGCTGGCTGCTTTTCAATTAGCTCTTCTTTGTTTACTTATTCATTTCAATATGTTTTTGTAAAACGAATATCAACAGCGGTACGACTCAAACATTTTTTCAAATCCTACTGTTTCCCTCTTTGTCGCCTGTTTTACTTCGCTTAACAGCAAGTTGGCGGTGGAAGCAGTCATCGTCTTACTGACAGCCAAAAGAGGTGGGACAGAAACGCCCATTAGTCCAATATCCAATAGCATTTAGAAGCGGACAGAAAAAAAAACGCCTTTGACTTGAATTTCCAATAGGCTTCGAAGATGGACATGCAGCAACGCCCCTTTCTTCTCCAGCATCCAATTAAACTTTGAAACAGAAACGCCCCCTGCTAAATACGTAGAAAGGGAACAACTCAAGCCAAAATCGGAGAGGGAGTTAGAGCATTATGTGTACTTTACTGTTACGTTTTCCGGCCCACTGGCACGCATGTACAGGACAGTGTCATGGGGCAGTAGTACGCGCTCGGTTCTACGGGACAATTCCTCGCCTTACATTACAGGTTGCTGAGTTGCCTTCACACACTCCATAGCACACCCCTAATGGCGCAGAACACTGATTAGAATAGACTGGAGCCATTACGAAAGTGCAGTTGTAATACAATTTTTTTTCTTCTTCTGAATTTAAACAGCATTACACCACAGTATGTGTTTTTTGTTTGCAATTTTTGAATTATAAGCAAAGCGAAGTGTTGCGTGTTAGTGCTGTATGACAGTTAATTCAATTGTAATTTTTACCATAAATCTTTCTTTTTGCCCAAAAAGGGTCACTTTCGCCATTTAAAAATAATAGTATATGCAAATTTCACATCACATTTTGACAATTTCTTAATATTCTGGTGTCAATCTTTTTTTAATAGGCCAAACAAAAGTGCTTGTAAGTGACCAAATGAAGATGAAGGTAATAATGAGGGCACTTCAATTAAAACACCAGCTGAAGGACAGTTAATTTGCAGTTCTTGCCATTCCTCGTTCACTAATTCTACAAACTTAAGAAGACATGAAGTATGTTGTCATTCCAACTGAAATGAACCCATATTTTGCATTAATGTAGCAAATGCTATCTTTTTCACTTCAAAACCAAACAAAGATGTCAGGGTTCCAATTCAAGTATCCAGAATCATCAGCCTCACAGATAATTGGCTGGGAAGTGGCAGACTGCAGAGATTTCATGGCTCTAGCAAAGCCAAGTGTGCAACCTGCTGTTGAGTGTGAGCACTGGCATAGAGTTCCCTTTGCAGATGGTTATGTTTGCCCAAAGGCACTTCATGTTGAGGTTATACAGACTGTGCTGGACGAAAGGCAAATTTTTAGGCCCAGAAGAAGAGGGTATTGAGTTAAATAATGCAGTATCCAGGGAAGGAGCGTGTGCAGTATATTCTGTTTTCTACAAGAAGTATGGCTATTTGGGGAGATATGTTGACTACTCGGTATTTACAGGATAAAAGGGAAGCATGGAGTTATTTGGTGCGGATGACTGTCACATTTGACATGAAGACAGGGAAGTGGTGGTGTCTTTGTAAATGTTCAAAACAGCTGCATCACTGTCCTCACATTTATTTGTCAATGTGGTGGCTTTTCCTGGCCCCCCAATCTTTGACTACCCTACTCATATCCTTCTTCAATATATGGATATCCTTCTGTCCAAATGTAAGACATGACAGCAGGACAGGCACTCTTTTTTCCAGAAAGAGTCCCAATGTCCCATAAACCTATATCTGTCTATTCTACTCCAAGGTTTTACCTAGATGGCTGGGCAGCACAGGAAGACCTTCAGAGAAGCCAACCTTGTCAATTCTACATTTAACTGCAGAACAGATAACCTACCTTCATTTATGTTATTTGTTCCAACATGGACAATAACATCTAGATCCATCCCCACTCTGGCCAAGAGCCTATCCACCCTTTCAGGGCATTCCTCTACGTGTGGACCCCCAGAGCAAACCTGCATTATAATACCTCTACACACTAAGCCCACCACATACCTGTCTACCACCTCCAAGTTTCCAGAGTCACTGCTCCTATGTCTGATTGTGAACCACCTAGCTCCACCTCAAATCAAGAAGGACTGACTCATTCAAGCCAGCCTACAAAAGCTCCAACATCAAAGAGAACTTGCATCATGATGGCCTCATAATCCAAATTTGTACTAGCTCCCTTTTTAATTAAAAAATAAATCTTGATTTAAATTAAGTATTGCAGTTACTTAACTCCTGTAATATTACAAAAGGGGAAAGCAGACTCACACAGTACTCTACCAAAACAAAACAAGGACATTTCAAGTAACAAACATCCATGAAAGATTATAAGTTGAATTCCTGAGTGCATGACACATATAAAGATAATATGGCTGAGTTGCACTCCTTTTGTGAGATGACACATTCCTCGCTTAAAACTGTCCAAAATGTACCCAGGGCAAGATCCAGCCTATGAGCATTGCCATCTAGCTCCAGCATCGTCTGGACATTTGTTTTGGGAATGCGTCAAATTAACATTGGGACCAAAACTCTGTGAATGTTTATCAGACAGCATTGGGGTCTCAATCCTTCCTTAACCCATCATCGGCTGTATTTGGAGGACTCAAAGGTGGGCTTACAGCGGAGGGGACAAATGGCTCTTACCAGCCTATACCACACATGTACAATTATCTTGCTTAAGTGGAGACCCCCCAACCCACCTTGTATAACTGAGAAACTGATGTTGTTTATTATTGGATATTGAAAAAAAATCAGATTCTTGCCTAGACGGTCTGTCCAAAACATCTTTAAAACATGGCAGGATTTAATTTAAAAATCTTAGAATAAACATACATATTGTGTAGGGGAAAATATGTTTTTTTCCTCTATACTGGGCTATCCTCTCTTTCCTTTGGGTGGGGGCTGAATTTTTCTTCTTGTTTTGTTAGGTTGGTTTCATCTTTGTCTTCTTTTATATTTAAAAATTTCTGTTTGTTTTTCTGGATTAATTTGAAAGTTATTTGGTGTACAAATTCTCTCTGTTTGATTGTATACTTTGTTGGTTACTTTTTTTTAAATAAATTCAATTAATAAAATAAATAACATAAAAATTATATCATTCATACACCATAATTCCTCCTCAATAGTGAAACATGCCCATTTTTATTAGTCTTTAGGACGAGGGTGACTTTCTTGCTGTCCTGAAGTCTCTTACCGCTTTCGCCATTCCGCTCCCCGAACATGCTACAAAATTTGAACCCAATTCCCTTTTCATAATACAGGCGTAAAAAAAGAAGAGCAAAATGTTTTAGATGTGCTTTAGTCTGTGGAAAAGAAACAGTACGAATGGCTTCTGTAACACCTCTTTATTTTTTTGATTTTGTCTTGTGTCCGGTTCAATTGCAAACATTAAGTATTGTGGTGTTTAAGTTTAGAAGAAGACGAACAAGAAAAAACGTTACGTGTTAACAACGGCAACTGCCCTTGCGTATTAATACCCCCAGGCTATTGTAATGAGCGTCGTGTGCCATTAGGTGTTTATGCTGCACCTCAGCCCGGAGTGCTATGGAGTGCGTGATGGCACCTCGGTGACCTGTAACGCAAGGCGAGACATTGGCCCGCAGCACCGACACACTGGCATGTGAGCGCGCGCTGCTGTCTCGTGACAGTCTCGTGCGCGCGTGCATACTACTGTCTCGGAAAACCAAACTGTACAGTACAGTTGATGCTCTAACTGCTGCTGCAAAATCACGTAAGTCGCGTTTTATTCGCTCTGGTACAGGTCAACGAAGGCACTATAACTTGAAAAAGGGGCTGTAAAACTAAATTTTATTTTAATAACGGTTGATCATGAACGTGCGGCATTATAAACAGTGTTTCCCATCCATGAGACCCATTCAAATAAACCAATCACTTTGACATATTAACATTTTATACAGTCTCGTTATTTAAGGCTCCTAACGTGGCGAAGCAACTTGAACAGAAACATGTCCAGGCCATCTCGATGGAGGCAGACCTCTGAGGGTCTTGACTCGAACACACCGTGTGATCTGAGTGGAGTCTGCATGTTCTCCCGTAACATCGTAGTATGCCTCACAAATCTAAAGACGAGCGGCCAGCTCAAAACGGGAGGTGTCGCATGTCGATTGGATTCCTACCTTGCGACAAGAAATGAACTACAGTTTTCAAGTCAGCGAGTGACCTCGACATCTGCCCTCGTATGTCAAATTGGGAAGTGTGGGTAGAAACCAACCTTCAACTGTCTCGTACAGTAGAGTAGAGTAGAGTTTACTGGAATCTGGAAAGATCACTTCAAAAACACAACTCGTGATCTAACAGCTCGGCCTGTCCACTGACACATACCTATCTTCTGGACAGCGCCATTACTATCATAACTCAACATTTAAGACCTCTGCCTCGGCTTCGATACCAAAATGAAGCCTTCCTTAGTAACACAATGAATACGCTGATACCGCACTTCAAAACTAAACGACATGCCTGTCATGCACAACACACACGTCCAAGTAACTGAAACAAAGCGTGCCAGTCAGAAGACTCCACATTTGTCCACTTGTTCCAGTTTTACATTTTTATGCTCAGTTTCAGCTCTGCGTGGGCTGTCATCTGATCTTCCGTGCTGACAGCTCATTCGGATGAGCCCCTTCTTTTAGCTTCAACAACAGTAGCACAGGCGATGATGCAGAATTCAATCTGACTAACTTACTGTAATAATACAAATAATAATTATAACAACAACAATTACCTGTTCCGCGTTGCTGACGTGAACCGAATTCTTCTTGCTTCTGGATTAGGTTTAAAAATTAGAAAAGTTAGCAGGTCCCGGCCGCCTCTCCTCAACTAAACTTTAATTATCGTATAAAACCACTAATGTTCATAGCAAAAACATTAAATAACTCCTAGTGTTTTCGTCCGACTGGTCAGTGTGAGGGCCCGAAGGCGCCGCCCCCAGCACAGGTGAGCCCATTTTCCACTAATTTTCAACTGAGTCTGACTGCACCCAATGGGCGAAGAGGGTGCGAGACTGCACCGCCCAGCACTAGAACCCGATAGGCTGCTAAGACTATCCAATAGAATTTAGAGGAGGAGGAAAAGGCAAGCGCCTGTCAATCTGTCGCTGGTATTGTCAACGCTTTTCGCATATGACCTGATCACTGCAGACTGTGAAAAAGTCCTTCACTTTTCCCGCGATAATGTATCCATCCATCCTTTGATTTTCTGCAGCGAATCTGGTATGGATCATTTGGGCAGCAATCTAAGCAACGACACCCAGACTTCTCTTTTCCCTGCCACCTGCTCCAAGTCCCCCAGAGGGAGACCGACTAATTTCCACCTTGCCTTGGTCTTCCCCTAGGTCCCCTCCCAGTTGAAAATGCCTGAAACATCTCCCCAGACTGGCGTCCAGAAGGCATCCTATCAGATGTCTAAACCACCTTGTCTGCGCTCCTCACTCCTTCTCGAAGGCTGAGCCTAGACGCCCTTAAAACTTATTTCCGCAGCTCGTATCTGCTATCTAGTGTTTAGGTCAATACGCACAGTTCATGGCCATAGGTGACGGTAGGAACTTAGATCGATCGGCAAATCAACATCTTTGCCTATCGGCTCAGCAGCCTCTTCACCACGACTG
This sequence comes from Erpetoichthys calabaricus, assembly GCF_900747795.2. NCBI lineage: Eukaryota > Metazoa > Chordata > Cladistia > Polypteriformes > Polypteridae > Erpetoichthys > Erpetoichthys calabaricus. The sequence goes on from NC_041403.2 coordinate 138,476,584, forward strand.
ACTGGTACTACGTCCGCAGTCTGCTCCGATCCACTAGTCGACCCCTTCTTCTCTCTCTCGTGAACAAGACGCTGAGATATTTATACTCCTCCGCGGGAGGCAGTACCTCAGTCTCAGTCTCTCAGTGGCATCCGTGGGTGAGTAACTGTGGTCTGTCACAGAGATCAAACTAATAAAGAAATTCTGTTTTGGAGTTGTACAAAGTGCTCATACTGGACAAATATTTGAAGGTTTTATTTTCAGAATTGTGATACAAACGAAATTAACATGCCGCCAGTCCTCAATAACCAGCTGAAATTACATGCTAAATGGAACCCCAAGTTAATAAAAAACAATACATTATAATGAAATCCCGTAATAATTCCTCTTTCTTCTTGTTAAAACATTAGATATGCTAACCTGAAAATAACTAACTGAACATGGACTCCTCTGTGGTGCTGTTGAGAATAAATGCCCCCTAATTTCCACTGTCTGTTCAGACAGGTGTATGACAATAAATAACCTGTCATTGCCGGGTGTGTCACCACCGACCTCTCCACGCCTCACAACAGTCCCTTCTCATGTCGCATACCGTGCTGCCCCTTTTCTTAAACTGTTTGTATAAATATGTTTAGATTTAGATATAAATATTATTTTAGATGTCAGTGCAGATGTGGATGACCACTGTGTGCTGGATGGTCACTGCCTGCAGGTTCTGACTTGATGTCTAGTGTGATGGAGTAGAAAGTGGAGACCGAGCTGAAGCCCTGAGCCCTGAGCTCCATGCAGTGAAGTGACTCCTGCTCCAATACATATTGACACTCAGATGCGATTATCTGAATGTTCACTTTGGTTTTCTTTACAGAGGTTTTTAAGCCAACATTGGGTTCCTTCTTCACTCAAATTCAACTTGCCGTCACCTTATTGCTCTGCCACAAGAATGCGGGTTCAGTTTCAGTATCGGCCTTGCTGTTTGACCCCGATAGAATCGCACCTGCCTGAGAAACTAAAATGTGAGTTTCCATTAGTAACTGTAATTTGTATTGTCAACACAAAAGGCACTATATAATACAGAATATCTTTCACTTTAATGTATTATTATTTTCCATTAATTCTGCAGCATTTTCTCAATATTTCTTGCTCTTTTTAATATAATCAGTTCATAAATCTCATCTCACTGAATAAGTCAGACATCACCACTTGATCGACAAATGACACGGGATCGAATCCTCACTGTTTCTTTGTATTCACTCCACTGATTTGTATGACAAAGTGTTTTAATTCTCCTTTCTGGACGAGAAGCTCCTTTTCTGATAACACATCTGATTGATGCATTGTGATGGCTGTTTAACATTCAGTAGAGTGAATGGAGATCAGCTAATCTGAGAACTTCAGCAATCCGCCACCTAGAGCAGACCTAGTGTCCTCTGGTGGCCTTAGAGTTTTACTTTAAATCGTTTAATTGTATTGACTCGTGTCTCCACCCCTCCATCAATTTCCTAACCTGCTTATCTCTTTATACATTTTTATTTATTTTAATTTGCTTCTTACCTATCCATCCATTTTCTGGACCTTCTTTTTCCATTTTAGATTTTCAAGATATTGCAGTCTATACCAGCAGCAGTGGGCTGAGAGTATGTCAATATAAACCCGGTATGGCAATTGATCACAAGGTGTCATCACTCACTGATCAGGGGTGAGGCTGGAACTGAAGGACTTTGAGAAAAAGCTGAAGAGAACTTGGATATGGATATGAGGAGAACATTCAAAGAGCGTGCAGGCAGTGGCTGAGGCACCAGTGAGTGAAGATGTAAGGCAATGGTAAATTTTAGAAAAAGTTTGTTTGGGTTTTGAGTTCATATAGGAAAGTAAACTTTCAGCCACCCTTTAAACCTATGGCACTGGTTACCACAAGTTACGACATATGAGGACACTGTCCTAATGATAAGCTAACAAAATGTCGGCAGCAGTAACAAACTAAATGGTAGCCAAAATAAGAGAAAAAAAAACTATACAATGTAAAAGGTAGCTGGATATTCAAAAAATAAATATCAGTAATTCTCTAACGCAAAAAACAGACAAGTCTGATATCAGACAAAATGGTGACAATACATGCATTAAAATGATGTAATTTGCAGCTCACCTATTGGTGGACCGAAGATACCCTGTACCGAGGAAAGTGCCTGCAATTCCCCTGAGTTAATAAAGATGATCATCAAAGAACTCATTAAAATATTTATAAGACAATCATCCTATCTTATAAGCTCCCTTCAGCTGTTTTCAAATGGGAAATACAAATCATATTTGCCAAAAATGTATTTTCAAAACACATTAAAATTTATTAATGATCATTTAAATTTTATCATTACTGTATTTGATTGATTGTCATCATGTCACAATTTTGTTTCTGATGGTTACCATCATTTAGAGTGTTTGCTCCTTTGCGCACCACAATTTTGGAACTTTTGATGGCTGTGCTGCTATGTGGCTGTTAAGCACATGATGCGTGTCACTAAGACACATTGAACATCAACATGCTGGTTTAAATAGAGACACAACACTCTACTTGCTAGCCATGATTTGAATAAACCCTGAAAACATAACCCTTATTTTATGCTCTTCTAATCTTGTTCTGGTTTTGAAGCTTTTCACTTTCTGTCTCCAAACTTGCTTAACACTCTTGTTTTTGGCACTCGGCTTCTTGGTCAGTGTTGTTTGGTAATGACCCTTCCTTTGGTATTTTGACCTTGATTCATTTTCTGGTCCAAAATATTTATTCTGCTTGTGCTGCTCAGCACCTTGAAACTACACTCAGCCAGAGAACACTGCAGGGCCAATTACTCCATGCCTCAGCTAGAAACAGGCTGGCAGCACATGGCCTGAAGACAATTCTAAAAACTATAAAAATGATTTTTCTAGATAAGTAATTACATTGAACCTATGATGGGAAATTGTAAAAAACAAATGCCCAGGAAGACAGCTTAGGAATGTAAGAAACATTTTAATAATAAGCATATTACATATTTTATAAAACATCTGGTGGGGCTGAGCAGAGAGTGGAAACATGAAAGTGGCATCTCACACATGCACATAGAATTTTACAAGCATAGAAAAGAATAGCCGAAAACTAATCAAATCCATCAGTAAAGTTCAACTGGAGTAAAGCCGACATCCGACAAGAAGAAGTAACCAACAGTACGAAGTGTGGTAAAACTTTAAAGCCAACAGTCTCCTAGTGATTCAGGTGAATGCAGAAAGCACAGAAACAACTGCAGAAAGGGATAAAGATGAATTTGGTGCTGCACGTAAATTGCATTTGCCCTCGGCCCGTTGAGGGCGCGTTTATATGTTGTGTGTCCTGAAGCATGTACAGTTCAGGTTTTCTGGCCGATAGTGCAGACAGCTTCACCTACCAAAAATCCTTAGTTAATTTAGAATCGGTCAGGAAAATACACAAATTGGATAACCACGTTAGGAACTTGATAGCAATTAGACAAACTGAAAATTGAATTGACTCGATGTGTTTAGACAATTCGGCTACCTCTGATTTGGCTTCAGTCTCTTTCCAGGTCCCACTGTAGTCAGTGCGAGGCTGAAATCAGCAGTACCAATTTAGCTGCAGGGCGAGTAACAGAACAGTGAGATTGTGGTCTAAGAAGTCAGAATTTAGTTCTTCAGCACCCAGGTCACCAGTTCAAACCCAGAACAAATTATGGGCACTTTACAGCATACTAGTGGATCCTGAAAACAAAAAAGTGCTCATAATTGAAGATTCCATAATGCGGAATGTTAGAATTCCAAGCTATGTTAAATGCCTTCTAGGGGTGAAGTAATCTGACATTCAGGGTAAATTGGATCCTCTGGCCGATGATGAAGTATCTACCTTATTGCTGCATGTTGGCTCTAATGATATTTATTTTTAGAAATCTGAGGTATTAAATAAGGACTTCATCTCTCTATGCACCAAAGCAAAAAGAAAATGTCAGAATTGAATTATATCTGGTACCTTAACAAGATCATATAGAGATGATGTGATTTATAGCAGATTGCATCCCCTTCACTGCTTGTTGTTGTGGGACATCCTATGAATTTAGTCTTAAATTACTTTACTTAAATTACTTCATAACCAAAAAATAGTTCTTAACTTCAAATTAAAACAAAAAATATATCAGCAGTTCAGAAAGATGATTTGGTAAATGATATATTAAGTACAAAAACTGAGTTGTGACTTCTCACTGAAACCTGGCTTAGTAAATCTGAGACACTGTTCCCCTAGCTGAGGCATCACCAGATGGATACACATTCCTTCATAAATCTAGAGATACAGGTCCATTTGATGGTCCTGGAATAATTAATTGTGACAAAATGTAAATCGCTTCTAAAAATGTAGGCAACTTCACTTCCTCTGAGACACTCATTTTAAATATTAAAATAGATTTTAGCATAATTGTAGTGCCAGTCTACAGACCACCAGGGCCAAATTTACTGCTCATGACTGAATTTGGCAATCATTTATCTGATTTGGCTCTAAATTATGATCATGTAGTGATGATATGGGATTTTAATGTACACATTGATGTGGAAACTGACACTTTTAGCAAATGTTTTACTTATTTGTTAAATTCAGTAGGATTTTGTCACATTGTCATAGCTCCAATTCATAATCATAACCACACATTACATTTAGTTATAACTCACAGAGTTGAAATTCAAAATTTAAATATTACTCCACAGTCCAAAGACATGTAGGTTAGGTGCATTGGCGATCCTAAATTGGCCCTAGTGTGTGTGCTTGGTGTGTGTGTGTGTCCTGTGGTGGGTTGGCGCCCTACCCGGGATTGGTTCCTGTCTTGCGCCATGTGTTGTCCAGGATTGGCTACAGCAGAACCCTGACCCTGTGTTTGGATTCAGCGGGTTGGAAAATGGATGGATGGATGGAAATATTGCTCCATTAAATGAAGTTATTTCTGATCACTTCTTAATAATGTTTGATTTGGTTCTGCCATTACAAATACATCCACAGATTAAAACAAAGACAGTGTGACATCTAGATTGTAATTCTGCTTCAAGATACTTTGAGTAAGTCACGTGTAATCGCGGAAAACAATTTAGATCAACTAACATCAAATTATAATGTGACCTTGAGAGATGCTCTGGACACACTGGCTCCCCTTAAGACAAAAGTCATCAAAGCACATAGAAACTGACCCTGGTTTAATGAGAGCACTCGAGCTCTCACAACAGAGTGCCAAAAATTAGAGCGTAGATGATGAATTAAAGCCTTAACTTTAATTTCTGAAACGAAACCTACTAATTGTTCTCTTGATTCAGTGCCAACAAAACAAGTAAAAAGCACAATGAATGTTCGTGCAGCACCAATTCTTAGCATTATTAATAGCTCATTACTGCATGCACAGTACCTGCTGCACGCATATTGTCAGTCATCTAACCATTACTTAAAAAGACAGACCGTGACCCACATAAACTTAATACTTACAGACCCATGGGTCTGACATGTCAAATTTACCCTTTCTCTCTAAAATACGTGAAAAGTAGTTAACAGTCAGCTTTAGTCACACCTTACGCATCACAATTTATTTGAGAAATTCCAGTCTGGGTTCCGTACTAGCCATACTACAGAAACGGCACTAACACGTGTTGTAAACGACCTTCTGCTATCCTCTGATGTAGGGAATTCCATCGTAATTATATTGTTAGACTTAAGTGAAGCATTTGACACAACTGACCGTCCTATTTTACTACACCAGCTGGAAAATGAAATTGGGCTTACAGGCAATGTCCTTGTCTGGTTTAGTTCTTATTTATGAAATCGATTCCAATACATACAGAAATGTGCTGGCAGTACTCCATCATTATACACAGAAGTTCAATATGGTGTCCCGCAAGGCTCAGTACTGGGATCTTTACTGTTTTCACTTTACATGCCTCCACTGGGATCTATCATTAGAAAACATAATGTTAATTTTCATTCATATGCAGATGACACCCAGTTATACTTTCTTTTAGACCAAATTACTTTTCTCCGATGTTGTCTTTAATTAGATGTTTTAGTGAATTAAAGGAGTGGATGGATGAGAACTATTTGTCTTTAAATACAGATAAAACAGAGATGTTTCTTATTTGAGGAAATGATGCTGATTGTAACAATATTTTGTCATTATTTAACTTGGTTGGAATCACCATTAGTTTTACTGATTCAGCCCACAATCTAGGCGTTATCTTTGACTCTAATATGTCATTTAAAGCACATATTACAAAATTGTCCAAAACATATTTTTTCCATTTTTAAAATGTTGTGAAATGAAGGCATTTTCTAAATATTCAGGATACTGAGAAATTAATTCATGTATTTATTTCTAGTAGGATTGACTACTGCAATGCAGTGTTCACTGGATGTTCAAATTGTTCTTTATACAGCTTTCAGTTAATTCAAAATGCTGCTGCAAAAATTATTACAAGAACAAGAAAATACAAACACATAACTCCAGTTTTTAAATCCTTACACTGTCACCCGGTTAACTTTAGGGTAGTTTTCAAAATCCTACTTTTAACATACAAAGCCTTAAATGGCCAAATTTCCCCCTACTTATCTGAGCACATCATTAATTACAAACCAGAGCACACATTAAGACCTCAAGATGCCAGTCTGCTTTTGATTCCAATGATTAATGAAGTCACAGTGGGATGTCAAGCTTTTAGTTACAGGCCCCTTAAACTGTGGAATGGTCTGCCTGCTACTATAAGAGATGCCCTTCAGTCTCAGCTTTCAAATCCCAGCTGAAGACTCGCTAATTCAGTATAGCATACCCTAACTAGAGCTGCTGAATAGCGGTGTATATTACATCTCTGCTGTTTGTAATTAGCACTAAAATATCAGTCAAATGATAGTTATAATTTGTTACTAACCCTCACCTATTCTGTTTCTCTTCTCGGTACTCAAATGTGGGACTTGGTGCCACTGCCCTCCTACCAAATTGTTTGCCGGCCTATGGAAAAGCCATCACTGATAGAAGGGCACTGGAATCATTGGGTACAATGGTCCTTTCATCAGATTGGCTGGCCTAGCACTGACTCAACTGTGGAATGGCCAGTAAGTGAAGGTAGCTTATTGGCCGAGGTCTACAGGGCTCTGAACACATCTGAATCCGCATATATGATATAATCTACTCTTGCATTTTGCTTTGTACTTGTACTATTATTATTGCACCATTATATTGTATTTCTGAGGCGGCAGTGATAGATAGGCCATACAGATCTGTGAAGAGGATTATTGTTCTGTGTATTGTATCGTATTGACCCCATTTTTTGGCACAAAGTGCATGTCCAAAGGGGTCTCTCACTGAATTACCTTTCCCAAGATTTCTCCCATTTTTTTCCCTAAAAGGGTTTTTTTTGGGAGTTTTTCTTTTCTTCTTAGGGAGTCAAGGCTGGAGTGTTGTCAAAAAACAGGGCCCGTTAAAGCCCATTGCGGCACTCCTTGTGTGATTTTGGGCTATACAAAAAAATAAATTATTATTATTATTACTTTGTCAAAAGACCCAAGACTTGTATTTTCTTATTACAATATTGCACTTTACACTCCCTCTTACCTTTCCAGTGGTCGTGTTGGTGATGTGAAGGACCTCACAGTGCTTTACAGTCTTAGCTGCCTGCTGTTGTGTCTGTGTGTGTCCTGGTCAGTAACAATGGTTTCTGCGGTTGAAAGTTTAGTATCAGTGTACTGATCACCCACAGGCAGTCTGTGCGTGTGTCCAAGCCGTATCTAGTTTGCACAGCTTTTTGGTGCGTGTGTAGATTACCTTGTGTTAATGTTTCAAGTTTTGCTTTTCAGAATTTCTGCCATTTTTTTTCTTTTTGATCCATGGCTTGTTGAATAAGCAGATGCGGAACCCACATATATGAAGGCCGACTGGTTTTCTGTGAGTATGTATGTAAGAGCCAAATCTGTTTATTGAATGTCCTTGGTGGTCCCTCAACAGCAGACAAGAAGAGGCACTGAGGACAATTCTACTGCAATATCTCACATACTACTCACATGAAAACTGACCTTCCGTAATGGGAAGAATCCTAATGTTGTCTGAAATTGGAAAAAATGAAACTCTCTCTCTCTGAGCAAAAGTTGAAGAATGTTTTAGAAAATTTCAGTCATTCATTATTGTCATTGTAGAGTGTCCTCTGATTATTAAGCAGGATGTAAAATAGAAAACTACATGTGTGTTATCTGTTTCAGGTGACGCACTCATGACTGCACAGCAGTGGATGCTGAGCCTTGAGAGCCAGGTGATGTGTGAGGGGTGAGGCTCTGCCACATCAACATGAGTGCAACTGCAGTTTTAACTGTGTATATGAAGAAGAAGCTAGCTCATTAACGCTTGAATTTCTACAAAGGTACAAAAAGAATAGGATTTTCATGTCAACATGTTTGCTCTTTTAAGAGCTTCCAAAACAATTAATTTCTCTTACTTTTTTGGTCTTTGTTTGGTTCAGCATATTCTGAGTTATGCTATTCTGATAGAACTATTTTTTTTTCTCAAAAGACTTGTTCCTCATGGCATGTTCATTTACAAGAAATGTAATTTCTCAGAGAAATTAAAATGACAAACTCTTTAAGTAAAAGCACTTTGCCTGTAATTTGACAATCAGAGACAACAATTATTTGTATTGATTTGATTTCATATTTGTATGAGTTTTACAGCTAGGTGTCTGCTGGGAATAAGACCAGAAAAAAGTTCCAAAGCCCAGCATGGGAAGCTTATCAGCAAGATATCTGGAACAGTGGTCCAAAAACGTTTGCAGCCCTTAATAGATGTGGGGGCTGTCTTCTCACAAAACGTAAAGATTTCGAGTGGATTGCAGTGTACAAATGGTAAGCTTTGTTTCAGGAGAGCAAAGAAGAGTAAAAGCAAAGACCCTTATAGTCAACTCTCAAACTTTAAATGAACCAATTTCATTTAAAATAGTGTGAGGGAATGATATTTCTCTGAAGACTGCCATTGTTGTCCAGGTGGAAAAGTTAAATTTACTAACTTGTCGGTATTTAGTGTCTTCTTTCCCATTCATGCTTGCTAACTGATTTTTTTTTTTGCATTCTTACTGTATTCTGATTTTCTACAAAAGACAGAGAAAAAATATAACTTGACCTAAGCTTGATTTGTTGAAATCATTGATGTGTACAAACAATTGTGCGCACACAAACGTTTCAAAAGTCCTTAGCCCCATTTCTCAGGGTTGTAGTAATTTATCAATCTCTGGGATCGTAGGGTGCTGGGAAGGAGTCCCCCTGGAATAGGTGCCAACTCATCACAAGACCCACTGAAACTGAGAGACGCTTGGTCACACACACAGGCAGTTTCACATCTAAAAGTCACCTAACATCCATGCCTTTGGTTTATGGAAGGAAACTCATGCAAGAACAAGGAGAACATGGAAACTCCACCCAGACCGCATTTTAGCCCTCAACTCTGGCACAGGGAATTGTGAGTGCTAAGCAATGCACTACACTACTGACCGATGGCTTTGCTCCCCCCTAGGGACCTGCTGAACCAGAAACACAAGTACTGAGAATTATTTTGATTCCATTACGTTCGCACATAGAAAGTCCTATGAAAAGTGTTGCCTGCATATCTTTATATTAAGACATCTAGGCTGGTTGCTAAATCTCCATTATGAAACACTAAATTGGCATTTCACAGAATGTTTCAAAACAGTAAGAACATTAAAAGCACAAAGGGGAAAAGGTGGCACACAAAACACATAACAGGAACATCACTGGAGCTCAGTGCATGGCAAAGAAGACCAAAGCAACCTGCAGATCCAAAGTAGTGGAGTCACAAAGCAGTGAAAGAAGGTAAGCTTTTGCAGTGTTTTCCTTGTGAGTGCAATCAAAAGCTTGTTATTCACAGGTCTACTGAGTCACCTCTGAAGAAAGAAGATCTTTATGTGTTCTGTGGCATAACATGGTTCTTGATATTAAGGACAATGCTGTTGTGTGTTGTTGTATTATTTGTTCCCAGTTCTATTCATGTTCTACCGATTTTAAATAAATCATTGTAAAAATGTGCTTGTTTCTTGCACAATTTCTAGCACATTGTCCAGGCATGTTTTCGTTTTCTGAATCATTTTCTAGAAATTATATCTGTAAACACACATTAATATGAGACTGGACTGAATTTGGGTTGAAATGTGCCGGCAGACGTCGCTGACGATGTTTGACTCCAAACCCGAGGGGATTTCAGTTCATTCTGATTTCTTAATTAGACAATTCAGACAAGCGTCACGTTTGCAATCCCCAAGACTTAAGTGCCGCACTTTGTGTTTTTAGTTGCACTTTGTTAATAAACCACGAAGTGGGCAGCTCACCATTTAACGTGACTCCTTGACACATATGAATGCTTGTTACTTCTATTAGTGAATTATCTGAAAAGAAACGAAGAGGACAAAGTCATGGGATCAGAACTACTCATCATGCAGAGATAAATCATCCACGAGACAAAGAGTGACGTGACATGATGCAGCCGAATTGACCTGCGGGCTCCATTATCTGTGCTCGTTGAGGTCTAATTAACGGCGTAAAAGAGCCCCCTGAATGCGGTTGTGTCTTTTCTGTGTGTTTTAGGATCGCCGCGCCACCTGACTGTGCTTCTCCTGCTCTAAATCTTTTCTCGTAACCATACAAACAATGAAACGTTGAGCTGCTAAAGCGGACTTTTACATGGAATTCAACACCAACAGACACCAACGAGGGAGGCCAGCGAATGGAAAGGTGAATATTGGCGTCAAAAGTCTGACAAACGGCAACCTCTGCTTTTCATTTGGAAGCAGACTTGATAGTTCAAACATGTTGGAAAAATTAACAAAGAATACTAATAGCCGACTGTACTTCCTTAGAAGGCTGGCATCCTTCAACATCTGCAATAAGATGCTGCAGATGTTCTATCAGACGGTTGTGGCGAGTGCCCTCTTCTACGCGGTGGTGTGCTGGGGAGGCAGCATAAAGAAGAGGGACGCCTCACACCTGGACAAACTGGTGAGGAAGGCAAGCTCTATTGTAGGGACGGAGCTGGACAGTTTGACATCCGTGGCAGAGCGACCGGCACTGAGCAGGCTCCTGTCAATCATGGAGAATCCACTGCATCCACTGAACAGTATCATCTCCAGACAGAGGAGCAGCTTCAGCAACAGATTGTAGTCAATGTCCTGCTCCACTGACAGACTGAGGAGATCGTTCCTCTCCCACACTATGCGACTCTTCAATTCCACCCGGGGGAGTAAATGTTAACAATATTCAAAGTTATTGTCTGTCTGTATACCTGCATTGTTATCACTTTTTAATTTAATATTTTCTTTATCAGTATGCTGCTGCTGGAGTATGTGAATTTCCCCTTGGGATTAATAAAGTATCTATCTATCTATCTATCTATCTATCTATCTATCTATCTATCTATCTATCTATCTATCTATCTATCTATCTATCTATCTATCTATCTATCTATCTATCTATCTATCTATCTATCTATCTGTAACATTAACACTGCTCAGTCCTTGTAGTCTGGCAATAGTGATAGAAGCCCTGGAGATGCAGAGAGAAATGAAAAGTTCCTAGTGTAGTGCTGTGCTATTGGGCTTGTGTTTTTGAATTGTATTTTTTTCCATTTATTGTTAGCTTGTAGCCATATGTTTTATGCTTATTTTATGTGGGTTTGTTTGAGGTGTTGTGCAGTGTGGCACAACAGTTAGCGGATTGCCCACTTCAGCACTAAAGGCGTTTCATCCACTGCAGGTCTTTTACAGAGTAAAAGAGTGGTGTAGTAGGTGGGACCTCGTTAGATTTTGGGGATCTAGTTTGTTGTCTGGTAATTCAGTGAGATACCATTTTGAGAGTTTATATCTAGTAGGGAAACATGGATGACATTTTAAAGGGATTTTCTTTATGCATTTGACATGATGGATTTTTTAACTGCTGCTTTTATGCTGTTAATGTTACACTGATTTTTTAATATTGTGCTAATTAGCTAATATTTTAGGTGATGTTGTTCTAATCTTTTATGATGAAGTTTATGTCCGATTGTGTCAGAAGAACTGGTAATGTTTGCTTTTTCTTATTTTATAAACATGCATATTTTAACATCACTGTTGAGTTTTCTCGCTATTATTTAACTTGATTGATGTGTTTACTTCATTTACAGTGTCCGTTCAGTTTCTCCATAGCACTCATTGTAATATAAGTTTAAAATGGGCAATAATTATATTTTATCTTTTGGTGTTTTTCATTTATTGACAAAGGTCTTGCTCTGGGCGGGTTAGTTAATTCTACACCTACCTCCTTACATCAGAGAGGAAAAAAAAAAAAAAAACTTTCAGGATATCTTCCCAAACATAGAAGTTACCTTAAGGCTTGTGGTGGTGTTTTCGGTCACAAATACCAGTGCGGAATCATTTGACTCTGATGTCCACTGAGAGTGACCTGCTTTGGAAATGGTGATCTGATTGAGGACTTTGATGTCATTTTCTAAGATGCTTAATCCAGACCAGGGTCTCGGAGATATGCTGGAGTTTATTCTAGGTAGCACTTTGCTTTACCAAAACCCAGAAAGGTCCAGTTGTGTAAAGAAAGCCTTGTGTTCCAATACAGTGTTTGACATTTCAGCATTTGTAGCCAATTACAGTTGGGTATGTAGTGGGCTTTTCAAACCTTGGTTTGTGACGGTCGCTTGTCATCTGTGCAGCAATGGCTAATGAAGTAAGCACATATTTTTGCAGTTGATTTTAAAGCTATGCCTCTGTAGTTGTCATTGAATTTACTTGGTGTGATTTTGAGATCTTGATGTGTGGAGCAGTCGTTGCTTTGGGTAGTGGGACCCCTGAAAATGTACTCCAGCTCTTATTCAAGTACTCGAAAGGTTTATTGTATTTGTTTCCTTTGGGTTTGTAGGTATCATTAAGAAGACACTTTCTGCAGTTTCTCATATTTATCACTTGATATTGTATGGCCAGCATAAACCCTTCTGCCTCTCCAAACATCTCACTGCACATTAGCCAGCTGTTTGATGCCATCTTGTCTGTTGTCCTGTGTCTGCAGGAACTTGTGCTTTGTGTAGTCTTGATGTCTGCTATTTGTTGGGGGAAGACGTCTTTTAAATTATGAATCTGTTTTTTGTAAATTAGTGATATCTGAGACCCCCTTCCTCCCTCAGCTCTGTGGCTGCTTTGTGAGTGGCTGCTGGTGATGTTTCCTTTTGGTGCTGATGTAGGTCTGTTTGTAACCAATGTACAGCTCTGAATGAGGACTGGTATGCTGTGTGTGGTGTTGGCTGTAATTGTGTGGTATGCATGTTGGTATGTTTTTAGTATTTGTTTTTGTGTAAGATTATACTTAACTGGCTCTGGTACACCTATCTGCCATGGGTTGAATTACATTTTTAAAAAATTCTTGTGCATGCTTGACAACATGAGCCAGGTTGACACCTGGAAATGCTATCTTGTTTCACCTGGATACGAACAGACAGTGGACGGTTTACTGTTCGGTCCAGCCATTGACGGAAACCAGATATTTTGTTGTGTTTTTTAATATATAGATGTGCGTGTTTACATTTGTCCCATTGGAACCCAAGGTCTTTGTATAGTTGACTCTCTGCCAGGCCTCAATTTGGTTGCAGTTTTCCAGGGTATTCCCTCCTTCTCTAGGAATTCCCTTTTCTACATGTTTCACATTTGTCCTGTCCATACTCCATGTGTGTGTCTCATGAGTTTGTTTCATTTATTTCTAGTAACTCTTGTCATTGTTTTTTCCTGTAGGTCTCTTAATGGTCGTTTTAGGATTGTGTTGTTGGTGTTAATGTGGGATTTTGTCTCCATATTGTGTGTGTTTTAATTTGTTTGATGGTGAGAGTCGGACAGTACCAGAGAGTGCTAAGGGAGTCTTTCTGAATGAGGCCTTGTCTTATCTGTATTGAGTTTGGGACTGTTGTGTGCTTGGTACATCTGTGTCCCATTAATATTTGTACAAGATAGACCCTGTAATCAAGTCTAACTGTAGCCTTGTTTGTCGAAGGTTTCTAAAATTTTACAGCACAGAATCATCCAGGCAGTATGTGAGATGCGTATGCAAGTCCGAGTATCTTCATTTTTAAATGTTTTATTAACATTCAAAGTCAAATCTGTTCACACAAAGTAAAGAGAACAATTAATACTACAAAAAAGATCTGGTATACAGTTCTGCTTAATGTTGTGGTATTGTTCGATGTATTTAAGCTCCTGTCCTACACTTGCAGTCCGCACGTCTGTCCGTATGGTTACAAATCTGTCTGCTTTTGCCGGAGTTGTAAGCTACTAATCTCACAGTCCTTGCTTCTAGCAGAGAGTAGAAGTTCTTCCCCGGCTAATTAACATTCTTTATTACTGAAATCGAGGAGAACATTCTATTACGTGTTTGCTTACGGGGCAGACAATTATATCGCTATCGCAGTATATACAGTATGTGCAGTTTTATTCAATTCAAATTGCACAAACACTTGGGTGAATTTGAACATTTATATTAACTTCCTAGGATTGGTTTTTACAGTAATATTTGTATTAGCTGCGTATGGGACGTTGTCAGATACTTTTTTCTAGTCCATTAATCCTGTGTGTAGGACTCTGTTTGTTTTTGTAATGCAGTTGGAGTTTTGCAGAGTCCATTCATTAAGAGTTCATGCAGTCCCAGGGTTGCCTTAATCAGCCTTTTTGTTCTGTAAGTTTATCATTATCTTTGTGTGTTGATTTGGTTGGCGGGGGGGACTTGTATTGATCCACTTTACCATTGTCTGCCTCAATAACTTTAAATTTAATTTTCAAATAAAGTTATGGCATTTTTGTAGTGTGCATAATTTGTACTGTTTTAGCTACATGTTTTTTGTTTAAGTGTATCTGTGTGTTTGTGTCTTTAAGTTTATTGTACTTTTCATGTTTCATGTCTTTGTATGTGAAGGTTTCTTTGCAGTTTTTCTCATGCATTCTGTAATCTGTTTCTATTCGCTGTTGACAGGTAGGTTTTCTGGGTTGGTGTGATGTTCGTATTTTTATTCCAATGTGGTGATGGTGGAGACTGCAGATAGCTTTTTCAGCGTCTGTGCACCTGTTAGTGTTTTGAGTGTGTCTTTATGTGTTGTGGGAGCGATTTTTCATGAATGAATTTGGTCAGTGACAGTTTGTGTTCAGTGGCTTTTAGTTTTAAGGGAACACTCAGTGGGGCTGTCCCTTCAAATTGTACGACTGTTCTCTCAATGTACTCTCTGTTTGTGTAATAGTGTATATAGTTCCCAATGGATGGTATCTTGGTAGTTTTGTTGCTGTTTATGAAGTGGCCATGCTTCTGTGGTGTGCACTGAGTATGTTATCTGTCTGTGAGTCACATAACACCGGATAAGCCATACTTGATCTAGGGCTGCTCTTACAGCACGTAGCCAAGGGAAACTGTGAATAGCTTTTCAAACATGGGGCTCTATCTACCTCAAAAATGCTGTCCTTTTTATTCTGGGTAACTAGAAGACAATGAATTCTACTTCTTGTGTATTAAACAACATCCCTGTCACAGTAGGTAGTGTCATACCTGCAGTCTGGACACTTCCAATTGAATTTACCAGCATTGGTGGTCCTTACAGCCTCACTCCAAGGCTCAGAAAGACTGCTAATACCTGTATAGAGGAGCACTGCAATTAAATTACCACAAAGCTTAGAAAAACATGACAAGGTGGTAGACCTTTGGGTGTGATGCTGGTGGTCATAGAAAGTTCCAGCTCCTAACAAATGGATTCATTTTTTTTCCTTGTGTATCCCTCTTTGGCGGTCTAAAGGAGATTTGGCTCCCAGACTTATTTGGCCACCTCTTCTTCATTGATCATTGAGACAGATTGCACACTAACCTAGTACGATTTGTCTGCCTTGGTCACCTTCCCTTAGTGATGCTCTGATCAATCAGCTGCCAATCGAAATTTGCATATTTTTATTATAAAGACTCACCTTGTGAACAGTAAAATGGCCAATCACAAAAACTGATTATTTCAGTCCCTGTTTTTCTAAGCTTTGTGGTAATTTAATTGCAGTGCTCCTCTACGCAGGTATTACAGTAGTTAAGCCAGTGTTTCTTTTGTAGCAAACTTCCTGCAACGTAAACAAAGAGCAGCAAGTGGAAGTGTGTTTTCTCAGTGAACGAGAGGCGATTAGTATATTAGCCTTTCCGTTAAAGAAAGCGGAGTAATAAACAAAAAAAAAAACTTGGAGAAGTAGTCATCCTGTCCAGCTGTGCAAACTGCCAGAAAAGCTACTTTAAGGAAATCAGACCTTTATTTTGTCCTTCAAATTAAAATGGACACTACTTGAGTATGGACAGTGAGCTTATTTAAAATGCAGAAGCTTAGACTTTTAATTGAAATGAGAAACGATAAATCCAAATTTGAAATGTTTGCTTAGTAAACAATAGGCTTTTTCAAAGATTTGTACTGTGTTTTACTTGTTGATGTGTGTCATACAGCAGCGGTTCTCAAACTGTGGGGAGCGAATGTTGCCATATGTGGTGTAATTTCGCTATTCGTAGGGAAATTTTAAACTTATAGCGGTGTATCGGCAGCAAAAAATATAGGAATAAATTTCATTAGGGTTTCAAAAAAACGTTAGGGTGGCACGATTAAAACTGTTATGAAAACTCGGGTCGCATATACTTAAAGGTTGAGAAATGCTATCATACAGCGTGTTTTGATAAGAAACAAGTATTACATAATTAAAATGGTAATCCATATTTTATAATTACACCTCAAGAGTTATGACTGTCTAGTTAATACGCTAAAGAAAAAAACAACTATATTAATAAATATATATTTTAACAGCAAAAAGCTGTAGTGCAATTAATGATTTAAAATGATTAAAACTTGTAAGTGTATGTATATTTACATTTAAGCAGCATTTAAATGCCAATATCAATTGAATGTGTGAGAAAATATTGGATATATGGGTGTGTATTATATATATACCATTACACACGGTGCATTACAGCTATCATAGTGCCCATGCTGACCCCTGTCTACCACCAAAAGCACCTACAATGGGCGCATGAGTGTCAAAAGTAGACCATCGAGCAGTGAAAGAAGGTGGCTGGGTGATGAATCACAATTTCTTTTACATCATGTGTATGGCTCCTGCCTGAGAAACTGAATTCTTTGGCGGTTCCCTTCCGGGGTCCTCTCCACCTCTGCCAGATTCCCGAGTACTAGCTCATGGCACCACCTGAACCAACCCTGTGCCAGTGTGGTCTTGCAACCTTGACAGTGTGCTGGAGAGAAGGACTCATGCTCCCACAGAAGTCTCAAGCCTGTGACCATCGCAGCAGCCATAGCATTTGAGTGTGTTTAACACAAGAGCACCAATCAGAAGTCAGAAATATTTGAAAAAAAAGGTGTTTAGGAGCCAGCAGATCATCTTTGACTCAAGCAGAAACAAATGACTTAATTCAATCAAACACACAAGCCAGTCTTTCAAAAGTTTAAAGTAACCTATTTTAATTGCAGTTGTTCATCAGCTATTTTTTAAGCCACAATACTTCTTTGAGGTTTCTCAAGAGTTATTAAGAACCATGCAACAAACCAACGGTGAGACTTTAAAAAAACCCAATCAATAAACTAAAGACTTTTTTTTACCATTCCATCTCTGTGTAAAAGTGGACATCTCTGCATTTTTACGATGTCCAGCACTTGAAGGTTTCTTTAACGCACACGAAGAGATGGCCATTCATTTGACAAATCCAAAAAGCCTTTTGGGAAGCTGATTTGCATACAAAGTGCAATTTGCTCCAGAGTAACACGTGTCGCTTCGTTTTGGGAGAAGGACAGCAGGGTAGCGTGCATTTAGTGACAAAATGTCCTAGCGATCGATCGGTCACTTCCATTTATGGAGGTAAATCTCAGTGTCTTAGAAAGCCAAAGCACTGCTCTGTGGAAAGCTGAAAGACTGAACACTTTAAAAGTCGGACAGAAGAAGACCTGCACGTCACTCTGAGAAGAAAACCAACATTAGAATGAGAAGGGTGTAGCTGCAGCTTGCAATACATATGACATAGATCAGGTAAAGCCCACAACACTAGTCACAAAATGCCCTTTAACTGAGATAACCCTCCTACAAGTCTAATCTTAACCATAGTGTAATGGGGCCCTAATGTTAACCATAGTCTAATGCAATGGGTGTTATGTGACTGATGTTGAGGGCGTTTCGTGATGTTGGGGCATTACATGACTGACCTCATAGGTACTGCAGTCTGCAATTACACTCTGTTGATCAAAATAGTGACGCATTTTCTCTGGAAACTTTTGTAGTGTAAGAGTGCCATCAAGGGGACCGCTGTGGCACATGGAGACAAACGCATAGGCGCTGGAGAGCAAAACTTCTGCTGCTATTCATTGGACAAACGTCTGCCCTTTGAAACAAAGAAGCTCTCCTTGAGAGGGAAAACCTTCTGCGCACTTGAGGTGCAGGTTGTACGGTGGCAGTTTAGGCATTGCAGGGGAAATCTTGGGGTGCCACATCAAAACAAGAGAATTCTGACCAAGTGGAACAGTTAAGTACATGAATGACTTTACGTGTCCCCTGTAACAAGCTGCCTTATTGTTGGTCCTGGGAATGATTTATGTGGGTGAAGTTTTCAAAGCACGTGTAATCTGAGAGCATGTCATTGTTAATACTTTATTCATTTTACTGCCATTGTGCTTAGCAGTCAAGGGCAGCGGGTTTATAAATAAGTCTTTTATATTGAAGAAATAACTTAATAAAACGCACCTCTCTTGGAAGACCCCTGTTGTGCTGCTGTTCTCGGGTTGAATGTTGAGCTTGTAAAGCAGCAGTCAAAAAAAATTCATAGAAAGAAAACCGCTGGTCATTTCTGAGGAACGACATGTCCTGATAATATGAGGATGTGTATTGTATCATAATATAGAGTAGTGTGTTAAACAGGTTGAGTTGCACACCCCCATAATTAGATATTAGACCTGTACTTTATTAGTAGTCAGATATTAAAAATACAAAATGTTCTGAGGATCTCCTAGTAAAACAGAAACACTCCTTAAAAACTGCTACGTCTGCTCAGGCACTCATCTTGATGATTTTCTGGCAGATGTTTGCGGTTTCCTTACGTATATTAAGTGTCTTATTTTCATCAATGTTTAGTTGAAACCGTAATGTACTATGACATTGGTCTGCTGTGGACTGCTGAGCCACCTCTCCTGCCTTCGTTCTTGTACCATTAAAGATCAAAAATCACATCTTGATCAGCTGCTGAAAATACCACCACTCTCTGACAGTCATATAAACTCTAAACGTTTCCACATTTTCCAATAACACACCATACACCCATCAGCTTCACGCTTAAAGTTACAGGCACTCAGTCTTGAGATGTTGCTTTCTGCTCCTGTCACTGGGTTTTAACAGACTAGACATTTGTTAAACATTTGAAGGTTTTGAAGAGCTGCTGGCTTGTGGTTGTTATGTTTTGCACATCAGTTCCTCACACAGGATAATGCCTATTACGACCAAGCTCTGATTTTTAAAATGGTGCCAAGGTTCTCATGGACAAGATCCTTTCACTTCACTTTGTACTGCTTGCTCCCTCCCTACAGGCTCAGAATGGCAAGAAGTCCCATTTAGACTGTGAGCTGTGGGAGAGACAGAAAAGAGAAGAGCACAATGGTGAACAACCTTTTATGATTTTGAGGTTTTTTCCAGCGTTGTCATGAGTAACACAGACAAACGATGCCCAAGTCAGCTGCTCATGGCCATTAACAGGTAAGTGCCATCTCTATGATTCTCAACAGCACAAAGGGTGATGACATTTTTCTGATGGTTTTTTGAACTTCTTGAACGTGAACTTATTAGGCTGGACAGGATTGTAGATATGAGCCGTGAACTATCAAAGCTCCAGAATGGTTTGTTCGACTCCTAAATGAACACACAAATTAGAAAAAGATGTGATAGTTTGAGTACAAGGTGCTTGCAGCAGTCAGTCCTTACAACAACCACCACCACATTTATTTCTATGGCACATTTTTATTACAAAGAATAGAACTCAAAGTGCTTTACAAGATGTCAAAGAGAAAGTTACAAGAAAAGAAATACAAATAAGATTAAGCAAGAATATTAATGTATAACTAAAAAAAAATGATGTGATCTAATGAAACAGATATACAACTAATAGAAGAGTACCATCCTTGCATACAATGTCATGATGTAAGTCTCTAAAGATGGGTCTGGTGATAAGGCCACATGGCTGGGAGGACAGAAAAACAAACTCCAGTTAAGATGAATGAAATAAAAAGGCCAAAACATCTGCTGAACTTCATTGGACATCCTAGCTAACATAAATGGTTCTTAAGTCGTTCCTCATTGTTTCCAGACCTCTGAAAGAACTCGATACATTGGGTCTCTTGGACAGCTGGATCACGGACTTTCATTCTAGTGTGTCAGGTGGCTACACTGGGCTTTGATTAGGTGGGGGTGAAGAGAAAAGTAGAGCTAAGTAAAGATTGCAAATCCCTGTACAATTTGGTAGTTCTGTGCCTACTGCATTTAGTCTACTAAGACAACTAAAATGTAACTATAAAAAAGCCAAAGTAAAAAAATTAGATTTTATCACTTTGTTAACTTTCCACAGTATTAGCTTGGTGAATGTCTATTGGTAAAGTATTCCAGATTTTAGGTGCATAACAGCAAAAGGCTGCCTCACCATTTTTTTTTTTTTTAAGCGTGGTTTGTGGAATTATAAGCAGACCACAATTAGAAGATCTAAGGTTATGACTTAGAGTATAGGGAGACAGGCACTGCAAAATAGAGGAGGGTGCAAATTTAAGGCTTTATGCACCATTAGTAGTATTTAAAAGTCAGTTCTAAATGACAGAGGTGACCAATGTAAAAGTGCTAAGACTAGTGTGTGTGCTCAGATTTTCTGTTTCTAGTTAAGATTCTTACTGCTGCTATCTGCATTAATTTGTAGCCAATTTATGTCTTTCTTAGAAAGTCCTCTTACGAGTACATTATAGTAATCCATTCAACTTAAAACAAAAGTGTGAATAAATTTCTTGCCATCTTGTAGTATTATAAGAAGTCTAAATTGTGCAATGTTCTTTAAGTGAAAAAATGCAGTCCTGGTAATCTTGTTAATCCAACCATCCATCCATCCATCCATCCTCTTCCGCTTATCCGAGGTCGGGTCGCGGAGGCAGCAGCTTGAGCAGAGATACCCAGACTTCCCTCTCCCCGGCCACTTCTTCTAGCTCTTCCGGGAGAATCCCGAGGCATTCCCAGGCCAGCTGGGAGACACAGTCCCTCCAGTGTGTCCTGGGTCTTCCCCGGGGCCTCCTCCCAGTTGGACGTGCCTGGAACACCTCACCAGGGAGGCGTCCAGGAGGCATCCTGATCAGATGTCCGAGCCACTTCATCTGACTCCTCTCGATGCGGAGGAGCAGCGGTTCTACTCTGAGCCCCTCCCGGATGACTGAGCTTCTCACCCTATCTTTAAGGGAGAGCCCAGACACCCTGCGGAGGAAACTCATTTCAGCCGCTTGTATTCGCGATCTCGTTCTTTCGGTCACTACCCATAGCTCATGACCATAGGTGAGGGTAGGAACATAGATCGACTGGTAAATTGAGAGCCTTGCCTTATGGCTCAGCTCCTTTTTCACCACAACAGACCGATGCAGAGCCTGCATCACTGCGGACGCCGCACTGATCCGCCTGTCAATCTCACGCTCCATTCTTCCCTCATTCGTGAACAAGACCCCGAGATACTGGAACTCCTCCACTTGAGGCAGGATCTCGCTCCCAACCCTGGGAGGGCACTCCACCCTTTTCCGGCTGAGGACCATGGTCTCGGATTTGGAGGTGCTGATTCCCATCCCAGCCGCTTAACACTCGGCTGCGAACCGATCCAGAGAGAGCTGAAGATCACGGCCTGATGAAGCAAACAGGACAACATCATCTGCAAAAAGCAGTGACCCAATCCTGAGTCCACCAAACCGGACCCCCCAACACCCTGGCTGCGCCTAGAAATTCTGTCCATAAAAATTATGAACAGAATCAGTGACAAAGGGCAGCCCTGGCGGAGTCCAACTCTCACTGGAAACGGGTTTGACTTACTGCCGGCAATGCGGACCAAGCTCTGACACCGGTTGTATAGGGACCGAACAGCCCTTATCAGGGGGTCCGGTACCCCATACTCCCGTCGCACCCACCACAGGATTCCCCTCAGTCCCAGAGATGGGGGAGCCCACCTCCGAGTCCCCAGGCTCTGCTTCCTCATTGGAAGGCATGTTAGTGGGATTGAGGAGGTCTTTGAAGTACTCCCCCCACCGACACACAACGTCTCGAGTCGAGGTCAGCAGCGCACCATCCCCACCATATACATTGTTGAAACTGCACTGCTTCCCCCTCCTGAGACGCCGGATGGTGGACCAGAATCTCCTCGAAGCCGTCCGAAAGTCATTCTCCATGGCCTCCCCAAACTCCTCCCATGCCCGAGTTTTTGCCTCAGCAACCACCGAAGCCACATTCCGCTTGGCCTGCTGGTACCTATCAGCTGCCTCCAGAGTCCCACAGGACTTAAAAGGTCCTGTAGGACTCCTTCTTCAGCTTGACAGCATCCCTCACCGCCGGTGTCCACCAACGGGTTCGGGGATTGCCGCCACGACAGGCACCAACCACCTTACGGCCACAGCTCCGGTCAGCCACCTCAACAATAGAGGCACGGAACATGGCCCATTCGGACTCAATGTCCCCCACCTCCCTTGGGACATGGTCGAAGTTCTGCCAGAGGTGGGAGTTGAAGCTACTTATGACAGGGGGCTCTGCCAGATGTTCCCAGCAGACCCTCACAACACGTTTGGGCCTACCAGGCCTAACCGGCATCCTCCCCCACCATCGAAGCCAACTCACCACCAGGTGGTGATCAGTTGACAGCTCCACCCCTCTCTTCACCCGAGTGTTCAAGACATGTGGCCACAAGTCCGACGACACAACCACAAAGTCGATCATCGAACTGAGGCCTAGGGTGTCCTGGTGCCAAGTGCACATATGAACACCCCTATGCTTGAACATGGTATTTGTTATGGACAATCCATGACGAGCACAGAAGTCCAATAACAAAACACCACTCGGTTCAGATCGGGGGGGCCATTCCTCCCAATCACGCCGTTCCAGGTCTCACTGTCATTGCCCACGTGAGCATTGAAGTCTCCCAGCAGTACAAGGGAGTCCCCAGAAGGTATGCCCTCTAGCACCCCCTCCAGGGACTCCAAAAAGGGTGGGTACTCTGAACTGCTGTTCGGTGCATACGCACAAAGAACAGTTAGGACCCGTCCCCCCACCCGAAGGCGAAGGGAGGCTACCCTCTCGTCCACCGGGGTAAACCTCAATGTACAGGCTCCAAGTCGGGGGGCAATAAGTATGCCCACACCCACTCGGCGCCTCTCACCGGGGGCAACTCCAGAGTGGTAGAGAGTCCAGCCCCTCTCAAGGAGATTGGTTCCAGAGTCCAAGCTGTGTGTTGAGGTGAGCCCGACTATATCTAGCCGGAACCTCTCAACCTCGCACACTAGCTCAGGCTCCTTCCCCTTCAGAGAGGTGACATTCCACGTCCCAAGAGCCAGCTTCTGTAGACCAGGATCGGACCGCCAAGGTCCCCGCCTTCGGCCACCACCCAACTCACACTGCACCCGACCTCCTTGGCCCCTCCCATAGGTGGTGAGCTCATGGGAAGAATCTTGTTAATATGTAATTTAATTACAACTGAATTGTTTACCTCCACCTTGACTTTTAAGTCTAAGGGATCAAGTTTATTTCTAATACCCTTGCTATTTCTATATTTACCAATCAATAACATTTGTTTTTTTTCTTATTTAGTTTGAGAAAGTTACGAATCATCCATTCAGAAATACTGCTAAGACATTGGATCAGAGAGTCAAGAGCATCAGGGTTATCAGATGCTATCAATAATTAAAGAAATCACTAAATCTAGCGTGTGTCCTCCCTAAGTTGTAGGCTGATTGATGTGCTGACTAAGATCAAGAAAATGCAGGAAGTTTATGAATTCTCTTTATTTCAGCTTGAAGTGGTAATTAAGTTATTCACGTTTATGCTGCTTTTAGTTTATTTTTATTAAATAATGGCCTGTTATTATAGTGCTATTACAGTGCACATCTATAGGTGAAATAGTAATTAAGTAATTTGCATTTATACCACTTTGAGTTTTTCTTTAGTTAGACAATGGTCTGTTATTATACAGTAGTTCTAAAACAATGTGCATAAGTGAATCCACTACAAAATTATCACATCCTAACATGGAATTATTGTATCCTTAGTCCTAATGTTTACTTAGTCAAGAAAGACAGGAGTACCTTTGAGATATTGTGAAAGAGTACCTAGGCACTGAATGTTTGAATGCAGGCTTTCACATCTCTAAAAAAACAATTTCTCCAAGAAGAGGTGCCAGTTGTCAAAGAAGGTAGTGTTTCGCCTCTCACAGAAAGTTTTCATCCATGTGTTTAAAGCTAGCAGTCGACTGTAGGCTTCATCTGATCTACGGTGAATTGGATGTGGACCTGTCACAATGATTCTCATAGCTGGGGTCCTGTACTTCGTGGCCTGAATGAGGAATGTGAAGTCTATACTGTGCCATTCCGACTGTCGATATCGAATGTTGTTCATGCCACTGTGGATTAAAATATTTCCAATAGGCCTGTCCTTGTGCTTCTCAAGGACTTCTGGGACTCTTCTTTCAACATCTTTAACTTGTGTGTCAGGAAAACACTGACACTAAGGTTTTACGTTTATGGGATAGTCTTTCAAAACAACCATGTCACCACTGTCTGTGGGCACGGCAGAGGAGCAGAGAAGGTTGCAGCGGTTGTGACAGGTGATGCTAGACAGATAAAGTTGAGATGAACTGGGATTGGACCCCTGCCTCCATTGTCAATGTTACCAGGTTCTGTTGTCATCTGGAACAGGAGCCAGTGTAAACCCGACTCAGCCCTAGATGCGAGTAGCATGATGCAGAGTAGAGGTAACCAAATCGACCCCAGATATTGACAAAGTCCATAAGAGACAAGCCTTCTGATTGCTGACATGATTTTCCCTGGCAAGGAGCTGTTGCATCTACTTCTCTAGCAATTCCAGTTCTTTTGGTAACGTGTTTAGTTCTTCATCATGGGTTCATTTGCCATATGTCTTGAGCTAGGGGTTATACATCCATCCATTTTCTAACCCGCTGAATCCGAACACAGGGTCACGGGGGTCTGCTGGAGACAATCCCAGCCAACACAGGGCACAAGGCAGGAAACAATCCTGGGCAGGGTGTCAACCCACCGCAGGATGGGGTTATACATTCAGATACCTATCCATCAGACCTATTTGTGTATTCTTGAGCCTCTTGGCGTAAAGACTTCATAAAAGAACATCTCACTGTTAACCTGTTTAGGCATCTACACTCAGTTCATGAAGAAAAGCCAAATCCTAGTGTAAAAAATGAAAGCCATTAAGAATCAAGTGATGTTGTAGATGGCCTATGGAGAAAATACAAAAAAGCTGAAAATGGAGAAGCAAATAGAGCAAGCAAATTATAAAAAGAATGATCATTTTAAAACTTTTGATTTCTTATGTGTGGCAAGTACAAAATGACTACCACCTTAGTACTTAGTATGACTGTAAAGATAGAGTTTGCAGACACTACAGAACAAAAGGAAGTGGCTGTTCTTGAATGTGAGACTTCAGGAGAAGACATTATGAGACAAAGTAATAATAATAATAATAATAATAATTCATTACATTTATATAGCGCTTTTCTCATATGACCACAGCAGAGTCAGACCTTGACATGCTTGAGAAGACTTAAATCCCATTGATCAAGCCTTGAGCTAAATACACAGTGGTATTTTATTAAGTCTTGTCATTTTCAATACAACAGTATAGCTGTTAATGGCTTACCATTTTACAACAAACAGATCAGATAAATGCAGCAACATTAAGTGTGTTTAGAAGTCCTGTCACTGACCAAAAATGTTTATTCACAATGGTTTACCATTTTGTAATGAAGTTGTACAGCCGTGGCCAAAAGTTTGTGTCATTCTCAAAATTAATTTTCACAAAGTTTAATTACAAGCATTTTATACATTTCAAAGGCTTTTATTAACAATTACATTAAGTTTATACAAAGAGTCATTATTTGCAGTGTTGGTCCTTCTTTTTCAAGACCTCTGCAATTCTCCCTGGCATGCTGTTAATCAACTTCTGGACCAAATCCTGACTGATGGCAGCCCATTCTTGCATAATCAATGCTTGGATTTTGTCAGTTTGTAGGTTTTTGTTTGTTCACACGTCTCTTGAGGATTGACCACAAGTTCTCACTGGGATTAAAGGTCTGGAGAGTTTCTTGGCGATGAACCCAAAATTTCGAAGTTTTGTTCCCTGAGCCACTTACAGGTAGTTATCACTTTTTCCTTATGGCCCGGTGCTCCATCATGCTGGTGAAGGCATTGTTTATCTCCAAACCGTTCTTGGATGGATGGGAGAAGTTGCTCTCGGAGGAGGTTTTGGTATCATTCTTTATTCATGACTGCTAAGTCAGAAGTTTTTCTTTCTATTGAATTTTCTTGTTCTATAGTCATTCTGGTGTGTGTTCTGACCAAAGCGTGTGTGTATGTATTGTTACACACGTATGATTAGGAATCAACTAAAAGGCCTGAATAATGGCGATTCCACATCTGACCAGGGGGCAGCGGGGTGCACAAATGGACTTTCTCAAACCCTTGAAGACCATTCTTGGGAAATCCCACAGGGTTCCGGCACCTTTGATGACGTCACTTTCCGGGCCCCGGCCCCGATGACATCACTTCCTACACTGGCCTTTAAAGCCATCATTTTGAATCAATATTGCAGTTCTGTTTTTGACTCAGTCGAGTGAACTACTCACAACCTTTAAAAAATACCTTTTTGCAGCCAAGGCACATTATAGAGGTGGCTGCCCCAAACCTTTATGATGTCTAAGTGTTGTTCTGGTTACAGTGGCGTAGCCGGCAGGATGAAGAATGCCCAGAAGAAAGCAGGACCACACCTGAATTATAACCAGGTGGGAGAGTACTGGGGCCAAGTTTCCAGTTGGGGGGCTGGGATTTCCAAGACCCTGTGCAGGCTCTGCTCCCTATATATTTATCCAGGCCAGTAAAATTACAAAGGGAGAGTGTGGAGGAGACACACAGATGTGGGCTGGTCTCTGTGAGGGAAGTGATAGGGACTTATGACCTTTTGGAGGAGAGAGCAGAACGGTCCTTTAGTGGACCATATAGGTACTACGTCCCTCCCATTCAATTTGCCTCCTCTATACAAACCGAAGTCCCCATATCCGCAGGCGCGCAGCTCACTCAGGGAGAAGGTGGGATGTAAGTGGAGAGAGTGGGAAGGGTTGTGTGCACTTTCAAACCCCCTGTCAGTATGCCATATGGGAGTAGTCGTAGTAAACTGGTTTAGAGTTGAAGCCCTTTTCGATTCCGGCAGCAACATTTCTATTGTTGACTTTCAATATGTACTCCCACAACAGTGGTAAAAATAAAGACCAGTATAACTTGTATTCACTGAGAAATCCAACATTATAAAACCACCTTGTTTCATCAGCCACAGAGGATCGCTGAAAAAGTTCCCCATAGCGGTCCTTCCGAATCCACCTTTCACTGTGATTCTGGGGCAGGACTGGTCTAATAATAAATGTGGTGTAGTACTTAATGCTCCCAAACCTAATTTAGGCCTAGTAATAGATGACCCATCTTAGGTTGACTCCACGCCGTGTACGCAGCCGGCAGAGAGATACGGGAAAGCAAGAGGTGGATAGGGAGGTTCCAGGACCGTCTCAGGTCATTACCTCATCAACCTGTGCCTCGACGAGTTGAGATGAATCCCCACCCACCCTATGAGGTCAGACCGGACCCTCTCTCTGAAATACACTTTCAATTTAGAGAGATGCCGGCTTCATTTAAAAGGGAGCAATGGAATGATGACTCCCTAAAATTTGCTAAGATTGCAGTAGTACTCGTTAATGGCCAATGCACACATCAGCCCATGCCACAGGGATCTCACTTTGTAATAGAGAATGATCTGTTATATCAGGTCGTTGAGTATGCGGGGGAGGTGCGGAAGCTGTTAATCCCACGAATTTCCCAGCAGCAGGACTGTGCGTAAGCACACGCCCACCTTCTTGGAGGCCATCTGGGCACCGAAAAGACATTAGAGCATATCAATGTCAGATTTCATTGTCCAGGAATGAATGAGAAGGTTCACCGCTTTTGTATTTCTTGCCTGGAATATCATTTGCAGCAAATTCCTAGGAGGGACTGTGCTCTTCTCGTTCCCCTTCCCTTATTGATATCCCCTTTGAAAGAATCAGGGTCGATGTAGTAAGAGCCCTACAGCCCTCAGCCTGAGGACATATATTTTAGTCCTCGTGGACTATGCGACCCGATACCCAGAAGCTGTTCCTTTATGCTCAGCTACATCGAAGGCTATCACATGGAAACTAGTAGGGGTCTTTGTGGGAGTCTGCATCCCTAAAGAAGTCCTTATGGACCAAGGGATGCAGTTTACCTCTGAGATATTCAAAGAAACAGTCAAGTTACTTAAAATGAAGCACTTGAAAACCGCGGTGAATCATCCTCAAACCGACGGTTTCTTCAAGAGGTTCAATCAGACTCTCAAACAGATGCTTCGCAAGGTAGTCAGTGGGTACGGGTGGAATTGGGATCAGCTCCTCCCCCTCATTTTTTTGCCTATCGGGAAGTTCCTCAAGCTTCTAAAGGGTTCTCGCCTTTTGAATTATATGGACAACCACCCCAGGAAATATATTGGATATTTTTAAAGAAGGCTGGGAAGGCTCTTCCCTCTACAAATATATTGGAATATATATAAATTCGGCCTGTATTAAAGAGCCATATGGAGGAAGCGCAAGCAGCACAGCCCCGCTATTATGACTGCGGCACGACCCTCAGAGAATTCCATCTGGGGGATCGAGCCATGGTGTTGGTTCCCACCTCCCATTCTAAATTACTATCCCATTGGCAAGGCCCCTATGAAATTAAAGAGAGGAAAGGACTCGTCAAATATTTGGTGAAACAAACTAATTGTCAGCTGAGTGAGCGGATATATTATGTAAACTTTCTAAAACCATGGAAGGAAAGGAATCCTGATCCCTTCTCCGATCAGCCCCGCTCCTTCTTTGCTCAGACTAACATACTTAACTTTGGCACAGAGTTAAACCCTACACAGAGACAGGAACTCGAAGCAGTCATCTTGTCCGTCCCAGAAGTGGTGAACGAGAAACCAGGAAGGACCTCTTTAATTGTCCACGATATCGTGACAGAACCAGGGATTATAGTCCGAGAGCGCCTCTATCGTCTTCCAGAGGCAAAGAAAACGGAAGTAGAGCTTGAAATCAAGTGCATGCTGGACTTAAGTGTAATAGAGGAGAGTCATAGTCCCTGCTCCAGTCCGATCGTCTTGGTTAGTAAGCCTGATGGGAGTTGCAGGTTTTGCAATGACTTCTGTCGGCTTAATCAAGTCTTCCAGTTTGATGCTTATCCCATGCCTCGAGTGGACGACCTCCTTGAGAGGCTTGGACAGGAACAGTATTTGACCACACTTGATATGACAAAGGGGTACTGGCAGGTTCCTTCAACGGACTCTGCAAAGGTCAAGAACACATTTAGCACCCCTAGTGGGCACTGGTAGTATCATGTCCTTCCTTTCGCGTTACATGGAGCTCCTGCAACTTTCCAGCATCTGGTGGATAAAGTGCTCCACCCTCATAACGCGTATAGTGCTGCGTATCTAGATAACATTGTCATTTATTCCAGCACATGGGAGGACCCCCTATAGCGGGTCCGAGCGGTATTATGGAGGCTTGATGATGCCAGTCTTCAAATTAATCCAAAGAAATGTTTTGTTGGATTAAGAGAAGCCAAATATTTAGGCCACCTGGTGTGCTGGGGGTACCATAAAGCCACAGCGGTCAAAAGAGACACCCATCCGCAAACCAAGTGGCAAGTCCAAGCCTTTCTTGGATTAGCCAGGTACTACCGCCAGTTCATGCCTCAGTTTACAGAGAGCGGCGCCCTTGACTTATTTGACAAAGAAGATATTCAATATTAGAAGCCCTCTAACTATTGTGACATGGACCAAGATGACAGAGGATGCATTCAGTGATTTAAAATGGGCCCTGACAACTACACCTGTATTGAAAGCACCCAAGTTTTTTCACTTCCTTTCATCCTCCAGACAAACGCTTCAGACACAGGCCTGGGTGCCATGTTGAGCCAATGCGTAGGTGGTATGGAACACCCCATTATTTTTGAGCCAGAAATTGCTGGACCGTGAGACCAGGTATGGAGAGAGAAGCCCTGGCGATCAAATGGGTGATTACAGAGTTGAGGTACTACCTTTTGCGTCACTCGTCATGGATCATGCACCCCTAAAGTGTATGAACCTGCACAAGGAGTCAAATCCGCTTGTCACTAGGTGGTTTCTTGATCTTCAGCCTTATAGGTTTTCACTCATTCATCGTAAGGGCCCTCTCCATGCCAAAGCCTATGCTCCCTCTCATATCCACAACCTCTCAGTCAGGGACATCCATTCAAACTAAAGAGCCAGAATTATGCCAATTCATCTGACCTAGGGGCGGTGGGGTACACTAACTGTCTTTCTTGATCCCTTGCAGACCATTCTCAGGAAATCCCACAGGGTTCTGGTGCCTTTGATGACATCACCTCTGCTTCTGGCACCACTGATGACGTCACTTTCCGGGCCAGCCGCTGATAAGGATGTCAGTTTCTGGTCCCGCCCCTGATGACATCAATTCCTACCATGCATTTTAGGCTAAATCCTGGTGGTCCAGAGTCAGCAGAGAGGAAAGGAAGGATGTAATAGTCAGTGAGTTTGCCAGGATGGAGCAAGATGAGCACCAGGTGATGGTGGTGGCACGGGAACAGCATACACTGGAGTCACGAGTCATGCAATCACCTGGGCAGATGTTTGGAAGCTACTAAAGACCCAGCTCATCTTCCTGATAAGGGCAACCATTAGTGGTTCAGCACATAACCAGCCTGTGACCTCTGCGAGACTGCCAACATTTCTCTCCAACACAGTCTATCAGGTTCCATGACCAGACCTGATAGGGTTGGTTCAGGTGGTGAAGTGACCAAGTGCTCAGGAAGCTGGCAGAGGTGGTGAAGCCCCTGGAAGGGAATCACTAAACAATCTAATTCCTCTGGCAGGAGCCATACACATGAAAGTGTGATTCATTAGACCAGGCCACCTTCCACTATTGCTCAATGGTCCAGTTCTGACAGTCCCATGCCCATTATAGGCACTTTTGGAGGTGAACAGGGGTTTCTTTGGGACTTTGATTGCTGTGACACATTACTGTATGTGTTCTGACATTTTTCTCTCAGCAGTTTGTGCAACAATAACACATCTGTGGGATCGGATCAGATGAGCTAGCCTTTGTTCTCCATGCACATCAATGGGCCTTGGATGTGCATGTCCCTGGCACCAGTTCACTGGTCTTCTTTCCTTAGACCACTTTTTGTAGGTACTAACCATTGAAATTTTAGTCATAGCCTTCATTTACATAATCTTGTGAGATGGAGGCAGACGGCCATGCGCACTCATGAATCAGGTTATATTATAGTGTGACGTGCCAAATAACCGACACCACGACTCACCCTTAAAACAGGTATGTTTGTCTTTACTCATAACAGTGGGCTCTGTGGGCATGAGAGGACCACCACTAAATGCTCATCCAACTCAGTTTTAGGAGAGGAATAAATCCCATAAATATTTTAAGAGCATGAAGCACAAATGCACAGGACCTCTGTGGAAGAATAATTTTAGGGTAAAATACCTTTCATCTTAAAGAAATAGCATAAAGCATTAATAAATGTCAGAAACCTTTGCAGGAATATCAGGAAAACAGATAAAGGTGAAGTGAACAACAAAATGTACTGAAAGATGACTACGAGATGACTAAGAAATTGGCAGATGTCCTGTAAAAAAACCAGAATGGACAGTTATATGAACAGAAATTTCAAGGGTGGTGGCTCAACTCAAAAGGTTTAAGAACCACCAGAATATAATAACTTATTTTATACTAGCTGTCCCCCGCGGCTCCGCCCACATAGTGAAACAGGACAAATTTAAAATTCAATAAACACAATGATTTTGTATTGAGAATAATTTATATTGATAGTTTTCATATCCAAGGGTATCTTGATAAACAATATTTTTGATTTTGTTATCAGGGGTGAGAATGTATCGGTCATCTTTCCCAAAAATGCAAAAAGATGGCAAGGTATCTCCGGTCAAGCGAAAGGTAGGTACACTCCAACGTCTGGGAAAGCGTCCCCCCCACGTGGGGAGAAGAGCATCTGGCCATATCTTTGCCAATGAGCAGGAACCTTCTAAAACATATGTAGCTGTGATCTCTCTCTCAAATATGTCAAACGTTACTCTAACAATCTCTAGCTGATAATGTCTGCAAAACATATGGGTATCGCTAGCTAAGTGGAGGTAAGGTATGCTCCAACATGTGGTGAGAGGTAGAGCCACTGGAACGAAGGCTGGCGCGTGAGTGAGGATGGCCCCACACAGCTCCCTGCTCTGGAGGTCCCGCCTCCCCCTTCCCTTGGCCTACAGCATGTCTCTCGGATTCACACAAATAAATTGGTGCCGCAACCGAACTATAATACTTAGTGAGATGAGAGAAGTTGTAAAATCAACTGGAATGTTCAAGCAAGTTAGAGAAGGAAAAAAAAAAAAAAAAACCCGATCTAAATCCATTAAGTAGTTCTCTTGTGAAAAGTGGACAGACATTGGATTTTTTAATATATACTAGCCAACCCGCGGCGTACCATACGCCGCATAATCAGGCCGCTTTTTTAATGATTTTTAAGCACAGGGAAAAAACTAACATTTGAAAAATCCGTAATTTAATAAACCACCAAGAAAATGGGAGGAGAGGGGAAGGACGCCCATTACGCCCCGTCCGTCATGCTAGTCTGCTGATGACTCGTTCAGTATGCACTGCCTGCTCATGTGCCCACCTCCAACTCGTCACCTGAGTCGTTTTCGTCTTTGCACAGTTGACATGCACCTGTGAGTCACGTAGACTTTTCATTGTTGGCGGTTCTGGACGCTTTTCGCGTACTGATTTGTTCGGGAGTCACATTTGAGAAACACTTTTAATGTCTTTTAAGCACAGGGGAAAATATGAACATGTGGCCCGAGCTGCTGCTTTGCAGTAAGGAGACAGTGGAAGACTGTGCGTTCGCTTCCCGGTTCCTTCCTGTGTGGATAGCAAATCATCCGTGACAAACTGTTTTACACGCTGCATACCAATCCGCGCATAATCACGCCGCTTTTAAAATGTTTTTTTAAGCAGAGGGAAAAAAAAATGAACATTTGCAAAATCCGTAATGCACATTCATGTCGGATTATTACATCCAGCTAGTCTGCTATACGGCTGCGTTTGAAAAACCGATGTAACCCTGATGAGTTTCACCGGCATTAATGATTAGTAATCTGGTTGGAACAAAACCCTGCATCCACAGGGGTTCACCAGGACCGAGTTTGGGAAACACTGCTGAACACAGACGAAACCGACTCAGGTGAGGAGTGGGGGCGGGCAAAGTAGTTGCAGCTATTGATTATTCAGTGTTGTTTGCCTGGGTGTCTGATCTGCGTTGACTGACATGGCTCTTTTCTGCGTATCCCATGGTTGTCTTCCGGCAGTGTGAATGCCTCGAGAGACAGGACATCGCAGGTTTTCGATGGGGGACACGATCGGGTGTCGTAACCGAAAAGAATAATGAAGTCAACGTGGCTCAGAGGTGCATGTGGACTCATAGCACAGACGAAAGGGACTAACTGGGTGGTCGGTGAGTTTTTGCGTCCGGGCACATGAGCAGGCAGTGTGAATGCCTAGAGAGCGAGGGTAGACGCGGGACGGGGAAAAAGGAGTGTTGGTGGGCAGGGAAACGTCTTCCGTGTTCCTGCAGGACCATCTAAGAAGACGCATGTTTGTCGCGGATGCAAATTGCTGTATGTAGCATGTAAAACAGTTTGCTATGGTGCACGCGGTCGTGCATCGTAAGCGAAAAGTCAACATGGCTCAGAGGTGCATGTGTACTGTAGCCCAGACGAACATAAATGACAGCGTTTTTTCCCCAGTCGTCTTGTCCGAGTTGGTGGGCGTAGCTCTGCAAGTTGTCGTCGTATCCAATGGTCTTAGAGTTGGTGGGCGTGGCCCCTTCCGAAGTGCACCATGGGCGGCTTACTTGTCTGTGGCTTAGTGAATCCACGCCCCTTCCGGCGTGCTTTCCATGGGTGGCTACTTGTCTTCCGTCTTAGTGAATAATATATATAGATATTGGTTGATACAGAGATACCTCCCTTTCTCTATATCTATATAGAGAGAAGTCATTTGAGGGTAAAGCAATGAACCACCAGAGTAAATATTTGCATTGATTAACACTATGTAATTTCAATCGTTTATAAAATGAACCTTTATTCTTTATCATGATCATTCTGACCATGCTGTGACAGACTGCTTTTGAAGAATGGCATTTTGCTGAGGACTAATTAAAAGATGCAATGAGCAGCTTTTATCCTGCCTGAAAACTGATTTGTCCTGCAAGATTATGTTTTTCTTTAATAAAATGTTAAATTTCTACCACACCTCAGAGCAAAAACTAAACTGCTACTGAATGTATTGATACAGTCCATCTTTAAAATAACACATTAGACTAACAGTACGGCAAAAGCCTGGACCACTTGCTTCTTCTGTATCACAAAAACCTTGTTAGACTTTCTAGATATTGCCTTTCCAAATCTTTGAGGCTTCCTTTAGGTTTCTACCTTAACCATTATTAGTCCATAGAACTGACACAGAAGGTTTTTTTCCTCAATTTTCACACAGAACCCCAGCACTGGATTTCATCCATTTGGGTATTTATTTGTGATGCCTACATACAGTAACCTTTGCCCTTCCTAACTGCATGAAAGGAGCAGTGACTGCTGATCTCGAACTTGAAGTCACATGGCCATACGTGGCAGACTGACAGTGAACAATGTCCTCTTTCTGCGTCTGTCTTGCTATCTCATGACGTAGCTCATTGCTGCACAGCTCTCCATATGTTGCACAATCCTCCATCCCTAACTGAATAGGAAGGTGAGCCACACCATTCTGAACTAACTATAGTTTGGACCAGCTCTCCACATTTAAACTGATAAAGCTGTGGTAAGCAATGACAAATCCTAACACTTCACTGACTGGCTCATTACGCTTGATAGATGGGGTGCTGGTATGTGGGAACTGAGCTTGTTCTCATTTCCCCTTCCAACTTTGATGGTGATGAAGTCCATGGGGCTCTTTACCCTCAAACCCATCCATCCATCCATTATCCAACCCGCTACATCCTAACTACAGGGTCACGAGGGTCTGGTGGAGCCAATCCCAGCCAACACAGGGCACAAGGCAGGAAACAAACCCTGGGCAGGGCGCCAGCCCACCGCAGGCAACCCTCAAACCCTTTGTTAAAATTCAAAGGATCACTTAGCAAATATACATAAACATGGATTGTTACACATTGAAGGCTGTTTGTTATCTTGGATTTGAACCTCATTGAAAGGGGCCAGAAGCTCTTCTGCCAGCATTAATGGCCATAAGGGGTACTTTGAATAGAAAGGAGTGTCTCTTCATGACTGCACTGGCAACGACTACTTTAAGGATCTCTCCAGCTTGAAGTGGCACCTGGATCAGGACATTGGGTAGTTACAGAGAATTACATCCATGATTGACAGCACCATAACAGCAGCATGGAGAGATGCAAGTCTGAAATAATCCCTCTCTTATTATTGGGCTACACGTTCAGCTAATGTCAATTTATTTTGTGAGCTGGGGGGCTGAACGCACCCCTATAGGTTAAAAAACGCTGAAAGACTACCTTCACATTGCTCCCTTGCTTGCTGGGCTTACTTGCAGCTGATCGATCGCGCGATACTTCGCAGACTTTAAAGTCCGAACAGCTTGCTTGCCTCTCTCTCTCTGAGCACTCCTTTGAAGAGGAAGATATGTTTGCATTCTTTTAAATTGTGGGACGGAACTGTCATCTCCGTCTTGTCGAGGAGCACATTTGAACCTTTGGAAAAAAGAGCCATATGTTTGTTTGCAGTGTTTAAGTTCCTGTCTCAACAACCTCCTGTGTTTCTGTGCAAATCTGATCCAAGCGTGACAATTTTTACAGTGCATTTAAAAACAGGAATGCTGTGGCCAAAGTGCTTTACAATAAAAGTAGAAAAAACATTCAATTAATAAAAACAACAAATAGAAATCAAATAATAGAAGTGAGCCCCGTTACCCTGTGTTCGGATTCAGCGGGTTGGAAAATGGATGGATGGATAATAGAAGTGAGATTACATAATCACAGTGAGGAAACCATCAGTATTACTGAAGGTCACGGAAAGCAAGTGAATAGAAATGAGTCTTTAATCTTGTTTTCAACAGTTCAATTGTAGACGACTCCTTTATGTGATGAGGTAAAGAGTTCCACAGGCGAGGAGCAGCAGCTGTAAAAGCCCTGTCCCCCTTGGTTTTACACTTGGTGCGAGGGGCAACCAGAGACAACTGACCAGAAGATCTAAGCACTCTGGATGGCTGATGTAAAACACACAATTCAGATAAACAGGCAGGAGCAAGCCCATGTAAAGATTTAAAAACTAGCAACAAGATTTTAAAATCAATTTGAAAACTGACAGGAAGCCAGTGTAAAGAA
This sequence comes from Erpetoichthys calabaricus, assembly GCF_900747795.2. Classification (NCBI taxonomy): domain Eukaryota; kingdom Metazoa; phylum Chordata; class Cladistia; order Polypteriformes; family Polypteridae; genus Erpetoichthys; species Erpetoichthys calabaricus. The sequence continues at coordinate 138,513,453 of NC_041403.2, forward strand.
GTTAATATTGGAGAAACAGAATCAGACTTTTCTGCATTCTGAACCAACTGTATCCTGCGTATCAGGGATTTGCTAATCCCAGAATACAGCAAATTGCAGTAATCAATGAGAGAAAAGATAAAAGCATGAGTAGCTTTCTCAAGATCCCTAGAAGATAAAAAAGGCTTTATCTATGAAGCTAAAAGTTCCTGTCAGGCCTCTTTGGCTTTTTCTCATTCCATACACCAATATATTCTCAGATTTCCCTGGCAGATTTAGTTACAAGTTTTCTTCATTTTTCTATTTTTGCAGTTAATGATGCATAGCCAGCTAAACCCAAGTTTGTTAGAATGAGTTGAGTCCAAAGGAACATTGGAATTCTAGATTCTTCTGCCCTCCATATAGCAGTGTTTCAATTATTCTAGACCATCCTTTATTGTAAGAGTGGAAACTGGCCCGGACACAGACAGGCAGACATCGTTAGTTCACCCAACACATGTTTATTTACAATATATACAGAATAAAGTGCCACACACAACCCACTTCACCCCAAATTCCAGGCCTCTACCAAAATGCCTCTTCCTCTCTTCAGGCCGCCTCCACTCCTCTCCTCTGAGCTCCATCCTCTTCCTCCCGACTCAAGCCATTGAATGGAGGGAGGCGGCCCCTTTTATATACACACCCGGACGTGCTGCAGGTGCCTCTCGATTAGCTTCTGCCAGCACTCCCAAGTGTGATGGAAGTACTGGCTGCGTACCTGGAAGCACTCTGGGTGTCCCTGGTCGTCTTCCCCCCAGCACTTCCGAGTGTGGCGGAAGTGCTGAGGGCCAGGGCTCCTCAGGCATTGGGGCGCCTCCTGGCAGTGACCACGGGCCCCTATAGAGTTGAGCTTCTAAGCTCTGTTCCCATGGTCCCCAAAGTCACCAGGGCGGTCACCCCCTCGTGGTCTGGAGGAGGTGTAAGCCCTCCTCCGGTCCTCCTGGGCGTCCCGACTGGGTACCACCCCCAGCCACTCACAACAACAGTTTGAGTTTCTAGTAAGAAATCCCATTTAACACACATTATCTGATACTTTTTTCAGCCATTTATGATCTAAAACCATCTAACCTTAGTCATTTTTCCACCGAGCATTCAAGCAGCCTCCAGAAATGCTCTCCATTCAGTCAGACATTGTTTTCCCTTCCTTCAACTCCTGCAAAAGACTTAAGTATTTCCCAAGATTGTGCCTCCAAAGACATTTTGATGGGAAATAACATCATACCATAACAGCTCTCAGACATTTGAGCTCTCCAGTTTTAAAAGAAAGTTGTGCTCATGGAGAAGGCTTTGTTGGGCTTATTTAGTATGACACTGAACTCCCTGCCACTGCTCCAATTCTTCCTCTTAGGGGGACTCCTGCCACAGTAAAGGTCCTTTTTTTTTCTTGCAGACATCTGAAAACTAACTTGGGCATCACCAATTGTGGAATCAAAAAAGCTGCCCAGGACAACATCCACATCTAACGTGGATTTTCAGTAAGCTTTCCAAGACTCCATTCCTCCACACTTTACTATGCATTTTATTTACTTTTATACTTTAATACTGTGTTACTTTTACATTTGTGTACTTCATCTTTCTATAGAGAGTAATCAAAGAAATAAAGTGCATATTTGGGCAAGTGGTGCATGAGAGATCACCATTTGCTCATCCTTGCAGGGTTATCAAGGCTGAGAGGTCACACCTCTATAGAAAGGACAAGTCTAGTAGAAGACATTGTTGTTTGGCATGTGCATTGAAAACAGAAGTGTTAGTAATGGAGATGGCGAGTCACTGTGTGGCTTAATGAGAAGTGATCAGCATTCTAGACCTCACTCATACTATATGTACTTGTGTGGATGGGACCCAATGTGGAATACCAGTGAGACAGGCAGTCGGCATCCCTCATACATAACTGTGTGTTAATCTAAATGTGAGAGTGAAGACTTCTGTAAAACAGGTTTGCTCATCCCTCAATAATGTAAATTCAGATATACCAATACACCTTGGAACAGGTGACAAAATCTCATCCTACCCAATACCACAGAGGTGGTGTAAAAAGGCCAAAGAAACATCTGCAATCACACAGCCTCAATGACAGATTAAACCAAACTAACAAATGAACATCTGGGACGAGAAAGAAAATGTATTAAAAAAAGTGCACAAAAACAAGTGACTTCTCTAGTTGAACAAAGACTCGCTAGGCTACTAAAATGCAGACAAGCTATCTGCTTAAAATTCAGATATCAAGGCAGTTTACTGTACTGATGGACACCAAGGCAGACATACAAGGTGATCACACAATTTAATCCAAAAACTTGCCACAAGAGGTGAAGTCTGGGAGTAGAACCTAAGATCTATAAAAGAATCAGGAACCTTCCACCACTACCACAACAAAAAAGAAAAAAAAAACAAGGCTTTAAAGTGTTCAACACCTCCTGAACAAGTGTGATGCTGGTAGAGCCCCACATACCAGTAAGGTCCATTGAAAGGGGCCACATTGTGTGTAATTCCAATACCCACTACGGCAGACATGTTATAACCATTTTTAATACACAAGTGGAATTATTTACCTTGCTAGTTAGCCAGGATAGAAATGACAGCATTTGTGAGTTTGGTAGAGGCCCATGTTTAAAAAGATCCCTGCAAGCCCCCCTGAATGGTGGCACGGAGAAAAGCACTGGTTCAAGTACAGCTACTGCAATGGATTATCCCATAGAATGTTGGGCCTGGACACTAGACCCACAATGCTATTCCTTTTCAGGGGTCCCTTCGAGCCCCTACCACCAAAGCAGGTAAGATGGAGCAACACATGAAACTGACAAAAGATTAAGATCTTGGATGCAAATACAATTGCAGAAATAGAAACAGACAATGCATTATACACACACACACAAATCACAGATGAGTGATGAATTCTACTCGCACAATCTCATACCACAAACTAGGACCAAACAAAAAACAGCAAGTTACGACTAACAGATACCCAAACAGGAAACGACAGACAACACTCAGTGCTCATCACAGAACAGTGGACAATTCAGACACTGTTAACCACAAACCCATGAGGACTACATACTACATCGAGGACATGGAGTGAAAACACAGCCAGTAGAGTGTCAATGCACTTGAACAGATCTCATGGAAACAATGAGGACGGACACAACTGGACAGACCCGGGTGTAAATTGAGTTTAACAATTGGAGGGCTAAGAGGTTCACCATTCTGCACTGGGTACTTGCAGACAAGCAGATGGACATACACAAGCCACAGACGGCAGCTTTTAGCCTTTTCAGTGTTATGCTTATCCCCAGAAAAAGAAAGTCAAAAGCTTCACAAATCACACAAACATTTTTCTAGATCATTTTTACATAAGACAGTCATATAGTCGTTAAATTTAGAATTGTTTTTTAAGACAAAAGTAAATGGCCCAATGGGAAGTTCAGATGCACAGAAAAAAAACTCCAGTTAAGTTGGAGAAAAGGAGAAAATAATTTGAGGGGTTCTAGATGTGCCAAAAGACCACTCAGCCCTCATTGGTCATTCTACCCAAAAGAAATGTTCTTACGTTGTTGGTTTTTAGGCTTAGATGCAGTGGGCCTCATGGCAGGTTAGGGCACCCACTTTCATTCAAACATCACAGGATGATGAACAGGACTTTAGTCAGGTACCGTTGGCACAAAACGCCACCATAGAAGAACAGGAAAAGGAAGCTTGCAGATTCATCAAACACTGAATTCTATGCATATGTCCTTTATTAAGGGTAGAACTCAAATGCAGGTACAAAAAAAGAAAAAAAAAAGTGGGGTTTTAGTGTTCGCTTGATGTCTAATGGCAAATTAATCCAGATTATTCTTGGTGTAAAACTGCAAAAGGCTGCTGCCTCAAACGTTTTTTCACACTTGCTCTTGGAAAAAAAATCAGCAAGCAAGCATTAGATTGGAGGGTACAACTGAAAATGCAGGCAGCAGACACTGCAAAGTAGAGGACGGATCATAGATAAGGCTTTATATGACAGCTGTATTTTAACGTCAATTCTAACAGACACGGGTAACCAATATAATGACACCAACACTGCTGAGATGTACTCAGATTTTTTTCTAGCTTACATTCATGTTGCCACATTGTGAACTCACTGCAGCAAATTGGTCTGTTCAGTCGTCCAGTTAGGAGAGCATGCGAGTGATTTAGCAGACTAAAAAATGCAAATTTCTCAGCATCTTGCATGGTTATAAGAGATTTAAACTTTTGTAGTGTTCCTTAACTAGAAAAATGCAGTCCTATCAATCTGCTTAAAATGCAATTTGAAATTTGGGTTAAAGTCCATGATTTCACCTAAATATTTTGCTTGCAGCTTGACTTAATTCTATCAAGGTTGCTTCTAACACCCTCATTTCCAATTCTACAAAGATCAGTTTTTTCCTTATTTAGCTTGAGAAAAAAAAAAAACTAGACAGAGATTAAGTGAGCAAGAATCTGGGTCTTAGCGCTGACAGTGTGCATCCATATGTGAAGCTACTGCAGGACAATCAAATCCTAACAGGTTTATTTAAGAGCTATGTAGATTGTTTAGATCAGTATCACCGTCACTCTTAACACAGAATGAATGACTAGTTAGAACATTAGAACAGTCTGGATGAGAACCAGCAATTCAGCTGACCAAAGCTTACCTGTCCTATCCACTTAATTCTTCCAAAACGTTAGAGCACTGATGCAACATGTAGTCAGCAAGTCACAGGCTGGCAGGACTTGACACCAAGCAATGACAGGAGTATCTATTAGACCAGGACTGGGCAAATTCATTCCTGGAGGGCCGCAGTGGCTGCAGGTTTTTGTTCTAACCCAATTGCTTAATAAGAAGCACTTATTGCTCTAGAAGCACTTCTGCTTCATTTTAGTTATCTCCCTCGTTAAGATTATGAACCCTTATTGCTTATTTAAGTCTTAAACAGCTGCATTCTTGGTTTTTAATTGCTCCTTATTAGCAATAAGATGCAAATGACAAAAGATAGCAGCAGTTATCCATTTTGCTTGTTACCCTTTACACCTATGTTTATTTATCATGCACTATTTGATTTAATTAAATACTTGGAAGGAAAGAGAAGAGAAAAAAGTGAAGGATTGAGAATTACCCATCCGTTTTACACTTTAAAGTATTTGGATGATATCCTTAGAATGGAAAAAAAAATCTAGGATATGAGAATGACTTGACATAGCAGAGTTAAAGCACTAACAAGCCATGAAATGTAATTATTGGCAAGGATTGTTTTCTAATTAAGCAACTGGGTTGGAACAAAAACCCGCAGCCACTGAGGCCCTCCAGGAATGAATTTGCCCACCCCTGTATTAGACTATGGACATGAATCCCTCACCAAACAATTTTTAATGTGTTTTACTGCTTACATGTGGCTTAATATAAAACATTTGTTCAGACAATTAAGCAACCATGTTGGCTAGATTTAAAGTAACATCCATTATTAATATGGATTTCAAATAGAGCTGACTAATTACACTAAGCTATATTGTTTGACTGCGGTGGGTTGGGACCCTGCCCGGGATTGGTTCCTGCCTTGTGCCCTGTGTTGGCTGGGATTGGCTCCAGCAGACCCCCGTTACCCTGTGTTCGGATTCAGCAGGTTGGAAAATGGATGGATGGATGGATATATTGTTTGAGAGGACCAGGGCACTTTGCCTGTTCAGGGGCCTCATGTATAACGCCGTGCGTAGAACTCACACTATAACATGGCGTAAGCACAAAAGCGGGATTGTGCGTACGCACAGAAAAATCCAGATGCAGGAATCTGTGCGCACGCATACTTTCACGTTCTTCTACTACATAAATCCCGATTTGCGTGAAAAGTAACGTACGTGCACGTGCCTTCTGTCCCGCCCCAACTCCTCCCAGAATTACGCCTCTTTGAATATGCAAATCAATATAAATAGCCTTCTGTGAAAAGACAATGGGAAAAGCACGGGAGAAAATATAAGAATTTCAGCGAATACCAAGTGGAGGCAAAGGAAAAACATACTATTTGTTGGTTTAAACAGTGGTATAATCAACAAAAGGAAGCTGATCGAGTGACAGAGTGTCGGAGAAACTCGAAGGCTCAACTTCACAAAGTCGCACAGTGCCCGAAATAAAAAAGAAATCACATATCAAAGTCGCCGTGAAAAAGCGAGTCGTAGCCCACCGTCTGAGTGTCATATGGGCGGAGTGGTGGCTCTGAGGCTAAGGATCTGCGCTGGTATCCCGAAGGTTGCCGGTTCGAATCCCCGTCACTGCCAAAAGAGATCCTACTCTGCTGGGCCCTTGAGCAAGGCCCTTAACCTGTAATTGCTCCAGGGGGCGCTGTACAATGGCTGACCCTGCGCTCTGACCCCAAGGGGTATGCGAAAAAACTAACAAACACTGTTGTAAGTCGCTCTGGATAAGAGCGTCTGCTAAATGATGTAAATGTAAATATGAAAGCTTATTAGGGTACAGACAAAAAAAAGGCACACAGTGGGGAAAAAAGCACGAAATGTCAACTTTAATCTCGAAATTTCCACTTTAATCACGTAGTTTATTTTGCCATTAAAGTAGAACATCATAAACTTCATCTTAAAATCGTTTAATTTACTAGTTTCTCAAATCCTATTGTAACTAAAGTGGCATGTTAAATGCTTTGTTCTGTATTTGATCTTCTATGTGCTCTATGTGTATGAATCACTACCTGCTTTTTAAACGGGCTTTCTCTTTCTCCGACAGGACACATAATCCATTACATTCGTGATACAGCTCTCTGAATAATTAAAATACTGAGATGTATACGTGATATCTTTTTCATGATGATAGGAATGAAAGCATGTTATTAAACATGGGAACACGGTGGCGCAGTGCTTGTTCATGTCTCACGCAAGAGGCTTGCTGCGCCATGCGCAACCTTCAATTAAATAATTTATCACAGCAGTACTGTCTCTTTCAAACGTACTAACCTCCAATTCCTGTCCTTGCTTTTCTTTCTCCAAAAACTCAATCGCCACACAATAAGCTATGTAATAGACGTGAAGCCATCTGTAAGCTTAGAACTTCGATTCTTCAAAACTTTTAAGGAACATTGAAATATCTTAGTAGTACGTGTTTAATTATTATATCCGTCTATCTTTCCAGTGTCGCGTCAGCACCAGCAAGAATACAGCGCAAGGCAGGAACAATTACTGAACTAGCTAGCGCTGCGGCACCGTGTCCTCACATGTTTAATTATAAACAATACAGATTATTTAAATGAAGTTAAAGTTTTATCTGTATAATATAATTAACATGTTTTGCTGCATTTCGTCTTAGAAATGAATACCGTCATCACATGTAAATACGCGCTTTATAAAGTGGCGCAGGTTGTGCAATATTATAACTGTAGTGCAAGTTTACAGTGAGGTAATTGTACTTATAAGTCCAAATATTTCTACAAGGAGCACTTGATGGACTGATTTAGTGCGTTTAGAGTTCTTGGGATGAAACTGTTTCTGAAACCGCGAAGTCCGTACAGGGACTAAAGCGTTTGCTGTGGCTCAGGCAGCATCTGCTTCATGCTGTGTACCGATAATTCTCTTTCCAATCAGCTGCTGCTGTGATTCCCCACTCTGATACAGTGATATAAATACTCCGAGTGGTGCAGTGAGAGTAATGTGGAAAAAGATGATCTGCTGTGGCAGCCCTTAACGGGATCAGCTGAAAGAACATGCAGTGAGAGTTACAACGCTAAAGCAGTTATGGTATTTGGAATACTATGGCTATTCCCTGGCCCATTATATTGCTACAGGTTAATTACAATCAGATGCATTACACTAATAAACAATATGCAGTTAATTTCAGTGTATTTATAAAGCCGCGCCAGGAATGTGGATTTAAGAATGAAAGGGTGATCACACAGGAACAGTAGCACTGCTTTGACGCTGGGTGCCGCCAGTCTGCAAAACCGGGCGGATAAATTGCGTACGCCAAGGAATGAGTTACCGTGGAAATGTGCATGGCTTTACGCCAAGTTTAGGTTTTATACATCGTGATTTGAGCGTGGAAAGGTTCGTACGCAACATTTCTGTGCGTACGCACCGTTTATACATGAGGCCCCAGATGAAGCCCATCTCTTCTGATAAAACACACTTGCTCCCAGAACAAACTGAAATTGTGAAGTAAAGGCCAAACTCAATAAGGAAAGCCTTCAAGCAAGCACCAAGGGAAAACAGGCGACTGAAGGCCCAAATGAACAAGCATCAGAAGTGCTCCAGAGATGACAATCATAGATCCCAGCAAAAGTGAAGTGCAGCCGTTCTTTCAGCACCTTTGACTTGGAACTCATTTGTTCTCAGGTGGAAAACAACATCACTGACATCTTTGTTGCACAAGGACAAAGAGGTCTTCGTCTCCTGAACACGCACCCCAGGAAAGCAGGACACACGTTTTTGGGCCATAATGTGCACAGTGCAGGTTTTCCACAATGGAGTACACCAAGATAACAGCACTGTGGCAGGCAGCTGTCACAGATATGAAAGCCTGAAAATGGTTGCTCAATCGCAACACTTCTCTGGGCACTCAGGGTGGATGCCCCCTTTTTGGACGGTGCTCAAATTCTCAATCCTGAGTGTGCACAGTGGCATAATAGATGCTTCCCAGTTTCAACAACTGCCAGGCAATTGCTGGAAGGAGAAGCCAGTTCAGGATGCACTGCTACATCACAATGTAGCTTCAGGATTTTCAGGTGAAGCTTTAGTATCTGTTCCTCAAACTTTCAGTTCTTCGATGTTAAGATCACAACTACCATTTCCTCATTTCTGTGGGATTGTACAGACAACAACAACAACAAAAAAAAATAGCAAGCCTGCACACAGAGCTTCCCCACTAGGGATGAGCTGAACAAGAAAAAACATTGTAACAAAAACATGAAAACCATCAACATAAATACAGTATGAGACTGTCAAGTGCATCCTGCTGTATCAATGCGGATTTAGTATTTGTATTTTGTGTGATGTTTAACACTAGAATCCCTGAAGCCTATGAAAAAAGTCATAATGCTGGGCCTCCTCAACAGTGTATGTTTTGCAAATGTGTCAGACAGCACAAGCAGACTGCTATCCCATTCCCTCCACCGACGCAGCTCAAGTCAGACAAAAGGTTCTCCCAGCCCAAGTCTGTTTATCTGGGTGTGAGGCAGGTATGGAATTGTAGAGGGTAAATATGTTTTTGTTTGGAACATATGAATTTCATGTGTTCCGTGTCTACAATGATCTGGGTAAATGTAGAATGACATAAAATGAGGCAAGAAATGTTGAACTAAAACAAACTTTTCATGTTATAGTAATAAGTTTTCACATGAAGTGTATAATGTGTGAAAACTGAAGTCTTCATATCAAATAAACACTTTCACAAAAGGTACAAGTATAACAAAACAAGTCCGCTTTTATTCAAGAATATAACTGAAGAAAAAGAAAATCGGGTTAGAGTACAATACTGACACGATCGCTTGGCTGGTGCAAAGGTAAGAACTTCTGACTCAAGAGATTGTGGGTTCATTTCTGGGTCCTTCCTGCATTTACTGTTTTGAGTAGTGAGCTACTCTTATTCTTAATATTATAGAACAACAACATATGTTTGATTTGAGTCTAAAAGCCGCTGTAAATTTATGGTGCTTGTAAAGGTTAACTGTTTATTATTCAGTTTTATTCTCTCAGTCATGTTCTTGCTCTTCCCAATCTGACACTGATAGTTTTCAAATAAAGATGTGCTATAACAGAGGTGAACTCAGAACTACATCTGAGAAAGAACAGAAGCCCTCCCCGCGAGAAACGTCCAGTCACACAACGCAGCTGCGCCAGGCATAAAGGCAAAAGGTGACATCGTTTGGATGCAGCAAGAGGTTGTGTGTCATCCTGCCAGTGAACCTGCCACACACTTGTCCTTCAACGAAACAGCAGGGCCTACAGACCTTGCCAAGGTATCATGCAAGTGCGGTTTGTGATTGTTTTTTGATGTTCTATCAAAAAAAAAACAAAAAAAAAAAAACATACTTACAGAAAAGTCACATCGAATGTTTACCTATATTTACTTATCTTATGCACATGTACTTTGTCAGCATGCCTATGTCGATCAAACACAGGAAGCTCTGCAGTCTACTTGAGCTGCATCGGTGAGGTGGATGGGATAGCAGGCGGCTTGCTGTTTGTGCTGATTGAGGCATTTTCAAAACAGAAGTTGTTGAGGAGGTGCCAATGAATTTAAGGTGGCCATGCATTATGACTTTTTGTGTAGGCTTCAGGGATTCTAGTGTTAAGAGCCACCAACGCACATCAGCTTTGATCGAGCAGATGCTGAAAGATATTTTAATATGTTGTCTGTTGCTTGCACATGAGTGTAGAATATCAGTGCTTGATCCAGACAATCGCTTCAGCACTCCTGTTACCATATCCTACCACAGCACAAGCAAACTTGCCAACTTCCACATTTCCCCTGATACGCACATGGACAGTTGCCACATTGTGAACAGTGCTTAGGACACAAGTCTTTCTTACCCTCCCTTGCTAGATTGTCACTACTGTACCAAACCACATCTTTTTTGCATTCACATGACCAGAGTCTGAAATATCACTACATTTCAGTCATATAGCACCATATGCTCAATTATCCTTTGAGGTAAACCTCAAGCAGATCAGGGGAAATGGGGAAAGTGTCCATCATTACAAAGTTGCCTTTTTTTAACAAAAGGGTCCACCAGCAATGGTACAGATGATTTAGCAATGCAGTTCTGGCTAAAGCGAGAGTAATTTCTGCAGCATCATGTTATTTTATCCACTAGATGGCAACAGAACACTATTCTGAGGTTTATTCTGGCCAAACACTGTAAAGCAGATCATTGCACATCCCTGCATGCAACTTTGGCTTCACCTTATTTAGAAAGAATTACACACCTGAGCCACCTTCAGGGTTAACATCAAGGAGGTTAACAGAAGGCATCACACACAAGAATCCCAAGTCAAGACACCGCAGACCCCAAAAGCTACAGACCTATCAGCAGTTTGCCTATGTGATACAAAATACTTAATACATGCATAACAAACCAAATCTACACACAGATGTTGATAAAATTACAGAACAAACACTTGACATGATCCCATGTGCAGCTAATGCAAATACAGTATTAATGGAAAAGCCAGTCTTTTGAAAGTTAATGCAACCATTTTCAACTATTTCTGTAATAAAATAATTTTTATTAGCCAGTTAGAAAAGTAACCTCTCTGCTAGGAGCAAGGAGTGCAAGATGGCAGCTTACAACTCCAACAATGGCAGATATGAATTGATGTCCAGACCTTCTGTGTATCCTGCAAGTGTAGGATAGGAACTTCAAGAAATGGAATGATGTCACAGCCATAAACTGGACTCTGTACAAGACCCTTTCCTATTTTACTCTGAATACAATTAACTTTTAAAATTAAGAAAGAGGCTGTTCACACGCATCACATTTATTGCCTGGATCATTTTGTGACATAATATGAAGCTGCAGATTTTAGGAAAAACACTGGACAAACATTTAAACTTGTACAAAATAGACACCCGTAATCAAACGCTAACAGGACACTGGAGACCACCACTCCATGGGTGTACCACGAACACAACACAGACGGAGACTCAATACAGATAAGATGAGACGTCATCCAGGGAGATTCACTTAGCCCTGTGTGGATTTGTTTTACTCTTGACCCACCATCAAACAAATGAAAACAAAATATGAAGAAAGTCAAAAACCAACAAAACCAACCATAAAGTTATCTGCAGAAACAGATGAGAGTTGTATAAATATTCAGTGTATTCTGGAATAAGCAGGTTAGAATATGACACCCCCAAGCTACATACATGGAGCTCAGACTGGACAAATGTAAAATAGGTTTTTTTTCTTTTTTAAAAAAAAGTGAATCTTTAGAGATGGTAGGCATTCCCTGAAAACGGGCAGCCAAATTCCAGGCCACGGCAAATGGTGAGCTATACAAATCTCGGTATCCAACAGGACAAACTTAAACATGCACATCTCTATATAAAACTTCAAAACTTCTGGGGCCTCAGGTATAAAGGGTGCGTACGCACAGAAATATTGCGTACGAACGTTTCCATGCTCAAATCGCGATGTATAAAACCTAAACTTGGCGTAAAGCCACGCACATTTCCACGGTAACTCATACCTTGGCATACGCAATTTCTCCGCTCGGTTTTGCAGACTGGCGGCACCCAGCGTCAAAGCAGTGCTACTGTTCCTGTGTGGTTACCCTTTCTTAGATCCACATCCACGGTGGTGGCTTTATCAAATACACTGAAATTAACCGCATATTGTTTATTAGTGTAATGCATCTGATGGTAATTAACCTGTAGCAATATAATGGTCCAGGGAATAGCCATAGTATTCCAAATACCATAACTGCTTTAGTGTTGTTACTCTCATTGCATCTTGTTCTTCTTTTTGCTGCTCCCGTTAAGGGTTGCCACTGCGGATCATCTTTTTCCATATTACTCTCACTGCACCACTCGGAGTATTTATATCACTGTATCTGAGTGTGAATCACAGCAGCAGCTGATCGGAAAGAGAATTACAGTAATCCCTCGCTATATCGCGCTTCGCCTTTCGCGGCTTCACTCCATCGTGGATTTTATATGTAAGCATATTTAAATATATATTGCGGATTTTTCGCTGCTTCGCGGGTTTCTGCGGACAATGGGTCTTTTAATTTCTGGTACATGCTTCCTCAGTTGGTTTGCCCAGTTGATTTCATACAAGGGATGCTATTGGCAGATGGCTGAGAAGCTACCCAGCTTACTTTTCTCTTTCTTTTGCGCTGACTTTCTCTGATCCTGACGTACGGGGATTGAGCAGGGGGGCTGTTCGCACACCTAGACGATACGGACGCTCGTCTAAAAATGCTGAAAGATTATCTTCACGTTGTGATCTTTTGTGCAGCTGCTTCCTGAAACGACATGCTGCACGGAGCTTCGCATACTTAAAAGCTCGAAGGGCACGTATTGATTTTTGATTGAAAAACAAACTCTGTCTCACTTTGTCTGCTCCTGACGGAGGGGGTGTGAGCTGCCGCCATCAACAGCTTTGTGCCGCGGTGCTTCACATACTTAAAAGAAAAACAGCCATATTGATCTGTTTGCTTTTCTCTCTAACTCTGTGACATCATCTGCTCCTGACAAGCACTCCTTTGAAGAGGAAGATATGTTTGCATTCTTTTAATTGTGAGACGGAACTGTCATCTCTGTCTTGTCATGGAGCACAGTTTAAACTTTTGAAAAAGAGACAAATGTTTGTTTGCAGTGTTTGAATAAAGTTCATGTCTCTCTACAACCTCCTGTGTTTCTGCCCAAATCTGTGACCCAAGCATGACAATATAAAAATAACCATATAAACATATGGTTTCTACTTCGCAGATTTTCTTATTTCGCCGGTGGCTCTGGAACGCAACCCCCGCGATGGAGGAGGGATTACTGTATCGGTATACAGTTTCAAGTACATACTGTACCTCAACCACAGCAAAAAGCGTCAAAGCCTTTCCTGTACGGACCTTGCGTTTCAGAAACAGTTTCATCCCAAGAACTATAAACGCACTCAATCAGTCCATCAAGTGCTCCTTGTAGAACTGTTTGTACTTATAAGTACAATCACCTCACTGTAAACTTACACTAGTTATAATATTGCACAACCTGCACTACTTCATAAAGCACGTATGATGATGATATCATTTTTAAGATGAAATGCAGCAAAATATGTTGCTTATAGTATACAGATAAAACTTTAACTTCATTTAAATAATCTGTATTGTTAATAATTAAACATGTGAGGACACGGTGCTGCAGCGTATAGCTAGTTCACGGATAGCTCCTGCCTTGCGTTGTATTCTTGCTGGTGCTGACGCGACACTGTAAGGATAGATGAACAGAATAATTAAACATGTGCTACAAAGATATTTCAATGTTCCTTAAAAGTTTTGAAGAATCGGCGTTCTAAGCTTACTAATGGCTTAACATCTATTACAGAGCTGATTGTGTGGCGATTGGGTATTTGGAGAAAGAAAAGTAAGGACAGGAATTGGAGGTTAGTACGTTTGAAAGAGACAGTACTTCTGTAATAAATTATTTGATCGAAGGTCGCACATGGCACAGCAAGCCTCTTGCGTGAGATATGAACAATCACTGTGCCACCTTGTTCCCATGTTTAATAACATGCTTTCATTCCTATCATCATGAAAATGATATCACGTATACATCTCAGTATTTTAATTATTCAGAAAGCTGTAATATCTCGAATGTAATGGATTCTGTGTTCTGTCGAAGAAAGAGAAAGAACGGAAGCACGTAGTGATTCACACACATAGAGCACATAGAAGATCAAATACAGAACAAAGCATTTATCGTGCTACTTGAGAAACTAGTAAAAAATGATTTTAAGATGAAGTTTATGATGTTCTACATTAATGGCAAAATAAACTACGTGATTAAAGTGGAAATTTCGAGATTAAAGTTGACATTTCATGCTTTTTTCCCACTGTGTGCCTATGTTTTTTGTTTGTACCCTAATAAGCTTTTATATGACACTCAGACAGTGGGCTACGACTCGCCTTTTCACGGCGACTTTGATATGTGATTTCTTTTTTATTTCGGGCACTGTGCGACTTTGTGAATTTGATCTTTCGAGTTTTTCCGACACTCTGTCACTCGATCAGCTTTCTTTTGTTGATTATACCACTGTTTAAACCAACAAATAGCACGTTTTTCCTTTGCCTCCACTTGGTATTCGCTGAAATTCTTATATTTTCCCCCGTGCTTTTCCCATTGTCTTTTCACAGAAGGCTATTTATATTGATTTGCATATTCAAAGAGGCGTAATTCTGGGAGGAGTTGGGGAGGGACAGAAGGCGCGTGCACGTGCGTTACTTTTCACGCTGATCGGGATTTATGTAGTGGAAGAACATGAAAGTTTGTGTGCGCACATATTCCTGCATCTGGATTTTTCTGTACGTACGCACAATCCCGCTTTTGTGCTTACGCCATGTTATAGTGTGAGTTCTACGCACGGCGTTATACATGAGGCCCCTGGTGTCTGGCATCCATCCATGCCCAGGTGTGACAAGGCAGCCTTTACAGGTGTTGATGTGGCTCATGTTGTCTGGCATTCCGAAGAATCTTTTTAAATGAAGTTCATCCTCTCTGATGTGTACCAGACCTAGTGAAGTGCAATCTTACACAAAAACTAATAATGCAAACACCAACAAACCTGCTACTCAAATGCAGCCATCAACACACACACCATACCAGTTCTCACATACTCCTTCAGGGTCCTACATTGGTCACAAACAGACCTAGAAGAGCATCCCAAAGCAGCCATAGAATGGAGGGAGGAAGAGGTCTCATATCAATCAATAAACCACACAACAGACTCAATTTAAAAAATTCCACTCCAGAAAAGAGACATCAAGACCACACAAAGCAAAAAGCTCCTGCGGACACCGTGCGCCTCACCGAACCTCCACACCAGTCAACAGAACTACCATGACCAATATGGACCAAGAAAACATCACCCAGCAGACCTCCTTGTGAACTGCCCAGCCGGATGTGGACAAAATGGTGTCAAACAGCTGGGAGATGTTTGGAGAAATAGATTATCACTTGATCTTGTATGACCAGCATAAGCCAAAGTGGAGAAACTGCAGACATTTTTTTTCTTAAGGATGCTCACAAAAGCAAAGGCAGAGGCGTAACCAGCAAAATTAGCACAGGACTTGACAAGTCAAAAACAGAAGTTCAGCCCAATTCGTGTCATCAAATCGCAAGTGAGATGGGCTTTTCAGAGCTCCAGCACAAACTTCTCTATTAGTCCTAAAACTTGTGGTGCTATAGGGATCTCAATATCAGGCAGAGCAGGCACCAAACATTGAGAGAAGATTTCTATTCAAGTTACATTTGTAGTCATGGGAGTGAATTGTGTTCGACAATCTGACAGGCACAAAACAACGCTGATCCCATTTTAAATGCAGGGGAGTTTGTTCTTCTACACTTTAGCAGCTGACTGAAATGGATAAACCCACCAGCCGTGCCACTGCAACAACAGTTAACAGAGCAACAGGCAAATGGGAATTGTGAAATTAAAGGCACGGCGTTGCCAAATATCTGTCAACTGCTGCTTGGAAAAAGCCTGTTTTTCATTTTACTAAACTCATTTTTATTCATTGTGTTATGGAAAAAACATGCATTCATAATTTAAAAGGAGCACATACTGTAATACCTGGCATTGCCCAAACCAAGTAGATGCCTACCATCTGACGATAGCAGTCGCTGCCATTGCCCTTATCATCCGTTTGATCCAATCTGATTTTGAACAATTTCTGCACCCATACAATCATACAATAAACCTTTAAAATTCCCTTTAATCAAGAAAAACTGGGGTCCCTTACAGCAACAGGGACCTCTAAAGAGAACACAAAAACACACAAATTGTTAACAGCCTGAACACAAAAGAACTCATACAACTCAAAAATTAACAAGTACATCTAAATCATCACTCGAACTGTGCGAAAAAAAAAAAATGTCAACCATGACATGCACGTAACAGTCTTCTGCCCCACCACCCAAAAGATTCACTTAAATTCACCCAGGACCAGATAACTGCAGTTTTATTTGTTGGTGGTCTTCTCTGCACAAAGCAATGAGTGCTCCACGCAAACATCAAGGTCTCAGAGTTATACCAAGTAAAGCCAATGATGACTACACAGGCTTAGCTGCAAAAAAAGAACAGTAAGAACCTGAAAAAACAAAACTAAGAAATGAGACAACGGGTGCTCCATCAAAGCAGAGATCTTCATTAGCCACTGTTGCACAGATGACAAGTTAGTCACAAAGCAAGGTTTGAAATGTCAATTCCAGATAGCTGGAAAAGCCTAGAAATGCTGGAATGTCAAACACTGGATGCCGTAGAAACAAGCTTCCATCACACAACTGGACTTTCTGGGTTTCTTTGCATTAAAGTCCGATCCGGGAAAACTCCAGCACCACCAAGCCCCTGTTCTGGATTAAGTGAGGGTCACACACATGCACATAGGAGGCAGTTTTTGGGCTTGACTAAATGTGTTGTTATGCTGGACCAAAGGTTGACAGTGTGCACTAATGCCTTTTCCTCTTCCTCTACAGAAGGAAAACTTGCTTAACCTTACTTCCGGTTCCTCCCCAGAATCCACTTCCAGTTCTTCCTCCAAAGATCTCCCATCCAGTGCAGGTCCCAAGACAACTCTTCCTCCCTGTCCTCTATAAAGCCAACATTCCCTCTGTATTATGTAACTCTTATGTTAGTCTCGGTCTTGGAAGGTTACTCTATTGCGTTTCCTGAAAATGTTTTCCAAACCTTTTTTGTGGTTCTTTTGCTTCGTTACAGCAAGTTAGAAAAATGACATGCCAAAGTCTTCATTTGGATCGCCATTTCCAGTTGACAAAGTCAAATGATCCAGTCTGTCAAGGTGGTCTGAGTGTTGTCTTCACCAGCCTGCGCTTGGAGGACAGTCACTCTGCACTGGCATTTATGACGGGCAACACCACATAAAGCCTGAAAGCAACATCTATGCTTGGGAAGTTGTCATGACACAAAATTTTTCAATCTCTAACAAGGAGGTGGGTTTAGAATCAACTAGCTAACCCACCCAGAGCAAGTAAGTATCAAAAACAAAAAAGAACACCAAAAGATAAAGTACAGTTTATTACCGTCCATCCTAAACCTGTGTCACATTGAGTGACATGTGGGAACTTAATAAAGAACATTTGAGCAAAAAACCACCAACCTTTAACAAATCCTTAAGAATTATTGACTTATCAAAAATTTGTATTTATGATTTGGCTTACTTTAAGAAATCATGTCAAGTACATTTTGCTTACCCATTGGCACAGGTGGGGCTGGGTGGTCTAATGACCTCTGAAACCCTGCAGATGGTTTTTCTCCTGCCCTGTGGATTTTTTTTTTATGTTTTCCATCCTCCTGGCCATTGAACCACACTTTATTCTTTGTTACTTAGTATTGCCTAATCTTATTTTTTTATATAAAGTTTTCTTCATCTCATAAAGCACTTTGAGCTACAACATTCGTATGAAAATGTGCTATATAAATACATGTTATTGGCAGATTTTTTGCTACACAAAAGCAAAACAGCTCCCATTTAAGTTTTTGCATATGCATTTTTGCAGTGTGAACACAAGTGTAAGAGATAATCTTAGAAAGTTAATGTTTATATAAGCACATGTAAGTGCTTGCTTAATTTCAACAGGATCAGTTTTATAGTTCCATAGAATATGTTATAGCCTTTTACCCCCTGTAAGTTAACATAAGGTAGAACTTTCTAAGGTACAGTATATCTGTAGAACAGAGTGTTAGTTAAGATATCGTCTTATTGCTAGCAAGGACTATTAGATACAGTATGTCTGCAAATAGAAGATGGCATACAGTTTCCGACTGTTTAACATGCTTGGTGTGCTTAAAATGCCTCAAGTATGACTGTATAAATTATACAAGTGAAACAAGACATATAAACCTTAAACAGTTCTTAAACAAGAAATTATTTTCTTTAATATCAGTTTCTTCATTTTTGTGCAAAATGGTTTGCCTCGAGTTTTTACTAAAATTTAAAATGAAGATATTTGGTCTGGAATTTGAACATGCATGACACTATTGCCTGAATCCTACTATGAAGCAACCTAAAAGCTACAGAACTTTGGTAATTTGGGACAAATGCAGCTGCAAGTGATATCAAAATAAATCACAATATACATGTGTAATAAAAAACATTAACAATTCTGGGAACAATCTAACGTTATACAGAATTAGAATAACCACCTAAAAACATCAGCTAATTAGCACAATAAACAGTGTAACCTTAATAGCCTCAAAGCAGCAGCAATTAGCACGTCAATTGCATAAAGAAAAACAAACCCCTTTTAAAACTCCAAGCTCCCCTTACCAGATATAAACCGTCAACATGGCATCTCACCAAATATCGACAACTGACTGGGCTGCCTGTGACGATGCGGGTTCTGCTTCATGCTCCCATCGGCTGTTAGGGAGCCCTTGAACCCAACACCATCGGTAATGTCACCGATGAGCTAGACAGTGAGGCAATAACAATGAGCAAGGGGATGGTAGAAGTGCAAAAGACAATCAAAAACAGTGTTCAAAGTAAAGTGCTGTGCAGTTCATTAAATCTATACTAATAAAAGGCAAAGCCATCACTGACTGACTGACTCACTCACTCACTCACTCACTCTCCAACTTCCCGTGTAGGTGGAAGGCTGAAATTTGGCAGGCTCATTCCTTACAGCTTACTTACAAAAGTTAGGCAGGTTTCATTTCAAAATTCAAAGCGTAACGGATATAACTGGAACCTCTTTTTTGTCCATATACAGTAATGGACGGCAGCTCGCTGGCCGTGGGAGGCGGGGTTGCAGGGGTTGCATATCGCATCATCACGCCTCACACATAATCACGTGAACTGACTGTGAAGGAGAAAGGACGGCCTTATATGGCGTTCGTTTATAAAACAGCGGACAGGCTGTGTAAAGGAAGCTTCACAAAAAAACAGATCCTTAAATTGTTATTGGTATATTTTCCCTCAGTTTAAAAAGGTTTTCTTTTCTTCTTAATAAAAATTTAAAAACAGAACTTCGCCGCTGCAAAGCGCGCCTGACTTTATTGAAAAGAAACTAAACTTGCAGTGCCTCCGCTATTCTGACACTTGCCTAACGCCTGACTTTATTGAAAAGAAACTAAACTTGCAGCGCCGCTCTTCACTGACGCGCCGCTATTCAATGACACTTGCCTAATGCCTGACTTTATTGAAAAGAAACTAAACTTGCAGTGCTGCTATTCAATGACGTGCCGCTATTCAATTACACTTGCCTTACGCCTGATGAGCCAAGAATTAGGGCGAAACACGTGTCGCGTACTCTTTGCATTATTTGACAGTAAACTATTTTCAACCATTCTATGATCTGCTTCTCACAACTGAAGGCACCGTGGCTGATGTTAGCTGACTTGCTGGCCAACCATAAGCGTTACCTGGTAGGTAACCACCCATACAATCAGATTGTGATTCAGACTACAAATGCCGTGAATGTAATTACCCCGATCTACATACTAGAGAAAACCTCAATGAAGAAGAAACAGTGTGTAAGCATACATATTAACACATGTGCAATTAAACGTGTGCATTTATGGGGTGATTTCTCAGGCTTAAAAGCTCACCTTTTATTAAAAAGGTAAATGCAAACTGTTTTCATTCTGAAGGGCACAAACCACGTTGGATTTCAGCCATTAAACGCGCAAAAATGTCGGTACACCAGATAAATAAGCGCAACATATTATCAGCTGTATTGTATGCTTACAATACATATAGAAATGTGTTAATCGTTAACTAATAGTATGGGATGGTGTTTTTCGACTCGCGCCTTGATTTAAACGATTCCATGTCTTGGTGGGTTTGCGTAGCTTATTGTCAATATCTTTACACCTGTTTTTAAGACTTATTGACTGAAATAGGCTTTCACGAAAAAAGTTAGGGCTTTGCTACAGGATACACCCTCCACAAGTTAAGGAAGTAAAAATAAAGGTATATATTTCTGTTTTATTTAAACCTTTTAAGTTCGTATGCATAGCCCCATTTGGCTGTTTTAGTTTTTTTTTTTTTCTTTCTTCAGTAATATTTAATCTCCTTAAAGAAAAACAACATATGCATTTTACTTTTTTGGTATCTCTTTAGTAATATTTTAGTGTAAAAGGATAACCAGTATTTAAACCTTTTAAGTTACTTTATAAAGTTATTTTACACAATGTTGAAAAATTAATAAGAAAGCTACATATTTTGGCAGCTGCTGCTTTAATTTTCAATGAAATGAAAAAAGCTCTCCAGGAGAAAACCTCAATGAAGAAGAAACAGAAAAGGAGAAACCCTCATTTATAAAGGTTTGCTGCAAATGACTTAACTGAAAATAAATGAATAGTTCCTATGTGTATAATACATATTTATCTATTTGACTTATGCCTTTATTCCAGCAACTTGCAACATCTGAGGTACAATTTGTTACATTACTTTTGTTTTTTGCAGCAGAGGCAGGTGAAGTGACTTCCTCAGGGTCACACAGTGGTGTCAGTACCAGGATTTGAACTGACAAGCTCCGGGTTTACTGAAATATTACTGAAGAAAGAAAAAAAACGAAAACAGGCAAATGGGTCTATGCATACAACGGTTCATCCATCCATTATCCAACCCGCTATATCCTAAATACAGGAGCCAATCCCTGCCAACACAGGGCACAAGGCAGGAAACAAACCCCGGGCAAGGTACCTGCCCACCGCAGGGTGCACACACCCACACACCAGGGACAATTTAGAATCGCCAATGCACCTAACCTGCATGTCTTTGGTCTGTGGGACGAAACCGGAGTACCCGGAGGAAACCCAGACAGACACGGGGAGAACATTCAAACTCCACGCAGGGAAGCGAACCCGGGTCTCCTAACTGGCACCTTTCACTGCGCCACCATACCGCCCGCATACAAACTTAAAAGGTTTAAATAAAACAGAAATATATACCTTTATTTTTACTTCCTTAACTTGTGGAGGGTGTATCCTGTAGCAAAGCCCTAACTTTTTTCATGAAAGCCCCTTTCAGTCAATAAGCCTTAAAAACAGGTGTAAAGCTAAACTTGCAGCACCGCTATTCAATTACACTTGCCTAACGCCTCTCCTAAGGGGAGATACTGTGGGATCTGGGCATCCGTCAAAGCACCAATCACAGGCCCGATTAGAAAGGGGGAAGCTGTGATTTGTCGTCTCCCTCCCATGTAACAATCACAGCCCGTGTTACAACACACTATGTATGTATATATGTATATATATGTATATGTAGATATGTGTATATGTAGATATGTGTATATATCCATCCATCCATTTTCCAACCCGCTGAATCCAAAGACAGGGTCACGGGGGTCTGCTGGAGCCAATCCCAGACAACACAGGGCACAAGGCAGGAACCAATCCTGGGCAGGGTGCCAACCCACCTCAGGACACACACAAACACACCCACACACCAAGCACACACTAGGGCCAATTTAGAATCGCCAATCCACCTAACCTGCATGTCTTTGGACTGTGGGAGGAAACCGGAGCGCCCGGAGGGAACCCACGCAGACACGGGGAGAACATGCAAACTCCACGCAGGGAGGACCCGGGAAGCGAACCCGGGTCCCCAGGTCTCCCAACTGCAAGGCAGCAGCGCTACCCACTGTGCCACCGTGCCGCCTGTATATATATGTATATGCATATATATATGTTTACATAACCTCTTTAACACACTACTTCTCCGCTGCGAAGCGCGGGTATTTTTCTAGGAAATAAATAATCCATAAAACAGTTGTGAAGTGGAGGTTAAAACCAATAGAAAAAACTCTTCTAAAAAACCACGAGGTAAAATAGCACAGAAAGCAATATGTTAAAATCAAAAAGCCCGATGTCTTCTGTTTAGCCTGGCGGCTCCCCTGCTACACCCATCTGGGCTGTTCTACCGGAGAGTCGCCCTACATGCAGCTGACCTTCTCTCTGCCTGCTTCAGCTGTTTGGATCGCCTCACCGACCCCTGGCTCCGGTAGGCTCTTCCAGACAGCGACTTGGGTTCCTCAGCGACCGGGGCGCCCACGCTGGGGAATACACACCCCAAGTCTTAACTCCCGCTGCCGTCCGCGGCCTTATGCAGAGAGTCATCCATCTTCTGGTCACTCCCGCCCTTCAAAATCAACGCTGCGGGAGCGACCACTACTGCTACTCCTCGGGTGTCGGCCTAACACCCAAGCTACCTGTACAGCTGCTGCACGAGCCTTCACTCGCTCGCTCACTCTCCTGCACCGACTTTCTCTCTCTTTCTCCACTGCTTCCTGCCTCCTCCTGCAACCTCCATTTCTTTCCTTTTCTCTTCTACTTCTTTTTCCTTTTTTCTCTCTAACCGGCTCACGCTTCTCTATATATGCAGAGAGGACATGGCAGCTGCAGCCCATTAGCCACAGGAACGATCACGGATGTGGGCAGTCTCTCACCTGTGCACTTAGGTGAGAAACGCCCACACCGCAGATCGCCCTGCGGCTTGCTACAGTTACCACGCCCTCTCGCTAAGCCGCGAGCGTGGCGATTATTTAAAACAAAACGGCCTTTGCTGGAAGAGCTGTGGACCCATAACACCACACTGCCTAAATCGAATTAGGTCCCGCCTACTACACCAAGACTGAAATTTCTGCAGTGGATTTAGTGCTATATCCTCTGAAGAGGAGGATCAGCTAAGCACTGCGCTACCCTGCCACAAGCTGATAGCCATGCCCAACACTAACCCTTCACCTCTCCATCTCCCGCGCTCTTTTCTACTGCCCGACTACAGCAACAAATCAGCATTATCTCTGCAATGTATATTGTTTGTTAATTTTTCCTGGATGGATTTTCAGTCCAGCCACAGGGGATGCACAAATCAGTGTTTCTTTGTGCTGGTCCCAAGCCCAAATAAATGAGGAGGGTTAAGTCAGGAAAGGCATCCGGTGTAAAATTTTGCCAATCAATATGCAGACAACAATACAAATTTCCATACCAGATCAGTCAGGCCCCTGGTTAACAGCTGCCACCAGTACTGTTAGCCAAACGATTAAGCTTGCAGCAACCTAAAAGTAACACTATTTTATAATGACAGGAAAAGTTGAAGTTTGCCATTCTGACCCAATGCCATATTTGTTTGTTGCTTTGGAGAGATCATCAGCCATTACTATAGCAGTCTATCCCACGATCATCAAGGAGCACAGTAGACCCCCACGAAGTCGCGGTTCAGTGTTTGTGGCCTCAGTCGTTTGTGGATGTTTCATTAGAACCTAACTAATAATTGTTAGCGGAAACTGCAAATATCCTCCACAATTTTTTTATGGCTTTTTTCGTGGCAGTACTGCACTGTAGAGAGAACACAAAGCAACCGTAGAGGGAAACATGGCTTGGGATGGTGAAAGTAGCCAATCCAAGAGCATTATCCATTTCTCCTTGCTGCTGATTGGCTGCTGCCCTGTGACGCATCTCCGGCAGATGCAGCCTAGCTTTCCCGCATCATAACAGTTTACCGTGTGTAGCTATCTTGAGTGTTTTGTCGAACGTGCTTATTTTTCATTTTGTACTTCTTAAATCCCTAAGATGCCACCCAAACACCTTGCACCTTCTAAGGCTTCTGACAATGAACTAAACACCAGAAGAAGTTTAAGACACTCCAGGAGAAGGTTGAACTACTGGATTTGCTCCAGGAACTGAAAAGTTATGCAGCAACTTCCCACCACAACGTACCTCAAACCTATCAAGAAAAACCAGCACGAAACCTCACCAGAAGACGACCCATCAAAAGATACGACTCCTCCTGAAGCGCCTGAAGAAGAGCCGCCATAAATCCTCTGCTTTGCAGTAATTATCTTCATTACATACCTTCATCGTACTGCACAGCCAATTCATCCTCAACATCTTCAATCAATATTTATTATTGGCGAGTACCTGTACATTTTACTGTATTTATTACATTGTTACATATTTACCCTACTTATACCAAAGAAAACAGCGCATACCAAAGAAAAAGTGCTCGCATGAATTACAGTACATACAGATGTAACACTGGTATTTTACATTCTAGCACTGCGGGAGACATAGCAGTACAGTACTGTACAGTATAGTATAGTATACTGGTTTACCTTTACATTCTTTTTTTTAGGGTAATGTACAGTATTAAGCCAAGTTTCAAATGAAATTAAAGTTTTTTCTTCTTTATTTCACCTTATACAATTTCTTGTATTAGGAATTTGTTAGTTTTTGCATACCCATTGGGGTCAGAACACAGGGTCAGCCATTGTACAGTGCCCTTGGAGAAATTGCAGGGTAAGGGTCTTGCTCAAGGGCCCAGCAGAGTAGGATCTCTTTTGGCAGTGACAGGGATTCAAACCAGCAACGATCCTTAGCCTCAGAGCCACCACTCCACCCCAAATATCGGGGGCATTTAGGGTTTAAACTATAATAGGCATTTTTTGACAACATCCAAAATTCACGGTTTTTCACAATTCGCAGGTGCTCTAGGAACATAACCCCCACGAATTTCGGGGGTCGTCTGTACTTGACATGTGACACTGGCATTATGAGTGCAGGGATATAGAAAGAGGGCATAAGATGGCTGAATGGCAAGTTTTCATTAAATAATTACACAAACCAGGTCATCAGCAAACCCAACCAATTTGCTTAACAAACTACTTTTGGGGCTCCCTGCAGTCTGGGGACCCCAAGCTACCACCCCAGTAAGCCCAAGTTAAAGCCGGCCCCCTCCTAAAAATGGAACACACTCCACTCCTCCCAACACAATTCCCAAACTGTGACTAAACATGCCTTTTGTTAGTGAAAGCTCAAACGCCCTCAATGAAAACCTTGTGCTCCGTCCATAAAAGTTCATCTTAAGACACACTGACTGTGACTTTCTGGCTTTACGACATTGAGAAGACCTGCCCATAAAACCATCATATCAGTATATCCCACAATTTTGAATTCATAAAGCAGCAAGTTAAAGCCAGTCTGGTCCCTTTGCTCCTCATTTCTATTAAGGCTGCAGTTTGTCAGGTTTTTAAAGCCAAACTTCACCTTTCAAATCTCTGGCCTCCCTCATTAGTGTCCACTGATGTTGAATTCCGCTGTAAACTGCTGTAAAAGTTTAACTCATCCTTGTTTGTATTATCACGACAAAGATTAAGAGAAGTAGAGGTCTAACCAGGTGAAGAGACAATACTAAAATGTGGAAAAGCCAGAGCTGCCTTCAGGGGTCTAGTTTAAGCTGATGCCATTAATTAGTTGTCAATGAACGCCATAATGTAACTCGTTGTTCAATTCTGTGGTTTGAATTTGGCAGCGTCATTTCGCTTTTTGTCTTCCTGGTATTTTACCACCGCATGATTAGTAGTTCTCACCACCTTACTTTGTCCTCTTCCATTTCTTTCCAAATATTTCACTAATAGAAGTAATGACCACTCACAGGTGTTAAGGGGGCACGTTAGATGGCGAGCTGCCCACCTCGTTGTTAATTAAGAGTGCATGAACAAACCACCACTGAGAACATGAAGTGCAGCAGTATTACTTCCAAAAGTGGTCCGAGGAAAAACCTGGTGAATCAGCGACAGGATCATGAGTGTCCAAAGCTCACCAGTGCATGTTGGGAGTGAAGGCTAACCTGTTTGGTCCAATCCCACAGAAAAGCCACTGGAGCACATAATGTTGAAAGGTGACATAAAGGTGTAAGAACACACAGAGCATCACAGCTTAGACAGCTCGGAGTGTCCATGCTGACCCTTGTCCACCACCTGCAATGGGCATGTGAGTGTCAGAACTTGACCAATGGAGCATTGGAAAAAGGTGGCCAGGTGTCATGAATTCCATTTTTGCCCTCGCCAAAGAATGTTGGGTGTTGACTAAGCATCCGGATTCCTCAGATCTCATTTAGAATGAGCATCTGTGGGATGTGCTGGAAAAACAAGTCTGCTCCATGGAGGTCCCAAATCACAACTTGCAGGATTTAAAGGATTTGCTGCTGGAATCTTTGTGCAAAATGCAGCTGGGCACCTTATACAGAACTTTTTGTATCTATCTATTATATAGTACCTTTTATTTCTATTTCTTTAACTATTATATCATGCCTTTCACATCTATCTATCCATCTATCTACTACATAGTGCCTTTTATTTCTATCATTTTAAGTATCTACTATAGAGTACCTTTCACATGTGTCTCTACTATATACAGTAGGCCTTTCATCTTTATCTCTTTATATATTGTGACATGTGAGTCACCTTCTTGCACCCCAAAATACGAGGCTGAGTCTCAACTTTAGCAAAACCAGCTTTATTCAATGTGAAACAGGAACAGCAGGGTTATTTATGGAAGCGTGAGCTACCACTCTCTCATACACAGACACAGCAAATGGGTATAGTCGGGGCCAGGTCAGTGGCCAAGTTATACTGTTCCCTGCATCACCTATTGGTGACAGGCGCTTATAGCGTGACTGCGTTTGGCTCGCATTTGTTTCCATGGCACTATGCTGCTGTGTTGTGAACCTGCAGTTGCCTCGGTGATGGACAAGCAGTCCTTCACAGACAGGCTGCACAGCTGTCAAGCTTCTGTGCATCATCCCGTTTGTCCTGAAAGAGTTCAGAAACCTCACAATATACGGTAGACTTCAGACTTGTGCTGCCAAGTATTCATGCCTGACGTTGAGAATGGCATGAACCAGCTCGCTTTTTGGGGGCAGTTTTGCCAATGCTGGAATCAGCTTGTTCTGATATTCCATACCATCTCCAATGAGTTGAGAACCGGTGACCTGGAAAGCCAGTATGTTTCAGTTAAAAATACATAAAGGGTGTAAATAATATAACAAAATAATGTTTAATTATACCGCTGCCATGATACCTAATTAGGAGGTGCTTTAAGCTGTAGTGTATTCCTTCAACTGCAATGCACTTGGCTGCATTATTATGCTTCAGGTTGTTGTCTATAAAATCTGGGCATTTAACATCATTATTTGTGAATGCAGTTGTATATTGACAACAAATGCATATTTACTTTTAAAATAAATCACAATATTCTGGTAAGTGCAAAACATACTTTGGGAAATGCTGTTTGAAGTTTTGTCTTATATAACTCTTTAAAAAATGTGGCTGTGCCAGTTGAGGAGCTAATCATTTAACTGTCAGTGTCTGTCTTGATAAAATGAATGTAGTCAACAACTGTAATTCTGTCATCACTATTACTACATTGAACTGTTTCATTTGTATCTTAAAATTGTCAAGTCAAAAATGACTTATTTGATTTGTGTTAGATTAATATATTTATGTATATTTTATTTACACAGTACAAAGTACAATGCACAAAGCAACTTTTTTGTTGTTCTAAGCTAATACCAGTTATATTTTCACTCACAAATGAATTGCAATTCCTTGTTTTAGCTTTAGGATGTCATCCAGTGTTTACAGAACCCAATTCATGTTGTCCAGTGGAAAAAGTGCTATTTTGAAAATAATCATAAATTAGCTTCCATATCCATAAAAAAAAAAATCAGAACACACTGAAAAATTTTTGATAACCATGGTTTCAGCTGTAGCATTCAAGAGTGGATAACAGATTTGTTCTGTATTTACCAACCTTCAAAAAGTAGATTTTGCCCAGTTCTACTTTGGGAAATTGCCAACTACCTGTGATTTTTAATAGGATTCTGAGGTTTAGGCTGAAGTGGAAATGTCCATTTCTCCTGTATGCTGTCAGGGTGTGCCTTTTAGGCTGACAAGAGGGCTCATCTGTGAAAATAGCATCGTCAAACATTTCTTTGACTTGAATTGATTTCTGTGCGTGATACTTCAAAGCAGATAATTAATGACGTATACTGTAGAATACAGAGAGCTGGATCAATGTTACTATATCGTGCACTCCCATAATTCCAACCAAATTTAATCTGTAGACTTGAGATGCTTTTGAAATAGAATGCCAAATAGTTTTCTGATCATATATATGATGTCCCATTCACTTCTTGTGCCATCTTCAAGCAGCACTGCGTTGTTTAAAAAAGGTCACTGAAAATGCAGATCAGGTCTGAAATACAGTATTCATGGAAACAGGGAAGATAAAAAACACACAGTTTGTCTGTCAGTGTTTATTTCTTACCAGTAATATTTCCTCGAGTGGTATAACAATGTGCTGGCTCATTTATGGTGTCATATGATGTCTCCAGTTACTGTTTTAATCCCTGCATCCAGTAAGCAAACTTGCATTTCTTTTTGTGTCTTTCCCTTGTTCTTCATTTAAAACAAAATATTCCCTGTTTCTTTGTTGATCTTTGTTATTTTCTCTAACTCCCAAAAATCTTGCTTTTCCACAATTAAATGTTAAATGTTTACTCTCCAAAGGTTCTGCTAAGTGAATTACCTTTTTGAATTGTTTTGTGTGAGCATTCTTTTTATTATACTGTAATTCGAGACAAAAATGATCTCCCAAAAGTGCAGCGACCTTATAAAGACTGGACAAGATTGCATAAGACTCATGTGTGTGCGCGTGCTCGTGTGTGTCTCTCCTGCAGTGAGAAATTCTAAGTCTATGAAACTCAGAGATTATTAAAAATATGCTTAGGTTTCAGAGTTTAAGATGAAGGACAGCAGAGACAGTCTAAACTTAATGCCAGTTCCTTCCATTAAGAGATTTTTTACAATAAAGTACAACTTATAAGAAAGATGGTAGTGGAAGAAAAATGTGAAAGCAAGGAAGGAACACCATGATTACATCGTGTAGATATCAATTTACAGACTGTGAGTCGGATGCAGACCATGAAAGCTCAATACCTGAAAATCCAGAAAATGACTGAAACATAGACACAAGCAACACTCTTATTAAGGGTCCTGTAATTGCACTTTACTGGGTTGTGTGGTTCCTCATAGAATCATTGCTTGACAAAGACCTATTTCATTCTGGGAAGGGTACTTTGCATACAAAATCAGTTATTTGGGCTTTGAAAAGATTCTTAATACTTGGACAAAACAGAAATCTTATATGGTAGGCTACCTAACAGGATACTAAAAGATCAAGAAAATCTGAACTTAGCTTGTGTTGTTAGAAACCAAGAGTCCTTTTAAATCATCATCCCATTGGTATTTCACAAATCTGTTATCATCTGTTTCTGATTATGGATATAATTAAAAGTTTTTTTTTCTGGATCTTTCATATGGATGGTTTTTTTTTTGGAACCAAAAAATGGTTCCCCTGTGCCATTACTTTGAAAAGCCACTGTGGCACCTTAACTTTTTAATCTGTATAGTGATACTCTGCAATCTCAATGAAACACACAGCTGGCCCAGCTGAGATCATCGATTTGATCTTCCTTATGATGACAAAGACAGAGAGCTGCACAAATACTGTGCTGTTAGACCCGAGAGATAGTGTTGTGAGCAACTGGTTCAAACTGATATCCAACCACTATGAGTATCCAGTTAGAGATGAATCAAGCTGACTAAAACATTTATTAATTATTGTCCAATATTCACTTAAATCAGGAAGGTGTGGTCTAAACATGTTATGAATTGAAAACTAGTTATTACAATGAGTCTAATCTCTCTATTATAAAAAAAAAATCTTGGAAGGAGACGAGACGAGACGTGATTTTCTCGGACAGACACTTATACGTCCCGCGAGAAAGAGATTTAACCACACCCGGGGCCCGAAATAAAGGACAAAGAATAGATGACAAAGTAGAACGTTGTAAAGAATTAAAAAACGTTGGCATGGTACACATGCAGAGCAGGTTAGAGATGATGGAAGTACAAAAATTCAAAAGTCTCAAAAAAAGGACAGTAAAGATCACATTAGCACAAACAAATGGAAATTATTACTCGGTGAAATAATGGAACAGCAAAAAGAGATCGAATATATTGTTCGGATTTAAACTAGATCATCTAATTCGTGTTGCCAGCGAGAATTAAAAGATTCCAAAAATGTTGGCGCAGTATGAAATCCTGTGAGAAGGAGACTTTTAACATGAGATTCTTTCAAGTCACGCCCTACTTACAGCTATTTTCAAACAAGACCACAGTCATCTAACCTCAGTCGTGTGAATGCTTTTGTCAGACACACTTCCAGTTCTTATAAGTTTTATCAGAAAATAATTTTATACATTCTAGTTGAGACGTCAACAACAAAGCAAAGAAGAAAGAGCATGGTCAAACATTCGAAAAAGTTGTTTTATTTATTAGAGAGAAAGAAACGATATTCACTCATAGGCAGTTATACATTTGGATATAAGTCCAAACACGGAATCAAAATTCAATGCAATCTTGAAGAAAAGTTAATTCCAAATATTGTTTTTACTAAAGTTTTAAAGTAAAAGTGAAAATAATGCATATGTAACAATTCCCATGAAAATAACAATCTCTTTAATTTGTATATCCGGTACATCAAACCCTAGAATTTGTGAGCGAAGCGAGCAGGGGGCAGAGCCCCTAGTATTAATTTGTTACTGTCTGTTAATTGTGTAAGTTAGAGTTAACAATACATTAGTTAGGAAAACAATTTCATGAAAACTCCACTAGATGGCATGCTAATCTCAGAATTCGATCAATAAGGAGGCTATAAGAAATAATTGTAAATATGAAATATATAAACTACTAAAATATGTAAATCACTCTTCATATATATAAATATGAACTCAACAGTATTACATATATATGACATTAATCCTAACTGAAGATAGCATGCATGTATTTTCCAATGTGGTGTTAGTTTGCAAGTACTTTAAATTCTCTTTATTCTGTGAAATGTTAGTCAGTCAGTCATTCAGTCATTTTCCATCCCTCTATATCCTAACACAGGGTCACAGGAGCTGGAGTTGGAGCCAATCCCAGCCAACACAGGGTGCAAGGCAGGAAACAAACTCCAGGCAGGGCGCCAGCCCACCACAGTCTGTGAAATGTAGTGTAGGTAAATTAGATATATATAAAATGAAAGACCTGCCTGTGTGAGCGGAGTGGTGGCTCTGAGAAGATTCGCAGTTTGAATCCCATAAACGCCAAAAGTGATTCTACTCTTTTTGGCCTTGAGCAAGGCCCTTAACCTGCAATTGCTCCATCCTGGGTATGATGTTAATATGCATCCAGCCCTGCAAACAGGTCCCCCAACTTGCAGGGAAAACGTGGGGGTTGGTGGCAGGATTTGCACTCCAGCCACAATAAAAACACATCACGCTGTTCAGTGTGGTGCTGAGGTGTCACCTGCTGCACTTGGATCCCAATCTGGGTGGTTTACCGTGTGGTGGGTGCATCATCATGTTGTAATCAGTGCATGCTCACAACCACCTCTGCCTGTGTGTATGGAGCTGTCTGCTCTGCCTATGGTCAACCACAGCCATGAGCATTGGTGT
This sequence comes from Erpetoichthys calabaricus, assembly GCF_900747795.2. Lineage (NCBI taxonomy): Eukaryota > Metazoa > Chordata > Cladistia > Polypteriformes > Polypteridae > Erpetoichthys > Erpetoichthys calabaricus. The sequence continues at coordinate 138,545,478 of NC_041403.2, forward strand.
GAATTCTATGGAAGATGTAGAAACGTATACAATTGTGACTTGTACATGGTGAGAGGGGTATGCCTGCACTTACATTTTTTTGGCGCTTTCATGCTTCTCATTCAACCCAAGCAGACAAACTCAGCTTTGTGATAGATTCACACAACGAGCTACCACACATTTGCCTAAGACAAGCTCCAGCCTGTCCCGCTCAAGTTGTGCCACAGCTGCACTCAATGACACATCCGTCTTGGACATGATATGACCTGTCCTGGCCCACTTAGCTGACGCCTCTGCAAGTTCACCAATATAGGAAAACTGCTAGGGAGTCTTTGGGTTGATTTTTGTCTCAAAGGCCACATGCAGCTAAAATTATACATTTAAATTTATAAAATTAATCAGCTATGTAACATACTTTAAAAGCATTGTGAGAAGACAGCCCGGACACAAACAGATGGACACCAGCAGTTCAAAAAAAAACACACGTTTATTCAACAAGGTCCCAAAACACAAGTCCCACACACACACAGTGCTGCAGCACCAAACACCCTTTAGTTCAGGGCCTCTCAATGGTCATCCTTGGGCCGCCTTTCCTCCTCACTCCCGAGGGTTGCCTTCTTCCACCCGACTCCAGCTCTCTGACTGTAGGAAGGCACCCCCTTTTATATTCACCTTGATGTGATCCAGGTGCTCCCTGACGTCCTTCTGGTGGCACTTCCTGGTGTGGCGGAAGTGTCGCATGAGCACCTGGAAGCACTCTGGGTGTCCCTGGAAGTTCTTCCACCCGCACTCCCAAGTGTGGTGGAAGTGTAGACATCCTAGGCTGTATGAAGCCACCCAATGGGGTTGAGCCCCTATGCTCCATTCCCGTGGTCCCCACACTAACCAGGGCGGTTGCCCCCTCATGGCCTGAGGGATGTCTAGTCCACCTCCAGGTCCTTCCAGGTGTCCCAGCTGGGTCTGATCCCCAGCCACCTGCCACAGCATATAATTTAATCATATTGAGATGAGATTCAGCAGAGTGTTTCCTGCACAGGTGAAACAAATGCAGATCGACATAATGAGCAAATCTGAAAATCATTAAAATTTGTAACTTTGAACCATGTGTGAAATTCTGTGAAGAAGCTCAAAACCAAATTCACATATAAAAAGAATTAGATCTTCGAGCACGTTGTTGCCTGTGCAATGATATTTTCATAACAAAAACGAGGACTAGAACTAAAAATATTGTTTTTCATTTTACAAGTGCTAGAACTGAAATTAAGGCAAACAGAGAAACTAAAACTAAATAAAAATTAGTGATATGTGAACAAACTAAAATAAAAACGAAAATAGAGTACAAATGAAAAAAAACAACAATAGCATTTTCGTTCATTTTGGTTCAGTCGTGCAGAGGGGTTGTTTGTAGGTCACCCTGAGCATTCAGTTATGTTGCGCTGTTCACTATGCGGTGATCTTGTACCTTGGGCTTACTATAGTCATGTGGCGCAGCTTCCGTAAAAATGCAGTTGTAGGCCTACCTATCCAGTAAAATCCAGTAAACTTTCGTTTGTTTGTTGAGCACATTTGGCTCATCGGGTTGAAGCAGTAAGTACTTGTGGTTGACGATGGCGAGTTTTGCACAGATGTTTGTGTGTAGAAAGCGAGAAAATAAGGTGTGGAAATACTTTAATTACAACGCAGATGATAATAAAAGCAAATGTAGCGTGCGAGAAGAAGAAAAAGAGTCTTGACTTTCAGCACAGGGCCAGCTGGATCAGCATTTAGTGGAAGTCCAGCACTTCTCTGGCACCAGGACTGCACTTCAGTACTGGCAGCAGAAATCGTCAACATGCAGTCTGCTGATGCCAGTGGCCGAGGACCTCGTCTGTGCACCTGCATTATAGGCGCTTGTCCAGTGAATATTTTCACTGTGTGGCTATCTATGCAGTGGACGTCGTTGCAACACGAACAAATCTCTCGAAATGCGTGCTTGTTTAAAGCTTAACAGTAACGTGCTTACACAGACTGGTTTCTTGGGTTGAAACCTTTGATCTTGCTGACTGTACTCATTAGGCCACTTAATCTGTTTGATTATTGATAGTCAAGCTGTGTTTAATGGCATTATGAGCTGCGAGTGTATTTTGTTGACTAAAACATAACTTGCATTGAAATATGTGTAGGCTGGTGTTTGTGGTCTTGCAACAGAAAAAAAAAAACTAAAATTGTGTAACAACGCTTTCTCTTCTAAGATGGATGGAATCCTTTTTGGGTGCAAAAAGAACTGGATGGAGACAGATTTCTGTTGTTCATACAAGCTGTATTCTCTGCAGCTGTTAGCACATGGTCAGGCCAAAACAAAAACAATAACAATCTTACTTCCTCTCACATATCCTTCCAGGGGGGTATTTTTCGTACGTCGCTTAAATCATCCGAGATCAGGTGCCTCATCTTGGATAAGTTAATGCCGGTGACACTCATCCGGGATAGGTCGGTTTTTCAAACGCAAATGTGTAGTAGATTAGTCGAGCTGGATCTAATCATACGAGATGAATGCGCACGCCTGCGCTGAGTGAAAAGCCCATATATATTGAGTCTAGAAAACATGATCAGCAAGTCTTTGATAGGCTGCAACAAAATGACGAAAGAAGGGGCGCATTATTTTCCACACACGCGGCACAAGACCTTTTATTCGAAGGACATGAAGAATTTCAAGATTTAATATGCACAAGGGGTAACACTGCAAAAGCAGCCCAGACCAGAAAAGACGGCTGGCAAAAAGTGGCAGACAAATTAAATGCTAAGTAGTGTGCATTGTACATACTGAATGCAGCGTTTCATTTCCTATGTGTCAGATTAATTATTATTTAATATGTCATAATTCCAGATCAAACGTGAGCACAAGGAGAACATGGGAACAGGTTAAAGTGAAGTACAAGAATATACTTCAAACTGTTAAATATTGGTATATAACTATTTAAAGAATTGTTGACATTAATAATCATATATAATATAAAAAACATTAATTTTAAAGCTAATAAGAAGGCAGACAAGCAAAAAACAGGTGGAGGTCCAGGCGGTCCAGACCTAACCCCTGCAGAAGAGTTGGATCTCCAGCAAAATGCCCATCGCCCTGTTTCTGAAGGGCATTCCAGGGGAAGCTCCTCCTCAGAACCAGTGGCAGGATGCAGTGGTCACTTCATTTCAGGTAAAGGATGATCATTGCATATATTTGTCCTCCATGTGTGCCATAGTTATGTTCCATATAGCCCTCTTTTTTGTTGGGTCAGTTGCAGGGAATGTCATATCCCTTGAACCTGTGTCTGACCAACGAGATATTGACGAAGGTCATATATTTCATGAAGACACTGTGTCTGATTATTCATCAGGAGGAGAGGTACATTTTACAAATAATGTTTGATCAAACTCCACTCTGATCAGTCCCATGTGCCCCAATCACATTTGGAAATCCAGGTAATGAGAATGTTAGGCTGATTGAGATTCTTCATGGAACTGTGGGTGTTTTAGCCTGTGTATTACCTACCTGCAATGGCATGAAACGCCTCTTTTATTGTCTGCACACGCAGGTGTCCAGGAAACACTATGAAAACCCTCCATCCATCCATCCATTTTCCAACCCGCTGAATCTGAACACAGGGTCACGGAGGTCTGCTGGAGCCAATCCCAGCCAACACAGGGCACAGGGCAGGAACCAATCCTGGGCAGGGTACCAACCCACCGCAGGACACACACAAACACACCCACACACCAAGCACACACTAGGGCCAATTTAGAATCGCCAGTCCACCTAACCTGCATGTCTTTGGACTGTGGGAGAAAACCGGAGCACCCGGAGGAAACCCACGCAGACACGGGGAGAACATGCAAACTCCACGCAGGGAGGAAGCGAACCCAGGTCCCCAGATCTCTCAACTGCGAGGCAGCAGCGCTACCCACTGCCACTATGAAAACCCGAAGGAAATATTTCAGAGCCAAACAGATTTTACGAATTGCCTGGCAAACTGCACTTTGTTAGATTTTCCGCATCACCTACAGTATAAAAAAAGTGCCGCTTGTAAAAAACGTCAAAGCAATGCCTACTGTCTGTGTGGTTGTGAGAGCCCGACTTCACCGAGTTTGACTTCGAATATAAGGTGCTAATAAATCTTTGAAGTACAATATTCCCCCTAGGCTAAAGCGGTATCTTACGAAAAGAATTTCCTCTGGGAGCAATAAAGGATCTTGCTGATCGCGCAAAACCCTCTCTATATGAAATTCTCTTCTTATAATTTGAGCACCAATATCAATTGGTCGCTCATTCATGGACGGCGAAGCCATGACTGGATGACTTCCACGCACCGTCACTGATTACGTGTGTAAACTAATCCTTGTTTACGAAGAACAAACCTGCTCCGAGCAGGTTTGAGGATTAGGATGTGCTGCTATGACAACACGTCCAGCAAGAGTTTCGAAAAACCGACAGATCCAGGATCAGGCCAAATCGTCAACAATTACATCCGGCTAAACGACTAATCCACGTACGAAAAATACCCCCCAGATCTTGAATGCCTAAGTTTATAAACACTACTTTCTAACACATTACAATGTAACAGAGAGATTAATATTGCAGATCTAAATGTAGGTATATTCCTATTCTCATTCTAATATAATGAACATTGACTTCTCTAATTTAATACTTGTGATAACATAACTTTACATGACTCCTCCCTCAGGAAAGAAACATCCACGTTTCTAGCCTTGTAAATCTACAACTTAGAAAATACATCAACAAGTTAACATTGTGGCAGTGATTCCTAAACTTATGTTTTCATTTAGACAGAACTTTCCAATGTATCTGGAATAAAATGTACACGTAAAAGCTGAGAACATTTCTTTTTACTTATACCTGGGCTTTTTCTTTTGTTTGTTTTGTTTTTTTTTTTCCTTTTCTTTTTAAGGTTCAGCAAACTTTTTCAAATGATGAACATTCCTTCAGAAAACCTGACATTATTAAATGATTGAATTAATTTCAAATACCCACATAAATAAAAAGCGAGTTACAGATAATGAAATAACCAAAATGCTGCTTAAAATTTTCATTTTAATATGCAAGTACTTTTAATGATGACCCATGTAAACTCATTTTAGGCTGCAAACAGCCTAATAATCATCATACTGCGTCACAATATTTTTTTGTTTCTCTACATGTTTTGAAGGAAGTGATAATAGAAATGATGGCTTCACAGTATTTAAAATTTGGTGAAACATCTCACTCATAATCAGACTTAAAGAAAGTGAATTTAGCCCCCATGGCATCTTGGGTAGCTTAGGGAGACTATAACAGCAATGGGCGTCTTCCTTTTCCAAAGGGGATACTTGTCCTTACAATATCTGACAACTCTTCTTTTATTCAGCAGCTGACTGAGACCGGTATTTAACATCTGTGGCAAACATTAGAAAGCCCTAGAAAGAAAAAGACAATAGTGAGGATTGGTGTGCAGTGCATAGTACAGTCTGGTGCTCTTATTTTACCTTTTGGGTAATAATCACAGTTATAATCATACCTGTGCTTGATGGGACATTCACTTTGACAAAAGGTGTCTGTGTGTGTCTGACTGTGTGCCCGTTTGGATGCTATTTCTCTGTTACTCCAACAGATGGTGCATCACAAACATTCTTCGTAAAAAAACATTGCCTTAGTTATTCCAACAGATGGCATATCACAAACATTAAAAATGCAGTTACAAATCCCATTCTAAATGGCTTATTACAGAGACATATGCATTGTATGGTGCACTGCAAAACATTAATGCTGAGGTCTACATTGATTTCTTAAATTTCAACCCATCTTAGATGGGTAGCAGATCTAGTTTTTAAAACAAGTCTTCAGCACACAAACTTAAAGGATAATGTAATAATTTTCCAAGTCAAAATAATTTCTTCACAAACATGATATGTATGCATTTGCCAGGCAAAAGTCCAGTGATTTCTATAAATTTTAAAAATGCTCCCAACACTGGCATTTAACATTGGAGTGAACAGAGCACAGGTATAGCCTTACAACTTACCAAATACTTCCATTTTTCAAGCCAAGATAGTTGTCGAGTATTGATCTGTGTCTTGTGATTACACTAGCATATGCATGTTATTTTTGAACAAAACAATTTGGACATGAGTGCCAACTGGCTTTGTGTACTAGGAACCTGAACTACTGTATTTTATGACATTTCAGTAATTATTTACTACTGTGCTACTGATTTTTCTGACCATAAAATAGGTCATTAGGATAGCAATTGACAAGAAGAATTCATAATTAATTGCAGAATTACAGTATTTGAGGGTTCCCCTAGAGTGCCCCTTTATCTTGCATGATTTGGATCAAAATCTAATCAGCTGTGGCAGATGGCCGGGACCCCTGCCCGGCCAGGACGCCTGAAGAGCAAAAAGACCAGGAGAGGGACAAAATGCCAATATTATGAGATTCAGCCATTTTAAAAGACACTTGAAGTCTTCTGCTATCTTTTCTCCAAACTGGGCAGTTGTTTCCTCCAAATTAGGCCAAGTCACAATAAATTGTTTGTGCCACATGGTTGCTTTTATTTTGATTTACTTCCATATCTATGTGTGAAAACATCCAAGTAATTTATGATAAAAGAATATGCGATAAATTATTATTTTTAGGCATGTTTTCTAAAATTGAAAGAGGATGTATTTGTTAAATTTTTACGGTTTTATTTTCTAGTTGTGTTGTTCCCCCTTTGCCTCCATTGTAAAGTGCCAGTGCAGGCAAGATATATTTTTGAAATTTAATAGAAAATGCTGGACTTTGGAGCACTAGTTTGGCATGGTTAAGGCATACAATATATACCATGTTTGTGAAGAAACAACTTCGGTTTATCCCTTAACAAGTGCTCAGCCCTGTGACAATTGGTATTTTTTAAAACTGGTTTACTAATCAGCTGCTACCCGCTGCCAATAATGTGCATTCAGTTCTTTTTAAGTCATTATTTCCCTGTTTGCAGAGTAATGAACAAGCACCTAGCCCAGTCACTAAAGAGTATAGCGCAGACTATTAAAAATAAAAACTACTTAGATGTTCTGGAATCCTAGTAAATTTAAAGAAACTCCCGCTAAACAGTAACCCCTGGCATACGTGTGTTCTTCTAACCAGCAGTTGCAAAGACAGCTTGAGTTTGAGTTCTGTTTTGTGTGTTCTGCTTTGCAACCCAGTCCATTGTATTATAAAATTTACTTTGCACTTTAATTATTAGGGGCCGTTGTGGTGTGAAATTTTGCACAGAAGTTGATAAATATTTTGTATGTCTTTATTTGTAACTTACTGTAGGCAAAGCAATGTAATATTAGTGTTACATCAGTGAGAAGCATTCATGTTTCCCCCCTAAGACTAAGTCAGGACAATGAATTTTACGACAGATTTTGGGGAAGTACCTCAAACAAGTTTGGCAAATATTTCTCTGCCGGACTCTCTCAGTCGACCCCCACAGGACAGCCAGACTGCCTAGCTGGCAAACTTCACCTTAACACATGGTTTGGAGGGCAGGTGTGAAGGTGTTCTGACCCCCCATTTGTCTGAAGTATGGCTGTTTGGAATTGGCTTGTATCAAAAGCCTTTAAGTACCATGACGCCCTATTGGTTCTAGGGATTGGACAGAAAATCTATAAATTTGCTTGCTTTACGCAGCTCTCTCTCTCTCTCTTACCAAACTGATGAAAGACCATCTCACACACCATTTACTGAAAAGGACAACACAATGAAGAGCACAACTTGGCAGTCATATTGAGACAGGCATATAGCCTGTTATGAAGAAAGCTGACCACAAAATGAGGACTTAAGTAGAGACATTTTAAGTAACTAACAAGTCTGTGTGCTGCCTGAAACTCCACATCCACATTTATCAGATTGTATGGTTGCCAATATTCAAATGTACTTTGCATATTGTCATTATTTATGAATATTATCAACAATACATTTTTAAAATTGTAACTTAACTCCTGCTTGTCTTTTACTACACCTAATTGCCTGAGGTTATAAATGTAGAAGGGAAGGTGAGGAGAAGTTATATGGCACAATACCTTATAAACAGTGGCAAGTCTGGGAGTTTCGAGGCATTCTGACAAAGGCTACATATTAATAATACAAAAGGGGAAAATAGAGTAATATATCACTCTACCAAGACAAAACAGGGGCCTTGTATGTACATTTCCTTGTATTGCACTAGTTATCATATTTCATTTACTTGTTTCCCTATGTGTATTTAAAAGTGCCTTGTTATGTTTTTTTTGGTACAGTGTGCTTTATAAATAAATCCTGCTTCAGCTGTGTCTCATTTTCTAGCCATACTACCTTTAATTTCAGAGAACAAGGGTGCCCAGCCTGTTCATGTCCAGTGCTAATCATGGTGAAATGTAGTTTGTTAATCAACTCTAAGCCGTGCCCATGTGATGGTAGATGCTTTCAACACAGAATGAATGTTTCATGGGCCCAAGTGTCATTGTCTATGTTGACTCTCTCTGAACGTGTGTTGTGCATGAGGTTGTTCAAATGATCAAGCAGCATGGAAGAAACAACAGCTGCAGAAGTCTTATTTTGCACTGATCCTTAGCCAGACCCACAAGAAAGCTGTAGCCAGAAGAAGACAAACTACTTTAGAAAAGGATAGAATACAAAACGCTCACCTGGTTTACTCTGAGGAGCGGATTTACCAGGGCAATGCCCTTGAACTCTGGTATTGGGAAACCACTCTTCAGTTTTTCTGTAAAATATGTAATTAGAAGTTCTGTTAGATAACTGGAGGTAAAGCATCACTAAGTTAGCACAATATAAATGTTTGTATAAAATCTGTAGAAAAGGTAAAGTCATGGCTTGTTTTCTCAGGATACACAGTTAACAACCCCATAACTTCAGGGATTCTCCTCTAGAGCTACTGTATCTACTCCATGCAGAACTATTCTCATAAATCTCACACGCCATTTTTCATCATACAATTTGAGTGACACGTGAAACTTATAGAAATAGCAATTGACCGTCCAGTGTTAGGATGTGATGAAGCCTGGCTGGTAAAGTGATTAGTGTGAAAACTTGCTAATTACCAAGGTTTATGATATTTCCTAAATTCTATATGTTTTCATTCAAATGTCTTTCATTTCACGCCGCTATCTTAGAGATCCACTAATGAAATGAACACATTAAGTCTCATTTGTCCACAGACGTTTACACTTCACAAACAGCATTATATTTACACACAATCATCTGAAAGAATTAAAAATGTTAATGCTAAAAAAGCCTACTTGTGTGCAATGTAATTAGCTTAGGTTTAAAGACCAAAACAATGTCTTTTATTTAAAAGTCTTCAATATCATTAATTATTATCAATTCAGTTGACATAAAATAAATGGGAAGAGTGATCCATTTTGGCCTTTCAGTGTAAAATGTAATCTACGAGGGGCGTTCAAATATAAACAGAAATTTTTGAGCTAAGCTTTATTTATTGAATACAATGAAATGACTTACACACTATTTTTCTATGTGATCTCCTGCCACTGCAATACCCTTGTTCCAGTGCTCAGGAAGCTTCTTAATCCCCGAAGAGTTGAAGTCTTTTGACTGCATGTTGACCAACAGTGTCAGAAGAGCAGCTTCAGCGACAGACTGCTGTCACTGTCCTGCTCCACAGACAGATTGAGGAGATCGTTCCTCCCCCAAACTATGCGACTCTTTAATTCCACCAGGGGGGGTAAACGTTAATATTTAACATTATACATAGTTACTGTCTGTTTTTTTCACCTGTATTATTATCATTCTTTAATTTAATATTATTTATTGTATCATTATGCTGCTGCTGGAGAATGTGAATTTCCCATTGGGATTAATAAAGTATCTATCTATCTATCTATCTATCTATCTATCTATCTATCTATCTATCTATCTATCTATCTATCTATCTATCTATCTATCTATCTATCTATCTATCTATCTATCTATCTATCTATCTATCTATCTATCTATCTATCTATCTATCTATCTATCTATCTATCTAATAACCTCCTCATTTGTCTTGAAAAATTCCTTAAGTGGACCAAAGAGATGATAGTCCCTCTCTGAATGACTTGCACCAATCATACACTCTTGATTGAGAGACACTCATCCCCAAACTGTTTTTAAGTCTCAAATAAATCTGAGATGGAATGACTCCTTCATTTGTCAAAAATTGAATAATAATGCGCTGCGCAACACTACTGTGTACCTCCTGCTCCGACATGTTGATGACAACTGACAGGAAGGGGGGAAAGAGCAGCTAGCACTACTAATGACAAGTTTATATATGCGTGTGTTTGTTCAATGAGTCAGGTCTACTTTGCACTATTTATAAGAACAGAGCATGAAAATCCCTGTTTATAACTGAACAACCCTCGTATTTGACTGTAAATTACAGAATTTGGATCCAAACATAATAGGCATTCAACAAATTTCCAGTCCAGGATCCTCCCTTGAACTTCCTCATGAAACTTGCAGAACTGGTTCTTACCCTCAAAGATTTCACTTTTGATTACAACTTTTTTTTGCCAGGTAGGTGGTGTTGCAATAAGTACTAGAATAGGACATGGCTATGCCAACATCTTCGTTGGCTGGGTAGAAGAGCGCTTCTTTTCTTCCTACCTAGGCTGTGTGCCATATCTGTACAAAAGATTCATCAATGATTGTGTTGGTGCTGCCTGCTGCACCAGGAGCCAGCTAAAGAATTTCATTAAGGCATTTATTAGTTTCTATCCATCTCTGAGGTTTATTGTCATTTCCACCAAAACTCGACTGTTTTTAGGTATCAGTCTTTCCATCTGCTTTCCTGGACTTAAAAGTTCTGTCTGTTACGAGCCAACTGACTCAAACAGTTACCTTCTCTACAGCTCCTTTCATCGCTGGCATACTAAAAACTCTCTGCCTCTTTCCCAGTTCCTTAGACTCCACCACCCCTGTGAAAATGAATCTGCCTGCAAAACTCTCTCTGAAAAATACACATTTGAGGTGTGACATTGCAGAAAATACATTAGAAGTAGGCTGTACTGGCAGGTTTTCTTGTTTTCCATTCTTTTCTAAAAAATATTAATCACATGAATTGAAAATGTATTATCTTTAAAAGACAGTATTAACACGTGTTTAGGGTTTCCCTCTGTTTAAACAGACAGGCTACTTCACAAGAATAATTTTACTACATTGCCCCATAAACTATAATCATATAGAATATATTATATTTAGGCTTTTGAACTGAATTAACTAACCAAATATAATCACAAATTTATTGAAATGGAAGTGTAATAATTAGCTCTAAACATTAACCCACAATTCCTGTTTAACTTATTCACACTAATGTATGAAAGGAACACAATTTCACCAACTAATCAATGCACAACATCAGTTCTTCCAGCTAGAGATCAACCATGGAGAACATTTTTAGCACACCAGAATAAAATGTCAATAGCATATTCATCAAATCATTGATACTGGAGAACAACAGAGGATGAAATTTGGAGTTTTAATACAAGCCCATTTAAGAGATGCTTATTTGAAAAAAAAATCAGTCAGTAGCAATGTCTAGTTGCAGTCCTGTGGCTGTGTTAATTGTTATTTTACTTTGCCATGTCTACTATGCTAGGGCAGATTGTCAGGATTGTTATTACCATATATACTCACGTATAAGTCAGGTCTTGAAACCCGAAAAATCAATCATAAAATCAGACCCCGACTTATACGGCCGTTCAAAAACACGACACTTAATTTTTTTTTTTTTTTTTTACATCTTCTTGCTTTCTCCACTCTCGCACCAGTTTCTAAGACACATCAAATTTTTTTACAGTAGCACAGCCACCAATTTCTTTCGCCACTTCAACAACTTTTAATTTAAAACCAGTTTCATATTTTCTTCTGAACGAACGCTCCATCGTAGATAAGGGATGTTCTTACGATTAAATTGTATGAGGGTGTGAGATACAAAAAAATACAAATCAGTGTAAAGGTCACTTTGGAATAGTTCAGGTATTACCATGTAATCACATAGGCACAATACATAGGAAAAAAAGGCAGTGTGCTCCGTGGTTACTTTCCCAGGTAAGGAAGCGTATTAGGGCCACGGAGAAGAAAAAAAAATATGGACACAGTGAAGAAAAATAAAGCATATGTTGAGAATAAAGTCAAGGAGATGAAGTCAGTTTAAGAAGCATGTACCGAGTTGGTCTCGTTCGTTATAGGAGATGGATGTCTGAAGCAGAGCTCCGCTAGCAGCGGCTTTATTTTCCCATGTATTTCATATTATTTAGAGGTAACTTGACCAAGGAACTTCCACTACAATATACAAGCATGAGTAACAAGAAGCAAAGTCAGAAAGAACCGGAAAAGAAACTTAAAGCTGAATCAAAGTCTGAACAGACATCCGGCCCGAGTGCAAGGTATGGCCTCTCGGAGACTGACCTGGAACAAGCAGACGAATGCGCAGATTTCCTGGGACACCGCTCCATTGTATCTTCTCCAGTTGAGAGTGAAAATGGGAGCGAAGGTGCAAGTGATACAGGTCGCGATGGATCACTGATTTCTGAGGATCATTCGAGATGATGCGGGATGTGCTCTCATCTACTCATCACGAGTCCGCAGCACCTGCTGTAAGAGGAGCTGCATTTCCACTCGCGGAGCATGAAATCCGAAATGAACTGTCCGAACTGAAAGAGATGATCGCTACACTGGCCACTGCCATTGCTATGGCCATAAATGAGCTTAAGAAGGATAACAAGAATGAGCTTATGAATGAGCTTATGAATGAGCTTAAGAAGTCTAACATTGAGCTTAAGAAGGATAACAAAGACTGGGAAACGCGTCTATTTAAATGTTTTGACGTGAACTTTAAAGGCATGTTGGAGAAATTAGAGGAACACATCGAAGAAAATAGATCCAAACTGAAAATACTTGCCGACCAGATTAATGACGTTACAGATCAGCTGGATGACGCTAAGCAGGCATTCACGGCTCGAGTTGAAACAGCAGAACAGTTGGCGTCTAACGCCGATGAAAAAGCTACAGCTGCGAATTTCGAATGCAAAAAACTCGGAGACAGACTTGCAGCCCTGGAAGATGGGTGTAGAAGAAATAATATAAGAATTGAGGGTATACCTGAGAAACGAGAAAGCTCAAGCCCAGTGAAATTTGCAGTAGAATTAGTCTCTAAAATAATTGGAGATGATTTTAAACTCGACATTGAGATAGCAGCTGCTTATCGCATATACAGATCAAGCACCTTCAAACCTAGGTCTTCTATTGTCCGCTTCGAGCGACTACGATGTAAGCTTGATGTGATGGCACTTCTCAGACACAAGCAAGAGATTATATTTGAAAATAATCTTATTCGTATTTTCCCCGACTTCTCACCATTAACAGCTGCAAAACGCGCAGCCTACTTTAACATTAAAAAGTTGCTACAGAAAGCCAATATCAAATACAGCCTCTTGTATCCAGCCAAACTGAAAGTGGAAGTTCAAGACCAATATTATGTATTTTCAAGCAAGGAGGAAGCTGAAAAGGAACTAAAGAAGCTGTTTCCGACACTCTTTTGAAAGTTAATAAGGAGCCATATTCTGTCAAGGCATGGGAAGGACCTATCATCTGCTGTCGGATCCACTTTTAAAGAGACTGGTATTATAATTATACATCCTTTTCTTTACTTGGACATTATATGTTTGTCTTAATTACAGTTATAGACGTGAGTGTAGAAGTGTGGAAGTAATTAAAGTAGGGGTTTTTTTTTTTACTACCTTAAAGTAGACTGTTTAACATCATACTCTTGGTTTTTAGCTACTTCTACTATTACATTACTATTACATTACTATTACATTTATGCTATTACATTAGGATTTACTGTTTATCCTAGACTACTTTTTAAAATCATTCCCAGGGTTCATTGTTTTATTATCTTAATATCTTAAAATTGCTGAAGATTATTTTAAGCTTAAAGACTGTTAATGATTATATTTTCGGCAGATAGTATTTAGAATTCAGCTGCAATAGATATCCATCCATCCATCCATTTTCCAACCCGCTGAATCCGAACACAGGGTCACGGGGGTCTGCTGGAGCCAATCCCAGCCAACACAGGGCACAAGGCAGGGAACCAATCCCGGGCAGGGTGCCAACCCACCGCAGGACACACACAAACACACCCCACACCAAGCACACACTAGGGCCAATTGAGAATCGCCAATCCACCTAACCTGCATGTCTTTGGACTGTGGGAGGAAACCGGAGCGCCCAGAGGAAACCCACGCAGACACGGGGAGAACATGCAAACTCCACGCAGGGGGGACCCGGGAAGTGAACCCGGGTCCCCAGATCTCCCAACTGCGAGGCAGCAGCGCTACCCACTGCGCCACCGTGCCGCCAGCAATAGATATCTCTTTGTTTTAATTCTCAAATGCTGCTGCGGGGTGGGGTTTGTTTTGTTTTGGACGTGCTCTGTCTCTTTGTATGTCAGAGGATCGGGATATCGCGAAGTGGGATCAAGCCTCATGTGGGGAGGCAAAATGGGGGGGGGGACAAAGGGGTTAGAGAAGGAGAGCAGGCTATATCTAATCTATTCTTCTAATCCTTATAACTATAAATATCAATGCAACAATAGGCTAAAATGCAATAACTCATGGGGAATTTTGAAATTAAGATTAAAACTGCCTCACTACCAATTAAGACTATAAAATGACATTAAAAACTCAGAATCAATGTCTCCATGATGGGACAGTTAACTTTGTGAGCTGGAATGTTAAAGGCCTGAATCACGAATTAAAGAGAAGGAATGTATGCTCTCACCTAACAGGCTTAAACGCTAAAATAGTATTTTTACAAGAAGCATGTACTGAGAAACATGGATCAGGGAACACTTAACACAAAGCATTTGCATGTAGCATGTGCTGCATTACTTATGACAGGTTTTGAGAAAATCTAGTAAATTTAACATTGATTTTAAAATGTTGTTTACGACGTTGTGCTTTAATGACAAAATAAACTATGAGAATAAAGTCAACATGTCAACTTTAATCTCAACATAAACTTCGAGATTAAAGTTGAAATGCCTAGAGTAAAGTCAGCATGTTGACTTTATTCTTGACATACACTTTTTTTTCTTCACTGTGTCTGTATTTTTTTTTTCTTCTCCGTGGCCCTAATACATTTCCATACTCAGGTGGCCGTTAGCATATAATCTCTTGGACTAATAGTTTTCCGCATTCGACTTCTATGACCGACATTATAAAATACCTGAAATTATATGGTAAAATCAAGCCCCGATTTACCCGTGGGTGAACTTAAACGCGAGTATATACAGTATCTCTTATATATATTTCTTTTCTGGTTTGTCCTGCTTCCACTTCAAAATCGGTCCCGCCCACATGCCACTGACACAGCATTTCTCGATTCCTATTCGTCCTCTTCCATGTCTTGCACTATACTGGCCTGCTGAGCGTAATACATCCAACAAGTACTCGAGATGCTGCCACAATGGTAAAGTAGCTTTACCACCTTTGCAGGAGCTACCTGTGTCTTTACAACAGCTTCTTACACAGCAAACATCAGAAGCTAAAAATTATCGTGAACACATTCGAGAATACAACTCTTCTCTAGTGATTGCTTCCATGGGTGCACAGATAACTCAACCTCCTGGCTACGGACCATACTGTTTTAAAATACACGGACAAATTTATCACCAAATCTCTCCACTATACGCTAACACTTCTACCTCTCCAGGATATGGACAGTTGTATGTTTTTGACACAGCGCAACCTACTGAAGTGCGCTTACAAAACAAAGCAAACTATGAATGCAGCAAAAATTTACTTCTCCAGCTAGATTCCATGCTCAGAACCATCAACCCCTTCGCTAAATCATACAAACACATGCACGAAATCGCTTAGTCCAATCCAACAGCATCTGTACAAATGGTTTTCAAGGAAAACCCTAGGCAGCATTTACGATGATACAATGCCCCAACATGTCACACCGATGCTGCAGCGAGTTTCATCTGAGAAGATGGCGAACCGCCTGCCGAAAGAGAGATTTGCATCTATCCCATAGGCAACTCCTGTAACCAGATTTCCACGCTCAATATGAATTGCGATCCTATGGTTTACCCACTTTTATTCCCTTACGGAGACATTGCCTGGCACAAAGATTTACAACATGTTCCCGATAAAAGAACCACCAAGCGAATAAGGCTTACTCAATGCCTTATTGAGTATGCCTCAATTCCTTAGAATCTACAGCGGGCGCCGGCTAGTTTTTATTATTGTTGTTGTTGCTGAAATATTACCTATGTTGTAGCCTAGAATTTTTGCCCCCCTTCCTCCAAATTTTACCATAGGTTAGCTTCCATTCAAGATGTTATTCACAATGTCTGCTAAAAGTATCTTAAATTTGCACTCCGCTTGTTTTGTTGGAATGCCTGGAATATTTTAGTTTGGCAGATTGAGCTTTAAACTGCAAAAATATTTAGAGGAGCATGACAAAGTATTTCACATTAAGTTTAATATCATATAACTGTATTGGTTTTAATTAATTGTTTTAATGGTAATCTTTTTTAATGTTTAACATTTTTTCTAAAAATAAAATTTTATTTTTGTCTGATGTTGAGTGTATCGCAAAGCCTGTTTATTAATAATTATTGTATTAGAATTAAGGTTACTGTATCACGCCTAGTAAGGATAAGGGGGGGGGCGTTGGAAAAACTGTACTTTGTCTCAGACAGCTTTATTTAATGTGATGGCCCTGACAGTTGTGTCCTTCATCTTTGGAACAATGCATCCATTGTCATTCACTTTTATAACTCTCTGACCTTAACAACCAAACAATGAATCAACCGTCACAAAATCGTCATGCTCCCAGAATATAGCAAGACCCCATGCTGTCCATATGTTCACAGTAAAAGGCATTGCACTAAATACTGGCAACAGTATGCAATTTTATTAGGTGATAATGTAACAGAATAACCCTTCATATCCAAATGTTCACCAAACCCATATTCTACTAGCAGCGTATGAAACAAGGGCACTGCTTGTGATGGGGACCCTTATTGTTTTCCCATAGGAAGCATACAGAGCACAGTCATTGTATATACTGGTGTACATGTAGGCAGCATTTTGAGGACAAAGACAGAGAAAGCCTACGTGAGAAAACGAATCAGCAAGTTGGTAGAGAGTTTAACTCAATACTAAAGAGTAAAGAACACAGAGAACAGGAGAAATTGGCATTTTATTTCATCAGCTTGATTAGTGTTTTTCTTCTTCATGTTAAATTCAGTAGCAGCAGTGAATTTCACACTGGCTGAATAATGAGCATTGTACATAACAGGGATATCAGGAGAGAGTGCAGGATGAATAAATGAATAAGAGGCTCTCAGCTCAAACTCCGATTGTCGCAGACAAATCATCCCATTACATAGATTCAAACACTATTGCAATACTGAATCCTATTTTTGATTTAAATTTAGAGATGGTTTACACACATTTGCACGGTAATTAATACAAATATAGACATCTGCTGGGGCGGCACGGTGGCGCAGTGGGTAGCGCTGCTGCCTCGCAGTTGGGAGATCTGGGGACCTGGGTTCGCTTCCCGGGTCCTCCCTGTGTGGAGTTTGCATGTTCTCCCCGTGTCTGCGTGGGTTTCCTCCGGGCGCTCCGGTTTCCTCCCACAGTCCAAAGACATGCAGGTCAGGTGGATTGGTGATTCTAAATTGGCCCTAGTGTGTGCTTGGTGTGTGGGTGTGTTTGTGTGTGTCCTGCGGTGGGTTGGCACCCTGCCCGGGATTGGTTCCTGCCTTGTGCCCTGTGTTGGCTGGGATTGGCTCCAGCAGACCCCCGTGACCCTGTGTTCGGATTCAGCAGGTTGGAAAATGGATGGATGGATGGATAGACATCTGCTTGATTTTCTCTTGAATATGCAAATGTCATGATTAAGTTTTGTGCAAATTCATTTGGTATTTTCTATGTCTTGAATGCAGTTTTTATTTTATTATTACCACACTTATTTTTTAACTTCACCTGTTTGTTGTCTGGTACAAATCTTGTAATCGATATTTAATCTACTTCCTATTGTCCAAATGACTTGAAATTTTGCACACTTACTCACTTCTGATGACAATACATGAATCAATAATCAGTTTTACTAATTAATCAATTAATCCATGTTAATTAATAAATGAAATTTTCATATGAAGAATAGTTAAAGATTTCACCAATAGATGGCGCTAGTAACAGATAGAAATATTAAAGGAAGTGTTAAAATATTGATTACAAAATTACTAAAACAAACCCAAGACTAAAATGTTGAAAATAGTATATATATAAAAATACTTTTTAAAAACCAAGCATATATTAAGTTAAAAACTGTACTAAAAAGTAAAAAAATAAGTCTCTCATATACCAATCATAAAATAAAACCGTGGGTGCTTTTCATCAATCAACATTCAAAAAACACTTCTTAAAATCTTAGCAAATGCACCCACCTTTTATTTTACTTTAATGAATGAGAGACTTATTTTTTACTTTTTAGTACACTTTTTAACTTAATATAAGAGTGGTTTTTAAAAAGTATATATATATATATATATATATATATATATATATATATATATATATATATATATATATAATTTTTGTTGTTGTTTTGGTTTCATTTTTCATTAACTTCAACTCCCACTGGTCCCTGCAGTGTCTCTGATTGGTCATCTGCTTATGGTGCAGGGGCTGCTGGGGACAAGGAGGCCAGCATGAGAATTAAAAGGAGGCCAGTTATACAAAGGGAAAGTCTTTTGTTGTTTTCATGCTTGGAGTACCCCGTCTGTTTCGTCTTCCTGTTCAATTCCCGTGGATTCTTGATTTGTCATGGATTATCTCCTGTTCATGTGTATGGACTGTCTGGTGTTTTCCTGCTGTGTGAGGACTGATTTGGATTCTGAGTCGACCTTCAAAGAAGGGGGCACTCCTGATCCCATCATTCGTCATCTTCAGGAAATACAGGTAGAACTGTCTTTACATTCACATACAGTGAGTTGGTCTCTGGACTATCTATCTCCATCATTTCACACATCAGTTGTCGATTTCATGGACTTCGTTGTGTGTGGTTTTTGTTTGTTGTTTGTTATTGTTGAATTTGTGTTTATTGTACATCGCCATAAAGGGAACTGGGTTGGGATCGTTTAGTTTGTGTAGTTCTATTTCTTTTATTATTGTTTAATACATTCATCAATTTCTGTTTTATTACCGGTTGATTTTTTGTCTCTGTGAGGGAGTGTGTGTAAGTCAAGCCAAGGCTGGGTGCGTTCCTGGGATCCCCACCGAAAAATAAATAAATCACTATCAGAGGTGATGTGAATCTTAGCTGGGTTTTTTAGTCCGCTACAGATTGTCTGTCCTACACAGGACAGCTAATAAGTGCCAGAATGCTTTCAGTTACTTTTACATATACAGCCTGTAACTGGTCATAGAAGTAAAATAGTCATACATACCATTGACCTTTGGCAGCACTGCAATCTGCAAACCAAGCCGAAAAATCTTCTCCATTGATGTGGTCTGAAGTATAGAAAAGTTACTGAGTTAGGTCTCATAAAAAACTGATTGGGCCATGACAAATTAAAGGATTAACAGCTTTTCTGCACAAATGGTCGATCTGATGCGGGCACAACCTCCTTTCATATTAGCAGCACCTTTTGTAAAAAATTTGGAAACACATGTTTCATTTAAAATATTACTAGAAGACTCTACATCACATGGGATTCAATGAATTCAGAAAGCCTTGCTATAGTGTGTCTAAATACTTGAAGACAACTATTTTCCATCACCCATGCACAATATCTAAGTTGAAATTGCTGTCTGAGCACTAGAAAGAGTTGATATTTTCATCCAGATTTGACTCATGGATAAAGTGACTTAACTAAAGAATGAAACCCTTGTGATGGATCATATACAGAAAACAGTGGAGATTAAATTTTATATACTGTATGTTGCCTCATTCCAGATTCCAGTAACACAACCTGCCTTTGTCTCCCTTGGTATGTTGCAGCTTCTGTCAGAATACACACAGATCCATAACTGGTGCATTACACTTGAATGCAATACCAATGGTGTGGACAGTCCAGTGGCATAGATGTCCCACAGCTTCTAAAACCTGGGCCTGATAATCATTGTATGCAGTTGGCACATTTTCTGCATGTCTGAGTAGGTTTTCTATCAAGAATTTTGGTTTCTTCTAAAATTCCTAATTCAAATTATTATTATTACTCCTAATACAGGAGAAGAACCAGAAGAACAGAAAATTGCAAGTCTGACTCTAGTTTACAAGAATGGAGAAAAAATAATGGACCCTGGCAATTACAGACCAATTTGAAGTCTTACTTCTATAACATGCAAAAATATGAAACCATAATAAGAAAAAATCTCATGAAGTACCCGTATGAAAATGGCATACTAAATAAAAGCCAGCATGGATTTGTGAGAGGAAGATCAATGCCAAGCAAATCTATTAGATTTTTAGAGAAGGCTATAGAAACAGTTGACAAAGCAAAGCATATAACAGGATTTACTTAGACTTCCAAAATGCCTTTGATACGGACCCACAACAAAGACAAATTCTGAAACTAGAATCTTTTGACATCAGAGGTCACCTACAAACTGGATCTCCAGTCGGTTAACCGACAGAAGACAACAAGTATAGACAAATGGTGAATGCTCCATATAGAGTGAGGTCATCAGTTCCTCAGAGGCCCATCCTTGGTCATCTGCTTTATCTAATTTATATTAATGATATTACAGTAGATTCTGGTGTAGTTAGTAAACTTATGAAATTCACAGATGATACTAAAATTGAAGGCATATCAGATACTGATGAGGCAGCACAAATAATTGAAAAAGACAAGGACAATTTTCAAATTTAATGTAGGAAAGTGCAAAAGGAATAACAATTGTAAATACACCATATGATGAAAGACTGGAACAATGTTCACAGTTCTCCCAGGACACTTGCAAACCCACTCAGACTCTCAGACACTCAGACTCCTTGCTCAGTCTCTCATGAGCTCCGATAAGAGCATCCATTGAACACTGAGAAGATCACAGCATCATCAGCAAAGTCAAGATCAGTGAATCTTTCTTCATCAAATCAATCAAATCAAATCCAATCAAAATCTTTATTGTCATTGTAGCAATGAGACATTGTACAACAAAATTTAGGTGCAATTTTCCAATGCAAAAATAAAATGTAAAAAAAACACAATTACTCAAGTTAAAACTAAAATAAATAAATATATAAAAAAGGTAATAAAATAAGTACCAAAAGAGTTCATAACAGCAGAACACTGTTTTCCATTCATACATTCGTCATATTGCACTTGTCCCTTAGCCAATGTTGACTTAGAGCTGTATTGTAAACATGAGAGTGTATTGTATTATAAACATGAAGGTGCACTTGGTCTGACTGACCATTTATCAGCATTCAGCATGGTGATGGCGGAAGGATAGAAACTGTTTCTCAGTCTATTTGTCTTAGTCTTTATGGATCTGAAACGTCTGCCTGAAGGCAGGCATTCAAAAAATGCATGTCCTGGGTGTAATGGGTCCTGAAGAATTTTCTTGATGTTCCTGAGACAACAGGAACTATGTATTTCTTCAAGTGAGGGGAGAGGACAGCTGACTATCCGCTGGGTGACCTTAATGACCCTGTGGAGGACACCAGCAGTTTCTCAGGGATGTTGTTCTTCCTGAGGACCCTCAGGAAGTAGAGTCTCTTTTGGGCCTTCTTCACTACCTCAGCAGTGTGTGTTCCCCAGGTCAAGTCCTCCCTAATGGTGACTCCCAAGAAGCGGAAGTCTGAAACCCTCTCCACACAGTCCCTGTTGATGATAAGTGCCTGGATGTTGTCTGCCTTCTTCCTGAAGTCCATGTTGAGCTCTTTGGTCTTGGCTGTATTTAGGAGCAAGTTATTATTTCTACACCACGTTGTCAGCTGCTCCACCTCATCCCTGTAGGCAGACTCATCCCCCCTAGAGACGAGCCTTACCACCGTGGTATCGTCAGCAAACTTAGCAATGGTGTTACTGTGATGGGCAGGAATGCAATTGTGGGTGTAGAGGGTATAGAGCAGGGGGCGCAGCACACAGCCCTGTGGGGAGCCAGTACTGAGGCTGATGGGTGTGGAAAAGTAGGTGCCCACTCTAACCCTCTGAGTGTGATCACTCAGGAAGTCCTTGATCCAAAGTCAGGTGGAGTGTGGAAGACCTATGTCTGACAGTTTGGTCACCAGTCTGTGGGGTAAGATGGTATTAAAGGAAGAGCTGAAGTCTATGAAGAGCAGCCGTGCGTACCTCCCCTGCTGCTCCAGATGGGACAGAACAGCATGGAGAACAGTGCCCACAGCATCCTCCGTAGACCTGTTTGCCCTGTATGCAAACTGTTGTGGATCAAGCATGGGAGAAATGAATGATATGATGTGGTTCCTGATGAGCTTCTCGAAGCACTTCATAACCAGAGGGGTCAGTGCAAGTGGCCTGTTGTCATTAAGACTGGTGATGGTCTGTTTCTTGGCTAGAGGCACTATGACAGAGGATTTCAGGCAGGATGGCACTGAGACAGAGACTAGTTGAATATCCTGGTGAAGACCCCAGTCAGTTGGTCTGCACAGTCTTTCAGCACGTGTCCTGAAATGCTGTCAGGTCCAGTTGCCTTCCATGCCTTCTGTGCATCTTACCTCATGCTCCTCCACTGTGAAGATGGGGATGTTGTTGGTTTCTGGATGGAGTCTGGCTGTCTCTGGTAGATCCACTTCAAACCGGGCAAAGTAGTGGTTCAGTTCCTCAGTCAGTGACAAATCACCTCCCACCACTCCAGGACTGGTCCTGTAGTTGGTCATATGCTGGACACCCATCCACTCTTGCCTGCCATTGTTGCTGTCCAGGTATTCCTCAATCTTCCTTTTATAGTCTGACTTGGCCTCTCGGATGCCCCTCTTTAGGCTGGCATGGGCTGTGCTGTAGAAGACCTTGTCACCAGACCTGAAGGCAGTGTTCCTCTCTTTCAGCAGCCTCTGGACTTCCCTGGTTATACAGGGCTTCTGATTGGGGTTGACCTGGATACGTTTATCCACTGTGACAATGTCTGTGCAATTCTTAATATAACACAGTACACTGTCACTAAACACTTCAAGGTCTGCGTGTTCAAAGATGTCTCAATTGGTCCTACTGAAACAGTCCTGCATCTGCTGAGAGGCTCCATCTGGCCAAGTTTTAACTGTCGTTGTGCTGTTAGGGGAAGTTTTCCTAAGTGGGATGTATGCCGGGATTAAAAACAGTGATGTGTGGTCAGAGTGGCCCAGGTGTGGTAGCGATGTAGCCCTGTAGCCCTATTTAATGTTTGTGTAGACTTTATCCAATGTATTAGCTTCTCTGGTGGCACACTTGATGTGATGATGGAATTTAGGGAGCACAGGTTTTAAATCCACATGGTTAAAGTCCCCAGCAACAATATACACAGCATCAGGGTGCTTGGTCAGCTGACTGCTAATTCTGCGGTGAAAAAGTTTGATAGCCGAGTTTGCATTAGCGTCTGGTACTATGTAAACAGTAAACTCTCTAAGGAGATATATGGGTCAGCATCTAATAGTCACATACTGCAGGTTCAGGGAGCATTTGTACACCAGTTGTTATTTACACACACAGCCCCCCTCCTTGGCTCTTACCGGAGTCACTGGTCCTATCATGGCACCGTGCAGTGTAGCCTGTTAGCTGAATAGCAGAGTCCGGGATCAATGAGTGAAGCCAGGATTCCGTAATCAACAGAACGCAACTGTTCTTTACGATGTTATTTGTTGCCCCCTGTAGCCTTTAACAGGCTGCCTAAGTTTTTTTTTTTTTGTTTGTTTCTTCAACAGATGCTCCACAGCCAATGGATCCCATGACCCTGCCCAACACCCAGTCCATGCAAGTCCATGAATCCCATGAATTCTACCTCTACTCTGCACAGCACTTACAGTACCAGTGTGCAGGCCGGCTATAATATACTGCAACTTCGGGGGATCCTGCAAAGTCTCTGGATACCCCACAGGGTAGTTCAATCAACTGAGTCGAACACTTTATGAAAATCGACAAAGGCTGCTAAGAAACTCTGCCAATAGTTGTATTTGTGCTCCATGAGAACCCTCAGTGCCAGGATGTTGTCGATGATAGACTTCTTAGGCATAAAACCAGATTGCTGTAGTCGCTAGTAGGTGAGGAAATGATCACGGATCCTATTGAGGATGACCCTAGCAAGGACCTTACCCAGCACCGAAAGCAGTGTTATCCCCCTGTAGTTGCCACAATTCAGGTGATCACCCTTCCCTTTCCAGAGAGGGAGGACAAGTCCTATTTTCCAGTCAGTTGGGATGACTCCCATCTTCCAAATGGAAGCAAAGATTGCATGCAATGCAAGAAGGACAGCCTTACCACCAGCCTGGAGAAGTTCATCCCGAATACCACAGATCCCTGCAGCGTTCATTCCCTACCCTCAGCTGGTTCATCACCTGCGCAATCTCAGTGAGTCTGGGTGGTTCACAGCTAATTGGAGGATCAGCATCAAGAGCTGTAGACCTAGAAATGTCCAACGTCATAGCTGGAAGATCAGCTTTAAACTGCTGTTCAAAGTATCCTGCCCAGCAGATCACAACTTCAGTGTCATCCATAAGGACCGTTCCATCACCTGCTCTGACTGAGACTCTCTGAGGAAAAGATTTGGATGTGCTCAGTACACTTAAGAACACAAATGGAAATTAAGGGATATAAAATTAAGAACATGGCACGGCTACTGTATTTAGGCCAGCAGATACAGATTACTAAACATAGCAATATCATTACACAATGGCAGTAAATATATAACAATGTAAAAATATTTTGATATATAAGTATCAGATATAAGCACACAACATGTAAGAATCAGAGAAGTAACTGAGCTTCATTGTGGTCAGTGACATTGAATTGGTAGTACTGGCTCTAATATACAGTAATTGAGTCATGGTCCAAGGTCAAAACAACGCCAGCTGTATGTAGGTGACATCATTTTTCATGTAGCTGAGAGAAATGTCAGATTGAAGTGTTGTCATGCTTTTGTTATTATTTCTTATTAATTTTAATATGCTCATTAATATTTGGTAAGAACTTCAAGAATTAATTTAATGATTATATATTTTTACCTTTTAACCAAAATCTGATTCGGTGTAACATTCAGTTTTATCATTGTCTCACCAAGTGACACCAAACCTTTCTGTTAATCTGTAACTGGCAGTTAATTATTTGTGTAGTTAGTTTAGAAATGTTTACCTGAAATGGACCAATTTCTGAGGATGACAGACTGAGGTTGAAGCTGAAAGGTGAAATAATAAAAAAATAAATTTAGAAATTAATAGGTTTACAAAAGTTTGACAGACAATGGCATGCCCATTTGATATTACTCTAATCAACACAGCAGAAAGAACTTACATATGAAGTCTAAACCACAGACAGAATTTTGCTGACTTTCATCTTTAAGAAAAACGCAACACAGAGAACCAGTCTATGCCGAAACTGAACATAGCATGAAATTGTTATAAAGGGGATTATAGTATGAGCAACACCAGCTATGTCAGCTTGAAGATTTGATGTGATGAATTTAAAAATAAGCTGTGTCAAAAACAACCTAACTTTAATATTTTTAGACTTTTTCTTTTTAAAAGGTGCTAATAATGAAAGACTGCTATATTACTGTATATACTCACATATAAGTAGGGTCTTGAAACCCGAAAAATTGATCATAAAATCAGACCCCGACTTATATGCCCATTCAAAAATGCAACACATTTTTTTTTACATCTTCTTGCCTCCTCCAATCTCACACCAGTTTCTCTGACGCATCGAATTTTGTTGCAGAAGCGCAGTTACCAATTTCTGTTGCTACTTAAATGACATTTAATTTAAAACCAGCTGCATATTTTCTTCTGATCGAATGCCTCATTGTAGATAAGGGATACTCTTACAATAAAGAGGTATGAGGGTTTGAGATACAAAAAACATGAAACAGTGCAAACATTTCTTCAGAATAGTTTGGGTATTAGGCCTACCGTTTGGTGTACGTAGGCACAATAGAGAGAGAGAGAGGTTAGGAGCACACACTGATACAGCACATTGCCACACCCACATAGATGAAAAAGGCATGTGTTCCATGGTTGCTCTCTCAGGTTGGCGTTAGCATATCATAATCTCTTGGACCAATAGCGTGTGTTTTCTGCATTCAACTTATACGACCGACATTATAAAATACCAGAAATTATACGATAAAATCAAGTCCCGACTTATCCATGGGAGAACTTATCCGTGAGTATGTACGGTAAATAAATACATGTTAAAAGAAATTTCCATCATTTTATTGAACTTTCTTAATTGACTTTCAGAGTTGATAGGAGCATCAGCACAAGAAAGAAGTCACCTCTAGACATCATACCAGTCCAGAGTAGGTTAGGCTCACTCACACCCAGTCAATGTACAAGACCTGCATGTTGATGAGATTATTCTGGGGACTGCAGACATTTTGCCTGGAAAGCCACAGCAGTCTGCTTTTGCCATACGCTTTGCTCAGATGAGCTATGACGAACTGTAATTGAACTCTGGAACTTTTACTCACAAATGTTTAATACATAGCAGCACCTCCAGAATTTGTGTTATTATTTAGTTCATTACACATTGTAGTTTGTCTAAGTTTAATTTTGCTTTAACTCAGTGTGTAACTCACAATTAATCTGAGGTTAGAATGATGAGTTAATGTATGACTCAAACGCAAGGTGCACAATATCTGCCTCAAGAGAACTGGACACAGCATAGATTAACAACCCTGACAAGATATTCTAAGGTGCCTATAAATATTATGTGAATAAAGCTGTTGGGACAAGCTGGCAATGACCAGAGAAGCTAACCAATTATCTGTATATAGCATCATAAGGTCTGGAACCCCACATGGGTTATTTCACATTAAGAACAGACCAGACAATGGTGAGAGTGAGATAGACTCCATCCAGTTGAACCTAAGAGACACCACCCATGCACCAGCGTGACTTCGGAGTCAAGACAAGTCACCTAGAAGACAAATTTTCTCCTTTCTTTCTCTCCCTCCCTCACACAGATGTTTCTTTTGATACTGTTCTTCAGCTTCTGTACACTTACAGAAAGTACTGTTTAAGCATTTTTGACTTTGAAACAATACTGTTAGTAGGCCTTTACATCCAACATTTACTACTATTCATTGTCATTTATTTAGTTTACTTATATCATTTGCTGCTATTATTAATAATTACTGCTATTATCCTATTTTATTAAACATTGCTTTGCTTTACATTTCTGTATTTTATCTGCACATCTTGAGTGGTTGAAGTAATAAATACTGGGCTCCTGGTGTGGGTAGATAGTCACTTCTATTTGACAGGGATAGTGGCTGAGATGGCACACCTAGTAAATAAATAAAATAAATAAAAGTAAATAAATAAATAGTGTGCAGCACAGAAGATAGTAAGGCACTGTTGGGTAAGTGGTTTTAACCAATCTGTAATAGCATTGTGCATCTAGGGTACATCCTGGGACCAAGATGTGTACACCTTTAGTGTGTAGGAGATGTTCAGAGACACCTGTGTGGGACACTTAGGACAATGCTGGAGAGTTCCCATGTACAGTAGAGTACCATGGAAGGCTGTAGAGACCCCGCTCATAATCAGTGCTTAAGTGGATAGGGTGTGTCTGTATGTGTGTGTCTTCCTGAATTAAGGAATTAACTTACTGTGTGCGAGAGTAGACTAATCCATAATGAACTTGATGAGCCCCAATCACACCACTTTAATACAATAATAAAACAGAAGTATGGGAATAGCCAATACAAGCTCTATGATGAAAGTAAGTACACTAGGAAAATAGGGAGATGCAGTGGGACCATCTACCAATCTCTAAATGTATTATAGTCTTGTTAACTCATATGTGCTTATTACAGATGATCATATATAAAGTTGACTGACTGATAGTTGGGTGGTATAATGGCACAGTGGTAGCACTGCTGTGTCATAGTAAGGAGGAGTCCTGGGACCTCTCTGCATAACGTTTGCTTGTTCTCACCATGTCTGCATGGGTTTCCTCCAGATGCTCCAGTTTCCTCCCACAGTCCAAAGACATGCAAGTTAGGTGAATTGTTTGTCAATGCTAAATTGGCCCTAGTGTATGCATGTGTTTGTGAGTTAGCCCTGCAGTGGACTGGCACCCTGCCCAGGGTTTGTTCCTGTTTTGCACCCTATGCTAATTAGAATAGGCTCTAGCTCCCCTATGACCCTAGTTTGAATTAAGCGGGTTAGAAAAATTATATGACATGGTTGACTGTAGATCAAAAATTTTCAAGTCCAGTCACAAATAAGAGAACATGAAGTAGTCCCACATCTGTAGTAGAAACAGCCCTAGAAAGGACCCATCACCAAAGTCATTCACAAGCACTCACCCAGGGATAAACATGGACTAGAACTGATGCTCACAGACGAAGAGTTATGGTGCTGACGCTGTGAACATGGCATATTGTACAGGGAGAGCCAGATTCAGAATGGAGTAACTCACATTTGATGGAACCTTAACTTTTAAAATGCAGATTATAGTGAAACATTACAGTATTGAAATAAAGAGATGAGAAGTAAAGAGAAGAATACCAGACTTCACATTTCTGAAGAAAATGCATCCATCAACAAATCCATACAAGAGGAGTATTTACCTTGTTAGCTGAATGCTTCCACACAACTTCTGGCCAGACACAGACAGATCAATTTTGAAGCTGGAATTCTTTAGAAAAAGAGGTGGTAAGATATAATAGGTTATACAATCCTATCTCCCCACTTGAAGCATTTATGAATATTAATTAAAAATCCTTAAATCCACTTCTAGTCAACAACAACAGCATTTACTTATATAGCACACTTTCATAAAAATGACGTAACTCAAAGTGCTTTGCATGATGAAGAAAGAGAAAAAAGACAAAATAAATAACAAAATAGAATTAGGGAATACTAATTAACATAGAGTAAAAGTAAGGTCCATTGGCCAGGGAGAACAGAAAAAACAAACAAAAACTCGAGACGGCTGGAGAAAAAAATAAACTCTGCAGGGGTTTCAGGCCACAAGACCACCCAGCCCCCTCTACCTAACATAAATGACCTCACCTTAGTCAAGCCCAAGTGTACGAGGAGGGGAGCTATAGATTTGATGTGATCATAGAAGTGTGTGCTTTCCAGTCAATTCCTTAGGAGCAGGATGCTAAAAAGTGTTAGATGATAAAATGAAGCATTTTGTGCTGTATCAAAGAAGGTGCAGTGCCTCAGTCAGCTCTTTGAGATAGATAGATAGATAGATAGATAGATAGATAGATAGATAGATAGATAGATAGATAGATAGATAGATAGATAGATAGATAGATAGATAGATAGATAGATAGATAGATAGATAGATAGATAGATAGATAGATAGATAGATAGTAGGGACCATTTGTAACCTAAACAGGGACCATTTGTAACTCATAGATAGATAGATAGATAGATAGATAGATAGATAGATAGATAGATAGATAGATAGATAGATAGATAGATAGATAGATAGATAGATAGATAGATAGATAGATAGATAGAAACTTTATTAATCCCAAGGGGAAATTCACAATAAATTTCGGTGTCTTAGGTGTCTTTATCAGTTTTGTCTATTCCTTCCCCCCTCCGTACATGTGCATTTTGCCCCCTTTCTGTTATTTATCCCTCTATCCACATATATTTGTTCCTGCTGTTGTTCATGGCTTAGGGGATTCACCCAGAGAACATCCACCCTCTGCAGGTGAAGTCCAAGCAGTCTCAGATTCCAGAATTGCTTGGTTTTTTTTTAAATCAATATCCATTCATCTACCTCCTAACATCTGTCTTCTAACACGCTTGCACTATGCAGACACATCCTAAATGAAACAAGATTTTTATGTTTGCCTAGAATCATTTGAAAATATGTTTTGATCCACATAATACTGGTACATGACTGAAGAGTTGTTAGCCATTATCCAGACTGAGAAAGTCTACTTAGAAAATCATAGTGATAGATAAAGAAAGTGCATTTTGATCAAATGTACAAAGCACTTCAGATAACTCTGCTTCCATAACACATAGCATTGCTCTGCAATATCAGAACAGTTTTTGTTTTTTTACAAACACTATTATTCAGCACAATTACACCATTTAAAGAAAATAGTAAAACCTTGCAAATTAAGAACCACATATTTCTGTTTTAAATAGAAATGAAACTGAGAAAGTCACAAAATGTATAAATAGCCAAATGGAATGCACTTTACTTTATCTGGCCATCTACTCACAATTTCCAGGGCAAAGGCAGGTGCCAGGGTCTTATTTGGTAGGACCACAAACATTTTGGCAATTCCAAACACGGATTCTGTGATGTTGTCAGCTTGAACTTTAGTAAGCGGTGGTTCTCTGGCAAGCAATAGTATTTCCATGGACATGTTGGGGTAGCGTTTTGGAAGCTGGAGAAGAATAAAGGAAGTGTAAATGACTCTGCACAAAATTAGACATATCTTAGATTTTTCTGTTCTTTTACTATACACAGCTAGAGCATCATATTCATCACATTGCATGATCCTACTTTATATCAATGTTTCAGTCCAAAGGCAAAATCTTTCCGTGGATGGGATCCTAGTCTCCTTGCCAATTTACAGTTGTGTCACATCATGAACTGATGGAAATTAAGGAGCCTTAAATTTGTGCCAAGTTTATTTTTCTATTTATTGTGCTTCTTTAATTGAGGGGCTGTGTTGTAGGAGATTAAGTAACATTTAGAAGGGCACTTTATGTGTGTCCATCACTGTAGCACTCTTACCATCCAGCACTGAAGTTAAATGCTGACCAGTGTGGAAATGGAAGATTATTTCAAAACCTCATTTTTAAATCACACTTTGGTACACATCAAGAGGTTAAATGTGACTCCAAGTAAAGTAAAATGTTATAAAGACTTGAACAAATCTTGCTAAAGCAATACAATTTTACAAAAAATGAAATAAACACTTATTCTTACCTCAGGTATAAACATTCCGAAACTATTGGTGGTAAGCCTGATGGGAGATGATTTTGGAACCTGAAAGAGTCAGAACAAAGACTGTTAGAAACTAAGAGATGTACCTATAAAAGCTTAGTTTATATATTAAAGGATAATATTCAAAATACCACTAGAAGACCTGGAAAGTTAGATTCATTCTGAATTTCTGGCTGCTGTGTCCTGAAGACAATCTCTTTGACCTCTTGGCATCACTGCTGTCTATTAGAACAACAACCATTTTTCTCTTCTATAGCCCAAAATCACACAAGGAGTTCTTTAACAGCTCCTGTTTTTTGACAGCCCCCCTAACCTTGACTCTGTAGGAAAACAGGGAAAATTCCCACAAGAAAACCCTTGAAGGAAAAAAAAACATTGAAGAAATCTTGGGAAAGACAATTAAGAGAGAGACCCCCTTTCAGGTAGGATGGACATGCAGTGGATATCAAAAAATGCAATACACAAAACTGAACACAAGTAGATGGCCAATCTATCACCTCAGAAATACAATACAATAGTACAAACTACTTTGTTCTTGTGTTCCTCTCTGGATCCTTTCTTGCCGCAGATCAGGATTGAAAATGGTTGCACCTCACGTACAGTGACCTTGACTGTAATAAAGATGTTCTTAACTACCTCTTAAACCAGTTCATTTTTTGAACCCCATTTTCCAACACCAGGATAACATAATCCAAACATGAGCACAATTGCTCAGGCCCAGCCATTTTAGAATTGCCAATCAGTCAAACACGTCCTTGGAGAAAGCTCTGATGAACACAGGCAGGAGAACAGAAGATCTGTGCACACTGTGTTTCAGTCAAGGATCACACTGGGACTGATATTCATGTCAGTTTAAAATAACCATGATGATAAACTAAATTTCCCTCTTGGGACAATAAAATTTTGAGTGGAACTCAGTTTGTCAGGTAGTTACATTACCTTTTGCACAAGGAGGTAGCAGAACTACCTACTTGGACCACAATTCCCAGCAACCCCAATAGTACAAGATGAGGCACTAATTTTAAAAAGTAGTTTTAAGATACCCGAAGAGGTGGCTGTGATCATCAGATGTCTATTTGTTGTAAAGCTTCATCCCACAACTGGATTACAAATTCTGCCACACATTGAAGTACAATTTTTTATAGATTTATGTTCTTGTCCTGTGCCTTAATGTTCATGTGGTTTCATTTGGGAAGTCCTCCTAATCACTACAAATCCTCACGTAACAAATAGAACGTAGTACGACAATACTTTATGTAACTGTGACACCCCAGGTAAGGACACTGTTGTACCATTCCCGACTTGGGGTGCCAGTAGGTGAGACCAAGCAACCAGGGGATGGAGTAAGAGAGACTCAAGCTGAAAAAGATTATTCAAAAACAGAATTTTGTTTTAATCCATCTGTGTCCAAACTATTTTACAAACGAATATCTTGCTAAATATTTACAAAGTCCAATGCAAAGACGCTTTCAAAACAAAAGAAAATTAGTGCAGGAGCTACAAAAGTGAAAAAAAAGTTACAAGACAGATAACGAAGGTCAGGCTGAAAAAATAATCAAAAACAATAAAAAAACTAAGCACCTACTACATGCACAAAGGTCAGTACGTATGTCTACTACTAAGCTAAGCAAACCAGTAGCACTGATGTATACTTTAACCTGAAGATCTGGTCAAATGACGACCCCTGGTGTTTGGACCATGATTTTATACCGCAAGCCCTTTTGTCCATCCTATCCTCATTTACATTACCCATGGACCTCCAAAAAACCGTCACGTCGGGACATGCACCGTATGACAACACCTGCTCAGGTGCAGTTCGCCCTATTTAAACGTTCCTGCACTTGCGCGCGCATACCCATCTGTCTTGGTGACGTGAAGTTTCCTCGTTCAGCCTCTAATAAGGGAGTGGTAGTAATAGTATTTTCATGTAAAAGCACACACCATCTCAAGTTGTTTCAAAGGAGAAAATGATTTCAATTCATTCCAGTAGCCTGCTTAGTCACCAGATCTCAGCCCAACTGAATGTGCAGGAACCAACAAGTCTGCAGGAATAGCCTGTGAGAAGAGGTCAAGATCAACTAATTAATACTTTCAGGGCTTGCTTGAATGCATGCATTGAAAGAGTCAGGCTGTTGTGGTGGCAAAAAGGGTTTGTATTCGGTACCACCTAAGTGGACCTAATAAGAGGTGCACTATATTTATAAACTTTGGTTAGGTGACATACCTAGTTGCCAGTACTTACACTCTCGTTCTCCCTAATAATGTTACCTAAATGCATTGTATCCAGTTGGCTGATAGTGGCCAGGCATGGGAGCACAACATTCACTTTCAGTACACAACAAAGTTTTGTTATGTCTGTGTTAATTATTTTTAGAAGAACTTCTAAAGTCCTAATCTTGCTTCTTCATTTAAAACATACACTAATGCACATGCACAGGGATTTTCTTTGGGACATACTGTGACATAATCAACCCAGAATAAACTGTAAAGTGTCTCTGCACAATATTAATGTTTTTAATTTGGGCATTTAGAAAAACAGTATAGATTTATGTAATATCTACTTACCATTTCATCAGTCACATATAACTTTAGGACTCCAGCTGAGAAATATGCAAAAGCTGCAGAATTTACAGAGAATGCTGACAGGCCAAAGTACAGCATGAAGTTGTTCTCCACTGGCAGTTTAAATGGACATGGTGTAAAGGGAGGCTCCTGGTGGTGTGCAGTACTGTACCACTCTCCCTGTCAGGGAAAGAAATGTTTCAAGACTGAAGATGCCTTGTATTATTTCTAACATGCTTAAATAGGGTTTACCATTAGCATAATAGCAAGTGTATGGCAGCCGTGCTGGGCCTCTTAAATGGGAGTTACTCCATCCATCCATTTGTCCATTGCTGTAACCTATTTGTTCCTATTCAGGGTCATAGGGAGTTGGAACAAGATGTAAGGCACAACCCTGGACTGGACATACATTTGCTGTAGGGCATACGTAGTCATTTGGGGACAGTTCAGAGTTATCATCTTCCTAGTATGCACATCTGTGGGATGCCATTTGGAGTAACCAGAGAAAAACTCATGCAGACATGAGGAGAATGTGCAAAAGCCACAGAGTCAGTGACAGGGTCAGGATTCAAAGCCAGCTCTCTGGCATTAACCACTGATCCACTTTATTGAAGCTGGGAAAACGCTGTATGCATAAATTATTTATTTTCAGTGATTTCTTTGCCTTATCTTTTGTATGTGGGCCAAATTTCTACATACTGTACCTGAAATAGAAATACCCACAGGTGACGCAATGGTCAAAAACTATGACCAACTCTTTCATCTACACCTACAAGTTATAAAGGGAGGAAATATACTTAGCTTGTATGGCACCCGGCTGGGGTTCATGCCCAGCCGGGATGCCCAGGAGGACCAAAGGAGGGCTTGTGCCTCCTCCAGACCATGAGGGGGCGACTGCCCTGGTTCTATTGGGGGCCACGGGTACAGAGCTTGGAAGCTCAACCCTATAGGGGCACCGTGGTCACCGCCAGGGGGCACCCCAATGCCTTGGGAGCCCTGGACCTCAGCACTTCTGCCACACCCGGAAGTGCTGTGGAGAAGAGGATTGGGGACACCCGGAGGACTTCCGGGTACACAGCCAGAGCTTCCGCCACACAGGGGTGTGTCAACAGAGGCTCCTCAGGAAGCACCTGGAGTCCATCCAGGGGTGTATAAAAGGGGCCACCTCCCTCTATTCATTGGCAAGAGTCGTTGGAAGTAGGACGGAGCTCAGAGGAGAGGAGTGGAGGCGGACCAGAGACAGTGAAGGCATTGTGGTGGCCAAGGACTGAAGGGTGATTGGTGCTGAGGCACTGGGTTTGTGCACTTCAAAACTTGTAAATATTGTAAATAAACGTGTGTGTGGTGAAACCATCATGTCTACCTGTCTGTGTCCGGGCTGTACCCCACACTTGCTAATTCAACTTTCAGTACTACTCTATTATAACAGTGTTACTTTCATTTAAACATTTTTCCCCAAGTTCACTAAAATGTTCAATTAGCATCCTGTTAGATTTTTTAAACACCATTTTCAAGTATCAAGTTGTCCTATTTTGCAAAAAATAAGAAATTAACAAATTTAATGAAACCTACCTTTATGTCAAGCTCAAGACTGGTGTTCTGGATAAGAGGAGGATTGATGAGTGGAAACTCAAGGACAACAGCTGGGTCGAGCTGAAACGTAACTAAGGAGCAGATAAAAATGCAGTTAATTCAGATTATCATCGTTATCATTAACATCATCATTATCACCGTCATTATACAGTGCCCTGAACAAAAATATTTCTTTTCTGCTAGCCACTTTAGTGCAGAACCATCAAACACAGAGTCACCATATGGTATACAGTATAGTGTCACACACGTGTGAGTAGGAGACAGCTAAAGGGCCTAAATGATAGTAATTCCATGCCAGACCAGGGGGCGGCGGGGTGCACTGACTGTCTCTCTCAACCTCTTGCAGACCACTCTCGGGAAATCCTGCCAGGTTTCGGCCCTAGAGAGGATGTCACCTCCGGTCCCAGGCCTAGAGAGGACGTCACTTTCGATTCCGGCCCTAGAGATGTTCACTTCCTTAACCGGCCTTTAAAGCCGCCATCTTAGCTCTAAGACTTCAGTTCTGTTTTGGACTCCGACTTGTGAATATATCACAATTATTTAAAACCTTTTGCAGCCAGGGCACATTATATGGGTGGCTGCCCCAAACCTTCATAATGGCTTTGTCTCATTATTCTGACAATAGCAACACTGTGCCAGCACCATATGGTATACAGTATAGCAACTCTGTGCCTGCAAAACGGATCACTAAACAAGGCAATGGCAAAGAAAAAAAAATTGCAACCAATTGCAATTGTATCAGATTAAAAATACAAATATCACATCCTAAATATCAAAATGGTAACAGTCAACCAATACAAGCAACTGAGCCACTGAATATTCATAATCTACGATTTGCAGAGCAAACAGATTGATAGTATAAAAGCTTTCCAAAGTCATTAATCAAGTCAAACGGCTGACTATAGAGGACATGTGCAGACTAAGATGAGGGGTGACTACTTTACTGAGGCATCTTATAAAAATGTCCTGTGTGATTGGGAGTGTCCCAATTGATGGTCATTTGAAGTACTTGCCACAGGGCCTTGTGGTCACTCATGCTGCAGTTGTTCTACCAGACTGTGATGTATCTGGCTGGTGAACCCTCCACAGTACATCTGCAGAAGTTACTTAGGATGTGAGGGAACCACCAATCAATGCCCAGCTCCCCAAAGTGAAAGCCATCTTGAGCATTCTTGGCAAGACTAGTTTGATTAGCTGTGCTACCTGTCTAAGACAAGTTGAAATCTAAGTAATCAATGTAGATCTCAGCATTAACGTTTGCAGTACACCATACAATGCATATGTCTCGGTTATATGGTGTTTGCTACGGGAATGGTAAAAGCAGTATCAATGTTTGTTTTGCACCATCTGTTGGAATGACAAATGTATTTTTATTACTACACATGTTTGTGATGTGCCATCTTTTTCACACATAGACACTTGTCCTTTTATTAAGTTGGATTAAAGGATCATGAGAGATCTTAAGTGATTTAGACCCCTAAAAACTAAAAGCTACTTAGTCTGTCCATAGCAACCTCATTATTATCCGTAGGCACATGACTTGTTCCAAATCTTGCAGAAGTTCACAATCCACTCCTTTGTTTTACTAATACTGAGTGACAAGTTGTTTTTATTGCACCATTCATGAGAAGTCTTGTTAGGGCAAACAAATCTAACACTGCAAACTTGAGGATAGAGTTGGTGTAATTCTTGATGATACAGTAATGAGTAGACAGATGAGTAGGCTGAGCTGCGGTATTTAAGATTGGTCTGTTAGATGTGCAGCCTACCAGTCAGCAAGTCCTTTAGCTGGATGGTGTTTAGTCCAAGAATTCTGAGCTTTGGGAAATGATGGTACTGATTAACAAGCTAAAGTTAATAAACAGCACTCTCTGTAAAGTGGTCCTTTTGACAAAATAGGTTAGTGCTGCATAGAAAACTGCCGAACTGTTTCAGATCCAGGGGTCCTGGTATGCTTGACTTGATATAGGCCAGCGGTTCTCAATCTGTGGTAAGTAATCAATGTAGGGGGGCGTGAAGTAACAAAAAAGGGGGCGCGAATGTTGCCATATGTGGTGTAATTTTGCTATTTGTAGGGAAATTTTTAACTTGTAGCGGTGTATCGGCAGCAAAAAATATAGGAATAAATTTTATTAGGGTTTCAAAAAAACATTCGGGGGCACAATTAAAACTGTTATGAAAACTCGGGTCGCAAATACTTAAAGGTTGAGAAACGTTGATATACAGTAGGCTATGACCAACATTTCATCAATAATAGGATTATTCTCCACCTGACTGCAGATTTCTCTATTAGTGGAACAATGGTAGTTGGGTCATGATGTCTGGTCTTGCTAGTCTGAATGTCTTGGAAAGGTAGGTTACAAGTTCTTCTTATTACCACCTCTTTCTTTGCTGTTTTGCTCTTGGCCTGGCCAGGAGGAATTCCTTCTTATTCTCCACTAAAATAAGTGTAGTCATGATGTTGAAATTTCCTTCCGTGTTTACTAATTTTATACTGGTTATTTGTATTTGTTACACACCTATGAAATTTAGGGATACTTAGTCATTTTGCTTTCTAGATTTGTGTGTGAGCAAGAATTTATATTATAAATATATATTATGATGCACTTGTGTCTCACAAATCTTCAGCAAGATTATGCAGCTTCGATAATAGATAAATAGATTATTAGGTCATGTATGTTCCATTTCTACATACATGGTCTGCAATGTCTGCTTTTCTTCTTTCTTCTTCATTGCTCTGATTATTGTATTTTAGATAGATAGATAGATAGATAGATAGATAGATAGATAGATAGATAGATAGATAGATAGATAGATAGATAGATAGATAGATAGATAGATAGATAGATAGATAGATAGATAGATAGATAGATAGATAGATAGATAGATAGATAGATAGATACTTTATTAATCCCCAAGGGGAAATTCACATACTCCAGCAGCAGCTTACTGATAAAACCAAAATTAATTAAAGAGTGATAAAAACACAGTGCAAGTTAAAAAGTGCAAGGTGGAGAGTGTGAGGCAGGTATAACAATCAATAACTTTATATAATGTTACCGTTTACTCCCCTTGAAATTGAAGAGTCGCATAGTGTGGGGGAGGAACAATCTCCTCAGTCTGTCAGTGGAGCAGAACAGTGACAGCAGTCTGTCGCTGAAGCTGCTCCTCTGTCTGGAGATGATACTGTTCAGTGGATGCAGTGGATTCTCCATGACTGACAGGAGCCTGCTCAGCGCCCGTCGCTCTACCACAGATGTCAAACTGTCCAGCTCCATGCCTACAATAGAGCCTGCCTTCCTCACCAGTTTGTCCAGGCGTGAGGCGTCCTTCTTTATGCTGCCTCCCCAGCACACCACCGCATAGAAGAGGGTGCTCGCCACAACCGTCTGATAGAACATCTGCAGCATCTTATTGCAGATGTTGAAAGACGCCAGCCTCCTAAGGAAGTATAGTCGGCTCTGTCCACTCTTGCATAGAGCATCAGTATTGGCAGTTCAGTCCAATTTATCATCCAGCTGCACTCCCAGGTATTTATAGGTCTGTACCCTCTACACACAGTCACCTCTGATGATCACGGGGTCCATGAGGGGCCTGGGCCTCCTAAAATCCACAACCAGCTCTTTGGTTTTGCTGGTGTTCAGTTGTAGGTGGTTTGAGTCGCACCATTTAACAAAGTCCTTTATTAGGTTCCTATACTCCTCCTCCTGCCCACTCCTGATGCAGCCCACGATAGCAGTGTCTTCAGCAAACTTTTGCACGTGGCAGGACTCTGACTTGTATTGGAAGTCCAATGTATATAGGCTGAACAGGACCGGAGAATATTGTGTATAGATCAATGATAGTGAGTCCTTTCTTCTGATGGCGTTGCGATGTTCCTGTATACGTGTTGTGATTCTTTTTGAAGTTTGTCCTATGTACGCATACTAAATCAACAGAACATACATTTAACTGGGACAATGTACAAGTAAAATTTAAGGCCAGTACTAAAAGTGCCAGAGAGCTGGCTGAATCTTGGCTATCAAATGAGAACGCTATCAACAGACACTTGGACATAAATCCAGCATATGCAAACTTAAGATGAACATGTTCATAATAAATAAACTGTACACCCAATACCTCCCCCAATCACACTGACTAAGCCACCTCCCCCACCCCCCACGTAATTTTGTGCTATATATTGCCTTTGATTCTTGTAAGTCTAAGCATTATCCTCTGATGAAGACCCCTGGCTGGGCTTGAAATCTCAGGAATAAAAACTACTTTATGATACGTGATTCATTTTTCTCCCTTTATGGATCTCCAGCTGCAAATATGCAAACCGTATCACAGACCTTCTCTTCCATGTATTTATATATATATATATATTGTGGACACAGACAGGCAGACACATTGACTTTACCCACACCACATTTATTTACAGTCATATTTACACAAGTGCACTTCAAAACTCCCAAAAGTCCCCAAAGTCCAGGCCAACCTCGAATGCCTTTCTCTTCAGACTGCCTCTTCTCCTCTCCACCTGAGCTCTGTCCTTCTCCCCACCCAACTCTCACTCTCGAATGGAGGGAGGCGGCCCCTTTTATCATCACCCCGATGTGCTCCAGGTGTCCCCGCATCTCTTCCCCCAGACACTTCCAGGTGTGGTGGAAGTGCTGAGGTCCAGGGCTCTAAAGGCATTGGGGCGCCCCCTGGTGGTGACCACGGGCCCCTACAGGGTTGAGCTTCAAAGCTCTGTACCTGTGGTCCCCCTTGCAACCAGGGCGGTCACCCCTACGTGTTCTGGGGAAGGTGCAAACCCTCTTCCAGTCCCCTGGGGTGTCCTGGCCGGGTCGCCCCCCCAGCCACCTGCGACAATATATATATATATCTATATATATGTATATATATATATTTATACTAGGGGGTTCGCTCCCTGCTTGTTTCGCTCGTCAATCCCTCTGGCCTGCGTTATGCACCAGCCATTTCATGTCTCTGCCACTCGCGTTGTGAAGAGGGCAGCCTAACGCACCCAAAGGAGACGCGGTCGCTCCTCCTAAACCCCCTCTTAAACGGTGATACAATGGGAAACAAATACAGTTTCTTTTTACCTCCTCTTTGCTCGATCAGCTGCTGGCTTGCTGCTGCTGCCGTGCCACGTGATCTGCATTTCGAGCGGCCTGTACAGCAGCTGTCCTAC
Source organism: Erpetoichthys calabaricus (assembly GCF_900747795.2). Lineage (NCBI taxonomy): Eukaryota > Metazoa > Chordata > Cladistia > Polypteriformes > Polypteridae > Erpetoichthys > Erpetoichthys calabaricus. The sequence continues at coordinate 138,585,960 of NC_041403.2, forward strand.
TCTTTCTCTTTTATTTCCAGCTCCGGGCATGGTTAAATCTCTTGGCACACAGTCTTGTGTCGCGGGACGTGAGTTCTTGATATTTTTTACTTTATAATTTAAAAATGGAATAAGAATCTGAAAATCTAACAACATCACATTAAAGTTCGATAAATTCTGAAAAGAATGATACCAAACATATATAGTGCATCCGGAAAGTATTCACAGCGCATCACTTTTTCCACATTTTGTTATGTTACAATTTTTTATTTTTATTTTTTTTAATTTGCAAAAACCTCAAGTAAACTTTTTTCACGTTGTCATTATGGGGTGTTGTGTGTAGAATTCTGAGGAAAAAAATGAATTTAATCCATTTTGGAAAAAGGCTGTAACATAACAAAATGTGGAAAAAGTGATGCTCTGTGAATACTTTCCGGATGCACTGTATATGTAGGTTTTAAAATAAGCTTGGTTTAAAGTGTGACAAAAAACATGACATAAAATCGGTGCACAAAATTGTTGCTCTTTTAGGCTTAGGATTTTATAGAGTAGATATATATATATATATATATATATATATATATATATATATATATATATATATATATACATATATATATATATATATATATATATATATATATATATATATATATATATATATATATATATATAAATATATATATATATATATATATTTAATATGCACATATTTTTCAGCTTTATAATGTAAATTAGATTTTGTTGGGATTTTTTGTAATTAATGAGTAATTTAACTAATTTACTTTTAAAAGTAATGTTCCCCACACTGCTCAGGAGACATAGGCTCCATGCTTGTTTTCAGGTTCAGAGTGGCCAACCGATGATGGCGTTTAAGTAGTTTTTGTGTGGTTTAATGACTATGAAGCATTTTGCCAAAGGAGAACTCCAGAAGTGGGCTTGCACATATACACAAAGGTTTTTGCCTTAAACGGATTACTTACCTTATCCTGGTTTTCTATGTGCAAATAAACACACTTTATTGTGTTTATTGTATTGTGTGCACACTTTGTGTTGCACCTTCCACTGGACTGCAGTAATGTGTGGCCTGTTCATTGGACATGACAGTTACTGTATACTATTACTACAGTCCTTCTTTTAATAACTTAATCACACCATCACTTATAGAATAAATAGTTAATAGTTTTAGCAATTTTTTTATGTTATCCTGTTTACTTTATATCTTAAATATTTCTTTCTCTAGTTATTATTATTATTATTATAGACTGTCAGTAGCATATTACTATGGAGATAGTATTGTAATTTTCGTAAACACTTTGAGCTGTAACCAATATATGAAACGTGCTATATAAACACATTAGTATTTTTATTGAACTTTAATAATCCATTCATCCATTTATGGAACCCAATAGATCACATTTTTGGGTCAAACAAGATAAAGCCGATCCCAGCAGAATCTGAAGCTAACTCTGGGTGGCACACCAAGCCCTTACATCCAGTTACTGTACATGCTGTGATGTCTAATACATGAACTCCACTTCTCCAGTTGTTTTCACTATCTTTTCATTTCCTTCTCTATATTTCTGATATGTTAATGTTTCTTCACTCTTGCAAACTGTCAGACACCTACACTACATATGTACTGTTTCTTAGAATTTTGGACATTACAGCTATCAGTCTGCTTAGCACAAGAATGCTCAGAGTCAGTCCTCTTTGTGTCGGTCTGCTCCTTGTTCACTGTCACCATTCAGGTACATTTCAGAATTACTACTATTTAAACTAATTGGGCAATCGGCTCATCCATTTCTGTTCTCATGATGTAGTCAGAAAGACTTGGCTGTGTGTATTTATATTTTCAATATATATTTTATTAGAGGGAGCGTCCTTTTTTCATTTTCTTCTTTGAATTGACGTTCGTTGTTCTGTAAGTTCACTTCCTTAATTATATTCAGGCAGTGACATTAAACAAAGAACAGACCAAAAGAGGAACACAACTAAGTACTCTTCATGGAAGAAAGTTGGCACCAATGATGGGCGAAACGTGTGGGAGTTAACTTCAGGAGCCAATGGTAAAGAGAAGCTGCTCTTTAAGTGTCATTTCAACAGATGGGATAAACAGCTTAAATCATATTAATATCATGGGTACAGTATTTCAAAAGCACATTCTTAACAAGCTTAGTCAGAAAAACTGAATAATGTTTGTTACATTCGTACAAAAATGGATGAGAATTTTTAGACTCAAAACGACAAAAGAATAATGGAAATAGGATGAGGTTTAATTGACAAGGGGTCTAAATAAGAATAGTTTTGAAAACCTGCAGATGTTACAATCCACTAGGATGAGGACTCAGCTGATATGACACAATAGAGAAGGAGACCACCACTTCATTTTACCAGCAGTTTTCATGTTCTCAGCTACTTGGTCCTGTCTTCTTCTTGGTCAAGTGGCTCTGGTTAAATGTTTTACAAGCTTGGATTTGAACTTCTCTTATAAATTACAAAACGCCTGTGGTAAAAGTAATTGATTGTCTATGGCAAAATTAATTGATCATCCAAGACTTGTCCTCTGAGTACACAGCAGTAAACACTGTGTTCGTCTCAAAGAACACATCTTACAGCGTGAAATATGAAGATAATGTGGCCTAATGGGTATTATTTCTGCCTCACAGCACCTGTTTTTAAGAGCATAATTCTGTTCTCACAGTGTGAATAGAATTTGTATTAAAGATTTTAATAGCAAGTAAATCAGAAACACAATTATTAGCCAGATATAAGGAGTTTATGACTGGCAGCCTGTCCAGGGCTGGTACCTGTCTACTGCTCAATGCTGCTGAGGTCATTTCTGGTCTCTCACATCTTTTAAAAGAAAACTGACTGAGAAACATGATGGATGGAAAGTGCACTTTATGTTTGCTTTGTTTCCTTTTTCATTTAATCTTATATCCCCTAACACTTGTTACAAAGTCTTCCACGGATAAACTACAGTGAATTCAGAAATGGTTGTAAAATGCACAATTCTTTCAGAAAACATGGTTTCACTTTGTCATTATGGGTTATTGAGTATGTAAAAATGACAGACTATTCAATTAAAATGGAAAGTGTGCAGAAAGTGAAGGGGTCTGAATCCACTGTATATGAGACAAATCTCGTGAAAAAGAAAAAATGAAGTACATGAATAAAAGAGCAGCAATATATATCTGTGTATCAGCTGTTATAACATGAAAGCCATAAATGTAACTTTGTCAGTAAACTGATTTTAAGCCTCACATTATTTATTCCATATTTCATCACAATGATCTTTTCTCACTTGGAACATGACTAGTTGGTCACAGTTCTTAAAATACACAACTAATTTAAATGTGAGTCAGCTGAGTGGTTTAGGGATGACAAGCAGCTCAGAAGATGAGAAATTAAACTTAGCAGAGCAAGAGCCATAGAGAAAAGAAAAAGGGTGAAGCCTGGAAAATCTAAAGCTGATAACAGAAATAGCAAAAAAAGAAAAAAAATTGAAGGATGAGGTAACAATAAATCCCCACAAGAGAGCACTGTGGGCTTTGGTTATACTCAAATTAGAACTCTCAGAAAAGGAGTGTGTTCTCGATGCTCAGTAACAAATCAAATGCCTTAAAGAGAACAATTTGAGAGCATATCATTCATTTATCAATGTATTGACTGATTGATTGATTATATATAGTAGGGTGGCACAGTGGCGCAGTGGGTAGCGCTGCTGCCTCGCAGTTAGGAGACCTGGGTTCACTTCCCGGGTCCTCCCTGTATGGAGTTCACATCTTCTCCCCGTGTCTGATTGGGTTTTCTCTGGGTACTCCGGTTTCCTCCCACAGTCCAAAGCATTGGCGATTTTAAATTGTCCCTAGTGGGTGTGTGTGTGCACCCCTGTGGTGGTTTGTTTCCTGCCTTGCACACTGTGTTGGCTGGGATTTGCTCCAGCAGACCCCCGTGACCCTGTAGTTAGGGTATAGCAGGTTGGATAATGGATGGATATAGTTTTGAGTGGCGGCACGGTGGCGCAGTGGGTAGCGCTGCTGCCTCGCAGTTGGGAGACCTGGGGACCCGGGTTCACTTCCCGGGTCCTCCCTGCGTGGAGTTTGTATGTTCTCCCCGTGTCTGCGTGGGTTTCCTCCGGGCGCTCCGGTTTCCTCCCACAGTCCAAAGACATGCAGGTTAGGTGGATTGGCGATTCTAAATTGGCCCTAGTGTGTGCTGGGTGTGTTTGTGTGTGTCCTGCGGTGGGTTGGCACCCTGCCCAGGACTGGTTCCCTGCCTTGTGCCCTGTGTTGGCTGGGATTGGCTCCAGCAGACCCCCGTGACCCTGTGTTCGGATTCAGCGGGTTGGAAAATGGATGGATGGATGGATAGTTTTGAGTCTGGATTCTTGTTTTTTTATGTTTCTGTTGCTGTATGATTCTGAGTTTATCTAATCTAACTTATTATAGTGATAATTCCTGAAATGAACACTTAAGACATCATTGCATCACTTGAAGGATTTGGGGATATAGTTACAGAAGTAATTCATCATCAAGCAAAGCCTCAAAATATTATGTTGTGTTTTAAAAAGAATATCCGAGAACAAATTCCATCCATCCATCCATTGTCCAACCCGCTGAATCCGAACACAGGGTCACGGGGGTCTGCCGGAGCCAATCCCAGCCAACACAGGGCACAAGGCAGGAAACAATCCTGGGCAGGGTGCCAACCCACCGCAGGACACACACATACACACCCACACACCAAGCACACACTAGGGCCAATGTAGAATCGCCAATCCACCTAACCGGCATGTCTTTGGACTGTGGGAGGAAACCGGAGCACCCGGAGGAAACCCACGCAGACACGGGGAGAACATGCAAACTCCACGCAGGGAGGACCCGGGAAGCGAACCCGGGTCCCCAGGTCTCCCAACTGCGAGGCAGCAGCGCTACCCACTGCGCCACCGTGCCGCCCCGAGAACAAATTTCATATGTTAAAGTAGCTTGCGATTTTAAAATTTTCAGCCATCATGGACAAATGTCTGAGGGTCCCCAGATAAGCTCGACTGGGGTAAGCGATACCACTCCTGGGCGAGAGAGGGTGCTGCCACCAACAGTATCCTGTCCTTCGTCCACAGCCCAGGGAAGCCACCCAGTGAGGGCACTCTTGCCATGTCGTGACATCCGGAGCAAGTCCAGCCTCTTCTGGCACAATCTGCCATATAATGCGACAGCACAGAAAGGTGCTGTGATTATGCTGACCAGGACCTGAGTCCGAGAAGTGCCAGAAATGCTTACGTGGGGGAATTATGTACGAGAAAACCAGAGTAGCTGACCTTACGTCAGTGTATTTTAAGTTGTGACTTTAAGCAATTGTTTTCCTTTTCTTTTTTGGTTTAGATAAAAGGGGTTACTGAGGTGGTACCCCAACACTTCTCCCTGCTTCTGCATGCTTCTTTACTCCCAGCCGCACAGCATAATCCATTATAAAGTAAATGACAAAGCAAATAAAATTTTCAATTGAAAAATTACACATGTCAAATTAGATTACAAATATTATTGAAAAAGGAAATTAAAAGAAAACAATGAAAGAAAACCCTATACAGAAAACAAATCACATGAGGTATATAAATATTTCAAAATTTTGTACAAATGTGAATCACAGTATATTGAGGGCTTTGGCTGCAGAATCAGGAAAAAAAAGCGTGCAAATTAAACAAGTCATTCATTTAAAAGCAAGAATCCATCCTGAGTGGAATCATAATCCATTCCATTCAGTTTCAAAGCATTTTCTGCCAGCAGCAAATCTGAAACCATTAAGAGGTGGCGCATGTCCCTGCGGCTAGGGTAATCAAGTGTAAACTGTTGGATCAATCGCTACCACTGACTCAATGAAAGATCCTGAGGAAGTCTCTTAACCTGCCTGTGTTTCAGCTGCAGACATCAAAACTACAATAAGTGTGTGACATTTGTAAGCTGATTTGCAAAATAACATCACAACATTTGCAAAATAACATCTGCATATGCATTAGAGTCCCACCTGAATCACTCAAAAAGCAGAATGTCAAGCCATCATCACACTCTGCCTGGGCTAAAAGCGAGCAATCAGTTTGAAGCAGAGGTCAAGTAACTAGGCAAGTGGGGGGGGGTTGGGGGGGGGGGCAACCTGGACTTTCTCAATTGCAACCCCTTAATCAGAATCAGAATAATGACCTTTGATTACATACACCTAGTTAAAAATGCTAGGAACTGACTGGCACTCGGTTCAGGGTACTTCCCCATTTTACATTCAGTGTTGCAAGATTACAGACAAAAGCGTTACAATCAAATCTGATTGAAGTGACCATTTTAAAATATATGCTACTATACTTATACCCGAAATTCCCATTATCCCTACTAATTACAATTTTAAATGTAAAAGAATTCAGTTTCCTGTTAAATTTTATTTTGCAGTGACCATCAACAAAACCCAAAATCAGTCACTAGGAAAAGCAAGAATTAATCTATGGTAGGAGTGTTTTACTCCTGATTAATTATATCTTGAGTAAGGAGTCCAGTGAACTGATAATATTAACCCCTGGTATACAGAGAAGTATGCAATTAGTTACATAGTACTTTAACTGCACTGTAACTGAGGCCTATTACCTTGGGAATTTTCCTGTGTAACATAGTTAGTATATCATAATATACTGCTGAAAAAAATTAAAGGAACACTTTTTAATCCTAGTATAGCATCAAGTCAATGAAACTTCTGGGCTATTGATCTGGTCAGTTAAGTAGCAGAGGGGGTTGTTAATCAGTTTCAGCTGCTTTGGTGTTAATGAAATTAACAACAGGTGCAATAGAGGGGCAACAATGAGGCGACCCCCAAAACAGGAACGAATGGTTTAACAGGTGGAGGGCACTGACATTTTTCCCTCCTCATCTGTTTTTTCACTAGTTTTGCATTTGGCTACGGTCAGTGTCACTACTGGTAGCATGAGGTGATACCTGGACCCTACAGAGATTGCACAAGTAGTTCAACTTCTCCAGGATGGCACATCAATACGTGCCATTGCAAGAAGGTTTGCTGTGCCTCCCAGCACAGTCTCAAGGGCATGAATGAGATTCCAGGAGACAGGCAGTTACTCTAGGAGAGCTGGACAGGGCTGTAGAAGGTCCTTAACCCATCAGCAGGACCGAACGGTATCTGCTCCTTTGGGCAAGGAGGAACAGGATGAGCACTGCCAGAGTCCTACAAAATGTCCTCCAGCAGGCCACTGATGTGAATGTCTCTGACCAAACAATCAGAAACAGACTTCACGAGGATGGCCTGAGGGCCCTGTGCTCCGCCCAATACTGTGGAGCTCGATTGGCATTTGCCACAGAATACCAGAATTGGCAGGTACACCACTGTGGCCCTGTGCTTTTCACAGATGAGAGCAGGTTCACCCTGAGCACATATGACAGACGTAAAAGGGTCTGGAGAAGCCGTGGAGGACATTATGCTGCCTGTAACATCGTTCAGCATGACCGGTTTGGTGGTGGGTCAGTGAAGGTCTGGGGAGGCATATCCATGGAGGGACGCATAGACCTCTACAGGCTAGACAGAGACACCTTGACTGCCATTAGGTATCGGGATGAAATCCTTGAACCCATTGTCTGACCCTGTGCTGGTGCAGTGGGTCCTAGGTTCCTCCTGGTGCATGACAATGTCCGGCCTCATGTGGCGAGTGTATGCAGGCAGTTCCTGGAGGATGAAGGAATTGATAACATTGTCTGGCCCCCAATAGATCCAATAGATCACCTCTGGGACATTATGTTTTAGCCTGTCCGACGCTGCCAGGTTGCACCTAAGACTGTCCAGGAGTTCAGTGATGCCCTGGTCCAGATCTGGGAGGAGATCCCCCAGGACACCATCTGTTATCTAATTAGGATGTTGTCAGGCATGCATACAAGTACGTGGGTGCCATACAAACAACTGAGTTTGATTTGGAGTTGCTGCAATGAAATTTCAGCAAAATGGACAGATGCGATTAGACAGGAGTCCCTGTGGACTATGATGTTTGCTGATGAAATTGTGATCTGTAGCGAGAGTAGGGAGCAGGATGAGGAGACATTGGAGAGGTGGAGATATGCTCTAGAGAGGAGAGGAATCAAGATCCATAGGAAAAAGACAGAATACATGTGTGTGAATGAGAAGGAGGTCAGTGGAATGGTGACGATGCAAGGAGTAGAGCTGGTGAAGGTGGATGAGTTTAAATACTTGGGATCAACAGTACAGAGTAATGGGGATTGTGGAAGAGTGGTGAAAAAGAGAGTGCAGGCAGAGTGGAATGGGTGGAGAAGAGTGTCAGGAGTGATTTGTGACAGACACGTATCAGCAAGAGTGAAAGGGAAGGTCTACAGGACGGTAGTGTGACCAGCTTTGTTATATGGGTTGGAGATGGTGGCACTGACCAGAAAGCAGGAGACAGAGCTGGAGGTAGCAGAGTTAAAGATGCTAAGATTTGCATTGGGTGTGATGAGGATGGACAGGATTAGAAATGAGTACATTAGAGGGTCAGCTCAGGTTGGATGGTTGGGAGACAAAGTCAGAGAGGAGAGATTGCATTGGTTTGGACATGTGCAGATGAGAGATGCTGTATATTGGGAGAAGGATGTTAAGGATAGAGCTGCCAGGAAAAGTGAAAAGAGGAAGGCCTAAGAGAAAGTTTATGGATGTGGAGAGAGAGGACATTCAGGTGATGGGTGTCACAGAACAAGATGTAGAGGACAGGAAGATATTGAAGAAGATGATCCGCTGTGGCAACCCCTAATGGAAACAGCTGAAAGAAGAAGAAGAAGAAGAAGAAGAACAAGAGTAGAGTAATGCCATAGAAGAAGCAGTTTTGATTCCTAAAAGAACCATCTACTTGAATGTTCCAGAGAAAAAAAAAATACACAACTTTCATTTATTTAGACCTGTAACAGGTTCCATTAATAGCCATGAATAGATGGTAACAGATTTGAGAAATACCAATGGGTTCCTGATCTTAAGAGGATTCTTTCTGTGTATAATAAACTTGACCTAAGTTCAGGTTTTCTTGATCTGTTTGTGTCCTGCTGGTTAGCCAACTACACATTAAAGATTTGCTTTTCACATATTAGGAACCTTTTCAAAGCACCAAAAAACATTTTTATGCAGTGAAGGCTTCACAGAATTAAACAGTTCTTTGTGTAGCAATGTTTCAAATCACCATTTTAGAACCATTATTTTTTAAGAGTGTACAGCCCTGTCACCAAAGTCATCAGGATGAGCAGGTATAGAAAATTAACTAAACAATCAGTGTAAGGACTGGGTTTGCTTTTTTATCTAAAGAAAATGTCCAAAAAACAAAATGGTGTTAACAACAATGAATTAATCACATCACTGCAGAAGACACTGTCATTATTACAGGCATTTTTTCTTTTCTTTTTTTTCTTTATTAATTATCTGCCTTTAAACAATATTAGCATACAGACATCCCTACCTTTCATGCGTTGAAGTTGGGATTCAAAGTCATTGATTTTCTCATTGACTGTTGGACAAAGCTGTAACATATGATATGAAATTACGCCCTTGCTTGTAGTTTGCAATTCATTCATGATTAACTGTCTCCAAACCCTAACATAACTGTAATCATATACATATTGAATGCATATGTTTTTAAGGAATCATAATTTAATTTATTAATATAAAGTAGGACCAGGCAAAAACAATACTGCTAAAACTGGAGAGCAGGAGGAATGATTCTTGATAGTATTTTACTGATAGAGAGCAGGACAATGAGGCATTCACGTTATCATTTTTTAAAATTTTAAATTAAATTGTTTAAATGCAACATTAACAATTTTACCTTTCTGTCTAACTCTTCGCGGATTCTCTGGTCAATGGTGTCACTGAAGAGGTTATACAGCCAGCTGTTGAAATACACACATTAATAATGCCTGGTGGTACTCTGTATATTGGTTTACATAAGATAGAACAGTGTGTGTTTTATATTAAAATGATATGAGTATTTGTTCATACTTATTGTATATTAAAAGCTTCTGAGTAGCTGCTTTGCCTTTTGGTAATTACTGATAATCTGACTTTAGATAAGATAAATGATCAGAATTAAAAGACACTGAAAGATTAAGAAACCTGTATAAAGGAAAATCACAGAAAAAAATGAATGAAAAAAAAGAAAATCCATCAGCCTAAACATACTGCCAATGGAACATGCCCTTCAGCCTGATTCAGCCTATATTATATGACCCGCTTCTCCATGAATCCTTTGTCTTGCCTTTCTGCTCCACTATCTATATGATTCTAAAAGAATAAAGTGGGAGATCCTGTCATTCCCAAAAAGGACAAAGATATCCACCACCATGTGGTAGCAAAGGACAAAAGAATACAGAAAATGATTATTTATGTAACCACAGGTTCATATAACAGGCAGGGCCGGATTTACACATTTCTACGCCCTAGGCCAAAGTACATAATTCTGCGCCCCTCCCCATCCTCAAAAAGTTGATTTAAAATTTTCAATTTAATATGTAATAGTTTATTTTTAAAACATATAAGCCCTTAATACAATCTTTATAATCTTTGAACACCATTATATTTTTAATTCAAAACTACACTACTACACTACTTATGAAAGTGCATGGGAAGTTGATGGCAGCCATTGTTTCAAGACTTCGCTGCTTTTCTTTTCATCCTGCACTTTCAGTTTTACTCTCTTTCTGAATTCTGCCCCAGATGGTCGTTGCTTTGGTTGATTCATTTCCACTCCTGAAAAAATTGTCCTTGTGTAAAAAAGCCAAAAAATCCATTCCAATTGTTTTTTATTTTTCAATTATGATTAGACAGTAAACTAAGTGCCATGCGTAACCACATTTACAATAATTTTTTAAAACTACCACATCTTGTCTTGACAAGACGATACACAATAGATAGTTGTGGGAATTAAAAATTATGGAATAAACCATTTGAATGCTATGCGAAAATAAATTAAGACTATGAGTACTTATCATTATTGTATTATTTGGGATTTTTTGGAACTATAGGTGGCACGCCGAACAACTGATCAGCTGATACGAAAGAAGTAATCAAGATTTTAAATAATAATTAATTATTTTAATTAATTAATTAATTTTTATCTGTGGTGGGCTGGCGCCCTGCCTGGGGTTTGTTTCCTGCCTTGTGCCCTGTGTTGGCTGGGATTGGCTCCAGCAGACCCCATGACCCTGCAGTTAGCATATAGCGGGTTGGATAATGGATGGATGGATGGATTATTTTTTATTAAGAAATAATAAATTTAAAATCACTACTTTAAAACCAGTTTTTAAAGGTAAAAGTAATTAACCAAAATAGCCTATATAACCCATACGTGATACGATGATTACTTATTTGGTTAGGTCAAATTATTCCCCCAGATGGCGTATTCAATATGATAAACAGCAAATAAAATTGACATAAAATGCAAAAGATTTACATCGATTCTCATCTGACATTATAGAATTTTATTGAAATTTTTTGAATTTTGTGTCAAACTTACATTACACAGTGGCGTAGCGTAGTGGGGGTGGCAGGGGCGGCCCGCCCCGGGCGGCACTTTCAGGGGACAGCAAAATTTCACAATAAATAATAATAATATCTTGTAAAAATTTGAACCATACCTAAATAAGGGGGCGGCGGAATTTTCCTCCACCCCAGGCGGCTGACACCCACGCTAAGCTACTGACATTACACCACATTAAATGATGCTGCATAAACAAGCCATAAGTTGGGTATGTTTCATGTTTTGTAATAAAAATCTCAGCCCCCCTTATAATTTGGCGAACAACTCTGTCAACTTTTTCTGTTTATGGCTTTCAGGCTTATGGCCCTGAGTAAACTAAACAGCATATAAAAGTAGTAACAATATATTTTAGGTACCTACTATTAGTAGATATGTAGAAGTCAAGCGATATGAGCGTAATGGATCACTTGGAATCACTATTGTAATGCCAAATCTGGAATTTTCCTTTAACACGTGGTTTATGCTGAGTGTGTGAGAGAGAACTAGAAAATGCTTTTTGCCTGTGACCGAGCAAGACAGCGCAATCTGTAGAGATGGGCAACGTAAATATACCGCTCAATTTCTTTAATGTATATGGATGTAAATTTAAAAAACAGCATTTTATATGGCCTTTTAAAAATAATATTGAAAAATGTATAAATATTTGGTTGTTATTTCTTCTGTATATACGCCCCCCCTGACTGCTGTGCCCTAGGCCATGGCCTAGGTTGGCCTTATGGGAAATCCGACCCTGATAACAGGTAATACTTCTGTGACAAAGCTCAAAGAAAAAGGATTAGAGCTCTTTGCAACTTGTGGGGTGAGCTTGCCATTACTATGTAATAAACGACTCCATGTCAAATGATTTTTAGGGGCTTCTTGATGTTGCTTAGATTTTATACCCTTCTCTTCTCCTCCAGGATACCTACAGCTGAACCAGCGTTGTCCACTGTCAGCTAAGCTCTGCTTTTCTTACGAGGAATGTCTGGTAAATAATTTTCATACTGGGCTTTTCTGCTCAAATTTAAATGTTACTCAGTATTGTTCATTAAGATTGTATTTTTTTTGCCTCATTCAAATTTGTTTCGTATTTATTGCTTTTTGTAAATTGTTTTAGATAATAGACTCTGCTAAATAAAGAAAAATAATAAAAAAGGTAATGGACACAGGAGGCTTACCACATCAGTGTGTCAGATGGTTCTTATTCATGTTTTAATGTATTTATAATTAATATAGACTGAGAGAGGAGCTAGAGAGTTCATTGGAGGTTGCAGTTCGGCTAGACGTGGACCTGCGGACTGCCAAATATTGTTCCAGGTTCTGTCAGGTGAATGTTGCTGCACCTGGCTGAGTCGGTTGGGCAGTTAAAATGCCCCAAACCCAGGCCAGCCATACTGCTAATGTTTACATGATAACAAGAGGTTTAAATTTAAAAATTAGATTAAGCTTTATTTTCTTCAGCCAGATTGCAAATTTGAAAGCCGCATCTCCTTATGATTGAATGCCATGTTTGATGCAATATACTGTATGTACTAGATATACTTAATAAGACTTCACCTAAAGAGTGTGCAGGTCAGCTGACTGGTTTTAACATCTTACAGTATGACTGTAACCTGTGTGACTGGGGTCTCAACCTCGTCTTTGAGTCTGTGATATGTAAGGCCACACATTGGTGTCTGTTACCATAGGACAAAATGACTACATGGATTGGGCTTCCAGCTCTTGTCTCAACTAAGCATCCATATGTCTGACACTTTCCCAGGCATTTAATAATAATGCACCAGATTAGGTGTTTATGCAATGAAATCATTTGAAATCTACAGCTATCAGTGTGCAAATTAATTTTATTTTGCTTACTGAAATGTTTTTGATTTTACTTATTAACAATACATTGAATTAATGGCTTAAAAAAATTATATGTAAGTGTTTCCCAACTGTACAATCTCCATGGCTGAACATCAATAAAAATACAAGGCCTTTATGGATCTTTCTTAGACATTTAAACCTTAGACTTCACTACAGGTTGAGTATTGTGAACACTACACTAAGACATATTTATTTAAGGATGTTTACTTCCTCGCTTTAGTGTTAGCATTTGTTTATACTTTGTCACATATGCGTATCTCAGGGTCACATTCCGGCACTGCCAACCCTGGACACAAGGGGGTGCTGTCTTTGACAGTCTTGTCTCTTGTTTCACCCACGGCCAGGGAAACTGCTCAATAAAGGCAAATGACTTTACTCCTTCTGGTCCAGTGAGACGCACCTGGCAGGGGTCATCTCATTCCAAGAAGAGCAGAACATAGCACATAGCACAGAGCTCCTGCCTGATACTGTGACCACTCTACAGAGCCTTGCGTGATCTGTCAGGCCAACCTGGCAATATTGCATTTTTCTGCTCTTGTTATTCATGCCATCAAGTGCCCATTTATTTTTGAGACTTATCAGTTATTAACAGGGGTGAACACACTTGTGCCCCAATATTTCTTTGGTGGATGTGTATGTTCCCTTGGTTGACAACAACATGTATTTTGGTCTGTTTTAGAGTTTTTAATCTGAGGATTCCATTTCTTGTATTATTTTCACATTTTCTTTTCTAATTTACAAGTTATTTTCATGAACATTTTTGTGTTCTTTATTTATATGACAGTGTTCTTAAGGTGGCATGACTGCGACTGTCATGCTAATGACTGTAGAGAAGCTACAATAAAACTTACCTTATCCCTCAGTCGACGAAAAAATCTTTTCAATCTTTATAATGATAACTGACTTTTTCCCAATTGGACTCTAATGGCTGGGTTTTGTGTTTTGGTTGCACCCTCCTTCTGCATCTGACTTTCAATTTTTGTTTTGCTCTTTGATTCTGCTTATTTGTTCTTGTTTGGACATTTCTGGCATTCTGACCTTTGCCCATCTTTTTGACTGTGATTTCTCACCCCATCACCTTTAGCACTGATAACCTTCTGCAAATGTGGGACAGGTTCCTGAACTGAGTCTAACATAAGTTATTGTCAGATAGGATTTCGTTATATTTAAATGTATCTCTGCCCATTTACTTGGCTCCTCAGAGCTAAATTGTTGGCTACTTGTATCTGTAGAATGAATGCAGATGTCAGCAACAAGTAGACAAAATATTTAACACTCTGGAAGAATCAGCCTAACTGAAATTTCATAGCTCATCTGTTTTCGCTTCCTTGCAATTTGTGCGATTTGACCTTGAGAGAATGAAAGTATCTGTCTGTCTATCAGTCTATCATGAATCAATTAATAAATTAATACAATTTGCAGATCACTAACAAATTGAAATAGCAGCAGGGAAAGTAAACAGGATCTCTTCATGCAGTGTTAAATCATAATCAGTAATGCCTTATTTCTAACTGACGAAACAAAAAATTAGGTCCAAATACTGCTGAACTCTTTGCTGTTATCTAGCCTCTCTTTCTTCTCCTGAAAGGTAGTATGGTTAAGCAATCAAACTGCTTACCTTGCACCTCCATGGAAGGTTATGCCCAAATCTCCAACGCTTGAATCACAAGAGACACAAGCTAAAGACAACCGTCCAGTACTGTCCATACCAATCTGCACCACAACAGACAGAACAATATTTTTTGCCATCAAGTCAAAAGATCCACTGTCACTTCTGTAAAATGGAAAACAGACATTTTGGCACCACCGGTAATTTTAAGATAACAAGTATTAACTGAGAAAGATAAAATGGTAATACTTAAGTACTACAAAAATGCATCAACTATTCATTTACTCTTAAATAACAAAAACCTTAACAAACACTTCTTTGTGTCTTCATAAGACTTACAAAACATCACGTAAAGTGTTTAATCATTTCTGCAATGCGACATACTAACAAAAAGTCACTTTGAAGTGTAACTGAGTAACTGAGGCTCATTTCTCTTGATATTACATATTTAGTATAAGACCTGTGAATCCTTTATATGAAAAAGTCCTTTGCCACACTGCACAGAGATGAATAACCAATCTACTGGTTCTACTAAGTGTTATGAAGACCAAAAGAAGCCTTAGGTAAGGTCTTGTTACATAAGAGTAAATGAGTAATAGCTGCATATTTGTAGTATCTGAACTAAAGTGTTACCAAAAAAAAGAAAAAAAGGAACAGCTCTGAAAAATATAAACAGCAAACAGTCCAGTTTTGAAGAAAGAGGAACCCTCAGACATTTAGAGATCATGCGTTAAAGTTGTGTGAAAGACAATATGTCATATTGATAAGATGTTTATAAAAGTATGTTTCACATAAAATATAACATGTAAAAGAGTAGTCATATCTGTGTGCTTAAAAAATGTAAATAATTTTGTTATTTGAATATATCATATACTGCGGTGGGTTGGCACCCTGCCCGGGATTGGTTCCTGCCTTGTGCCCTGTGTTGTCTGGGATTGGCTCCAGCAGACCCCCGTGACCCTGTGTTTGGATTCAGCGGGTTGGAAAATGGATGGATGGATGGAATATATCATATATCAGTAAAGAATCACAAATACTGTAGAAATAGCAGAATAATCCATGTAAAATTCATGCAGAAAGTCCAAGCAACACTAGCTGTTAGGTTATATAAACATCTGCACATAAATATCTCCAAACTAACTAAATAAATTAATAAGGCATAAAAACTACAGGTGATGTGAAGAAATACAGGCTGACTATGAGGTGTGAGGTAAGCACTTTATCCTCCCTTCACGATCACCTTACTCTCATTTGACAAAATTAAGCTAGCTTGTTATCCTTCTCTGAATTTAAAACAACACCATGAAGAATTCACATGATTTCACACAACAATAGTAATGTTGCATGATTGGTTTTATTATGTATTTATTATTTTACCATTATTTTAATGATGTCCTGGCTGTTGCTATTTTCTATGTTATTTTTCATGGGCACTGCCATTTTGTAGTTTCAGGTTACAGGATCGCACAATTTAAATCATTCTTGAACTTTGTTTGAGAAATAATGGAATGACTCCTTAAAAACGTTTTTGTTCACTATATTGGTTAGAAGGTTGTAGTTAATAATGTAGTTTTGATAACAACTTCCGAAAAAATAACAATGAACAATCTATTGGACCATACTGACTTTGGCTGTCTAACTTCCCCTCTGTAGCATCACTGAAAGAATTCTCTGTCATTTGAAAAAAAAAATCTGGTAGGTCATAATTTGTATTTAAGTTCCTGATTTTATTGACAGTTCGCTGTGTTTCATTCATGCCCTGCATACCGATTAAAACCCTGCTCTTTTTTATAATTCTGTGCTCTTTGTTTGCACTTCTGTCTTTGCATAGTGTTTATTTTCTGATAAAAGACAATCATTAGACTTTGCTAAAACCAAAAAATAAAATAAAAGCAAATATTAAATTTAATTTAAAGCATTATATATTTTGATGTCCTAGTACAGTAGCTTGCAAATAATTTCTAACTTTTAAAATCTGCACCTGTCTTTTGACATTTATTTTGTATCTTTATTACAAATCTAATAATTACTCTAAAATGTTTATCCTCATCTAAATCTCATCCAGCTTACAATGAATTCTTATCTGCTTTCATCTACTGTATGTGTCTCACTCTTACATGATTAAGTTTTGATTCGACCTATACACTTTTTGTGTTCTTTTTGTTTATTTGGTTTATGCCATTTTACCCCCTTGTTATTATTAACTCATATTTTATATAGCACCTTCCCACCTCTCTGCAAACTCTCTCAATGTTAAATGTTGCATCCTATGTTTTTTCTTTGCTTTATATAGAACATTTCTTGTCTATTAATACACACACTGCATCCATGATGTCATTTATGAAAACCTGATTTTTTCAAAATCTGCACAGCTGTCTCTCTGTCTGTTATTTTGGATATTGTCTAATATATCTCAACATTTATCTTACCTTACAATTTAGTAATTTGATATGATATCCATCTGCATCTCCACACATCCACACTTTTTATTTCATATAGTTTGATACCTATTAGTCTCACTGTTAGTTTAAATACTACAACTCTGCCTTTTTTTACTGAATATACAGCAATTATCTACCTATCTCTAAATGCTACCATCTTAAGCATCATTTTAATCTGCTCATTCAACTCTCCCCCTACTTTCTTACTTCATTTCTAGATCTATCTATCTATCTATCTATCTATCTATCTATCTATCTATCTATCTATCTATCTATCTATCTATCTATCTATCTATCTATCTATCTATCTATCTATCTATCTATCTATCTATCTATCTATCTATCTATCTATCTATCTATGTGGTGTTATTCATATCTGCTTTGCAGTAGGGAGACTGTGGAAGATTGTGGGTTTGCTTCCCGGTTCCTCCCTGTGTGGATAGCGCTTTGAGTACTGAGAAAAGTGCTATATAAATGTAACAAATTATTATTATTATTATATCTACCTATCTTTTTTAAAAAGTACTTTCCATTATGTTCTGAATCATCCTGTGTTATTTTTTAATTTTTTCAAATTTAAAAAATCTGAAACTTAAGCATCAACTGAGCATTCAGTAAAGACCTGCATTTCTAAAATGCATTAACAGATTTAGAGACAGTTCTTATACAGAACTCAGAAGGTTGCTGAACAATAAGAACAGTCAGTCAGTTATTATCTAACCCTCTTAGTCCTGAACAGGGTTGTGGTAGGTGCTGGTGTTTATCCCAGCTAGCACAGGGTGTAACGCAGGAAACTGACCCTGGACTGGGCAAGAATAAATATTGTAATATAACAAATAGTGTGTAAGAGTTTATTTAAGGTGTGTGTGTGTGTCAGTAGGTTTACAGTTGTGAGTACATGAAACACAGAGTTTATTATTGTATTATTATTTATTTATTAAGTACTATATTATTTATTTGGATTATCTGTCTTCTTCCTCTTAAGCTATTAAATTATTGTAATCATTAACTGCAAGTGTTTTTTCCATACCAACAGCTGTAAACCTACTTAATAATATGTGTATGTATTATGTATATAAGTTAAAAAAAATACATATTTATATATATATATATATATATATATATATATATATATATATATATATATATATATATATATATATATATATACTAGGGGGCCCCGGCCCCTGCTCGCTTTGCCCCCAGGTTTGGTTAACCAGATATACAATTTAAAGAGATTGTTATTTTCATTTCATTCATTTTCATTCATTATTTATTTCTTGATATTTGCCAGTAATAAAGATGTGGTGAATGAGTTAATCCCCCCTCACCCCAAGGCAGGCTACGCGCCAGCCACTTCACAGCTTTGCTTCTCGCGTTGTGAAGAGGGGGGCTGAATGCACGCTAAGGAGATGTGGTCGCTCCTCTGAAACCCCCTATTAAACGGTGATACAATGGGAAACAAATACATTTTTTTTACCTCCTCTATGCTCAATCAGCTGACTTGCTGCTGCTGCTACTTGTGTCGTGCTGCGTGATCTGCATGTCACACTGCACGTCGATCATTTAAAAGCTTGTACAGTAGCTGTCTTACTTTCTTGTCTCGCGGTAAAGTGTCTCCTAGAAAATCATGTCTCCACCCAAGATTTTTTTTATTAAAAAAAATATATATATATATATATATATATATATATATAGATATATAGATATATAGATATATAGATATAGATATATAGATATATAGATATATATATATATAGATATATATATATATATATATATATATAGATATATAGATATATATATATAGATATATATATACAGTATATATATATATATATTATATATATATATATATATGCCACAAGTGTTACCTGGTGGGTAACCACCGATACAATCAGATTGTGATTCAGACTACGAATGCTGTGAATGTAATCATTCCGATCTCCAGGCTGTCAAATAAACGAACCACACGCCGTGCTGCAACATAAAGAGGCTTCGCCGCTGACGTCCGAGGTTCGATCCCTGAGAGGGGTGCAGACGAGTGTGTACGCCTGATGAGCCCAAACAAGAGCAAAACACGTGTCGCATACTCTTTGCATTATTTGTATAATATATAATATTCAACAAAGGGCTCAGAAATTTGTATGGTGAGGCTACAAGTAATGAGAGTGCTGCATGAAGATGGATGAAAAAGTTTAAAGAAAGTAAAACCAGTCAGCAAGGAAAACTAAGAAATCAGTCAGTACAGCAGCAGCACTCCACCTCCCCTAAGACCAAAGAATTCAAAAGCTGGAGCTCAACATTCAAGGTTATGGTGAATGTCTTCTGGAATGACAAGAGGATGATTTTGTTTGATTTCCTTTACCACTACATTGCATCACTCCAGAAACTTCTAGAATCCATCCATAAGAAAAGACCATAGAAACAGCCAAGTGCAATCCATTTTCACCATGATAACATATGACCCCACGTGCCTTTGGCGATGTCACAGGCTCTTGCACAAACAGAATGGTCAGTGGTGCCGCATCCACCTTACAGCCCTGATGTAACACCCTTCACACTTTCACTTGTTCGGTCAGATGAAGGAAAGCCTTTGTGAATGGTGCTTTGATGATGCAGTTGAAGTGGTAGAAGCTATTAGATGCTGGACCAGGAAGTGCCCAAAGGAGTTTTTCCAAAGTGGATTTGACAGATGGGTTCAAAGGTGGAACAGATGGAGACTATTTTGAATAATGCTGTACTGCAGACAAATAGTTACTTTACACATGTATGTAGATGCACATGTCTTGCGTTGTTAATATGACCTGACAGGCATTACTTTCAGTACAATACTCGTATGTATACTTTTATTTATTTGGTATTATGTTTTTGTTAATTGCTCTGAGGAACCATGAAGGTAAGGATTTCAATCAACTTTACTTGAAACCACTTAAGCTTTTTTTTTCTTTTCCTCAAAAATAAGCCATTTGTTTTTTCCTTAAACACTGTTGTTTACAAGATTGTAACAAAGAAAATCAAATATCTTTTTTTTGTTTGTTTGTTAATGTTTGAAACCTTCACATCATCGTCAACTGATTCACAAGATTCCTGGACTTGTTAACAGTTGTGTTCATATTTCCTAAAGCCAAGTGACACTCCTTGAAAACACTTCTCCTCCTTTTCTTTTTCCTTCTTTTCCTATAAAAAGGAGAGCATGTCCAACTTGCTTGCATCCTCGGAAATGAGAGAGAGCATGTGCACATAAACTGTAGCCTGGCTGGTGTTTTTATGCATGCAGTAAAATAAAAAAATACCTACATGAAGAGATACTTGACATGCCAGTATCCACTGGTTTCGATGTCCAGCACATCAATTCCAATCTGCATACCCACTCCTTCGTCAAATAAAACAACGGGGTCCGAGAGGCTGAAGCTGGTGATTCTCATACTGGGAATAAGGACAAAGAGAAAATATATCATAAATGTTCTGTTTTAATAAGTGCAATTTACTTTGATTACCAGTATTATATGTCATGAAAAAGATACAGTTTATGAGCAATTCTTCATTCAAGAGATATGAAAACCAATTAACTTCTTTTTGTTTGGATTCCTGATAACTGCAAATGTGACCTTGAACTTGAAATTCCATTTTCAGGCCTTATGAGTAATCCACCTTACCACAAAAGTTTCATTAGGAAAATAAATAACACACAAAAGGTCAATTTTATGAGCTAAAATTCAATTACCTTTTTAAACAATTACATGTGACATTTATTTTATTTATTGACCCAACAAAATGTCACTTTTACATACTGTATATCCGTTATTAATAACTACATGAAACTGTGCCCTCTAAACGTAAAATCATTTTAATTGTATAGTTAATGTTTCTCAAAAGTTCAGCAATCTACCAACAGACATTTTGGCACATTCTGTGTGACTTGTGACATCATTTGTATTTAATAAACTAGAATAATGATTTCAGAGATGTACATGTTTTGACACATGCTGGATGAAGAGGTGAACCTTGTCTCTCTATTATGTCCCAGATATTAAGAGGTTAGATAGTAATATTCAGAAAAAATCCCCAGAATTGTGAACTAGCTGCCAAGTTGATGTCTGGGGTAGATGCTCCACACTGCTTCTTTCCTACTTTTTTTGTTTGCTTAATTGTCTCCCTATTTTGGCATAATTATTTCTGTTTGTTTTATTCTACTTATGTTTTTACTTTCACATCACTGGCTTTGAATTTGAATTAATGCAAATATATGTAAAATGGCCCCATAGGGTGGCACACTAGTTAGTGCTATTGCCTCAAACATCCAGCATCCTAGGTTCATTGTTGTTTGTATTCCATCCCTTTGTGTTTGGGGTGTCACAAACTCAACAAAGAGCCATAGCAAAGTCTGGGGCAGCCACCCGTAGATTGTTTCCTGGCTGCAAAATTGAATAAAGTGATAGCACTGATGTGCACAAATTGGAGTCCAAAACAGAACTAAAGGGATAGGGGAAAGGTGCCGGCTTTTAAAGGCCAGTATAGGAAATGACACCAGAGGGGCTGGAAGCAGAAGGTTCTACATCCATAGGCTCGGTCCCGGAAGTGATGTCAAAGGGGTCGGAACCAGAATTGACGTCATCAGGGCCAGGCGAAATTTCCCATGAACGGTCTGCAGAAAAGTGAGGAAAAGAGTCAGTGCACTCTGCCCCATCCCGGTCTGGCTCAGAATTACCCTCATTCAAGCCCTTTAGCTGCCTCCCATGCACACGTGTGTGACAGGGTGTTTCTCCTCCTCCATTCCAAAGATGTGCACATGCCCTGGTCACGTTTGGTTGCTGCCTTGCGCCAGTGTTGCAAGAACAGATTTTGGCCCCAAGTACACTAAATTGGATTAACTTTTATTGACAGTGTTCTTGAAAGAGTATCATTTTCTTTGTGCTGGATAGATGGAAATTGTGGATTCAGGGTTAAAGTTAGGGAAACCTGTATATATTGGGTTCACTTCTTGTACAGAGGTCATTCTGCTCAAAGACATGAAGAGGACCAGGAGATGAAACATTTAACAACCAGAAATGAACTGAAACCGTAAGGTTAAACCTAACACATTAAACTAATTACACTTAACTAACTAAACTATTGAATCAGAAACCAGAAAGTCAAGAAAGAACATGCATTTCACTTATTAGAGTTTTTATCCAAATCATGAATACTTAAAGCCTCAATCGTGCCCGGCATTGTGCTCTTCAACGTTCATGGCATCCAAGAGACGAGTGCCGGTAACAGAAATAATGATATGGCAACGTCCGGTTAAATAAAATAATGTTACGGTACAGTGAAAAATTAATCATTACATTCCTGAAACATATAACTGTGAGGAAACCACACAAGACTGTGCTACAGAAAAAGCAGCCAAAATACCCCTGTACAATATTGTTCTAAACGTTTTTTAAGAGGGAGAGAAAAAAAGTGTATAATTCATAACCCAAGATGTCTTACCCTTGAAGTTCATAGTAGACATTTCCAATTGGATCTATGGAAGCACTTCCACTTACATCTGGAATATCCAAACTCTGCAGTTCTCTTTGTGCAATATCTTTTCCCACCTGTATTGCTAAAATGAATTTGCAAAGGACAAAAGAAAAAAACAAAGTTATGAAGTTAGAATACAGTATGGCTAAGTTGTAAAATTGTCCTGTTCTGTTTCCTTTTGACAAAACTCAAGGAAACACAGACCCAGAGATCCCCTTGGCTTCACCTGTTGAGGAATGAAAGGCTTCAGGAGTTGTCCTTCAGGCTCACTGTTTCATGTGTTCCAACCCAGGGCAGCATAAAGAAACAACAGCACATACAGAAAGTATAGGTCAATTAAAAAGGAGAAAGAAAATAGAAATACACTCAGTCTTATAGAGGGGAAGGAAGCATATACAAAGCTGATAAGACCACACATCTGTACCTCTATCAAAAGAAGAAGGGACACCAATCTTCAGCAGCTGATTGAGAAAACCCTTTTACTTTTATATTCCACCAAGGGTCATGCAAGAAGCTGACATCCAGTCGTAGATGTCAAAATTCTTGGACCTGGGCTCACATAACTTTGCCTCTTAGCTTCTATCATCTCATACTCCTTAATGACCACCTCACTTGATGGCTTTGCACCTGGGGATCCAATCTGAAATGACTACCCTTAGTCACCATAGACTTAACTTCTGGGTCCCTCTCTAGGTCAAATGACCTTTTAAATACACAAACACACATACAAGAATCAAGAAATGTGTAAAAAAATAAAGAATGTACCATCTTCTCCAGTTATTAAAAACAATTTACAAAAGATTAATATAAAAAACTTTCCAGTTCTTTTAATATGAAGCCTCTTGAACCACAGGATTCTGTAATCCCTATGCCCTCTTTAAATCCTGCAAGAGACATAACACACTTAAAAAGTCCAATCCAATGAAACATCAATATCAAGTGGCTATGCTTGAGTTTTTGCACTGCCAGTTGGTCACCTGCTGTTATTATCTAGAGCCCGAGTATTCAACACAATAGCAATGCTCATTTGTCCGAATCTCAGACACTCTGACAGCTAGCAACTCAAAGCGCTGCCATTTCCCTGCATAATAATCTTCTCCGTTTCAGTCTTCTCTTTGTAAATCTTAGGCCTCATTGAAAAAATGTAAATGTGGACATGAGCATCAGTCTGATTATATATAAAAGCAAATATAATTTAAAATTCATATTTATGAAATAAGCATTCACCATTCAATATAAATACATTACCAGATAATAAACCACACTTGATTGTAGGCAGTGTACATAGTATTAGGCGATTAACATAATAATATTCCCTCTTGATAATATAAAGGGATGTGCTTTGATATTGCATTGTAAGCTCTGTTGCAAGAAGGACAATGGAGAACTCTTTATAAAACAGGACATTTGGCACAACATCCCCATGTAAAAGTTCTCATTTATTGTCATGTGTGCACAGTACAATGAAAATTTTACTTGTGTATCTCTCAGAGACTATAATATTATTCAAACGGCAGACAATGAGTGCTATATTTTACATTAAATACAATATATGGCTGAATATATACAGTGTATGTATACATATCAAATACAGAAGCATGGTGACTGATTTGAGGATGCACTGGGAAAAGGAAGATATATGTTGAACACGTGTTAATACAATCTCCTCATCCACCCTTACAATGGAAATTGGAAAGAACTGAGGTCACTTCCACCCAATCTCTGACTGGGCCTAATTGGACCTGGGAATAATTAAAGAACACAGAACAGAAAGTTGGTAACATTTGACCAAAGGACCTCAGGGAAAAAAAAAATCATCTCATCTGAGAGCATTTTTTTATTTGAAATATATTTCTTTTACTGCTGTCATCAACTGTGGCAATTAAATGACACTAGACACTTCTCATAACATTTCTCCTGTTATGTACAGTAAATATACAGTACACCCTATGGTGTCAGAAAGCATTCAGACCCCTTCACTTTTTGCACACTTCATCGTGTTGTAGGTTTAATTTTAAATGAGCACCTCTGCCATTTTTGCCTGTCAATCTACACTCACTAACTTGTATTGACAAAGTTAAAACATTTATTCAGATAAAAATACTGAAATCTCTTATTCATGTAAATGTTCCCATCCTTTTACTGTAACCCTCCAAATTATGGTTAGCTGCATTCTGTTTGCTTTAATTGTCCTTCAGATGTGTCTGGAATTTGATTGGAGTCTACCTGAGGTAAATTAAACTGACTGGGCATCATTTAGAAAGGCATACACCTGTGTATCGAACAATTCACACTGGATGTCATGGCAAAAACCAAGCCACGATGTTCACATTGCTCTCAGCGGACCCCTTATTTAAAACTGTGGTGGGGTATATATCAGGGCATGGGTACAAGACCATTTCTAAAGCTTTGAGTGTTATTGGCCACAATAATTGTGAAATGGAAGAAGTTTGGAACCACCAGGACTCTTCCTAGAAGAGGCCAAACTAACTAACTGAGAAATAAAGGCCTTGGTAAGGGAGGTGACCGAGAACTCAATGGATACTCTAACTGAGCCTTGAAATGGAAGAACCTGTGAAAAGGATGATCATTTCAGCAGCAATCCATCAATCAGGTGTTAATGGTAGAGTGAGTAGACAGAAGCCACTCTTGAGTATGATAGCACTGCAATGACTCTGAGAGCATGAAGAAAAATTACCTGGGCCAAAGAGATCAAAATTGCACTCTCTGGGCAGAACTCCAAGCACTATCTATGATGAAGACCAAATATTGCTCATCACCTGCCTAATACTATCACCACTGTGAAGCATGGTGGAGGAAACATCATGTTTTGGGGTGCTTCTCAGAGGCAGGGACAGAGAGACTGCTCAAAATTGAGGGAAAGGTGAATGTAGCCAAATACAAAGAGGTCATTGAAGAAAACCTGCAATAGTGTGCATGCAACCTCAGATTAGGACAACAGTTCAGCTTTCAGCATCACAATGAACTAAAGTATACAGAAAAGACAATGCTGGATGCCTTTGAGACACGTAAAACGCCCTGACTTAAACCCAGTAGAACATGTGTGGAGAGACCTGAAGATGGCAGTTCGTAGACACTACCTATCTAGTCTAACAGAGCTTCAGAGGATCTTCCACAAAGAATACGATAAACTGTCCAAATCTGCCCAAATCCTAAATTCTGTTGAGGATTTGGGTCTGTCAAACATGTTCCTGTCAGAGTTTCCTCCAGATTCTAAGTTCCTTTTGATGGTGTAGAAGACTGTACTCACTGACACCCTAGCTTTCTTTTCAATTTCTCCTTAGTGAAGACTTACACTTTTAATGATTGTAACAGTCTTTGTGTTCTTTGTTAATTGCCATTATGATAGCAATATACAGTGCAATATTGTCCAAATAATGCTTCAGATGGCATAGGTTTTGATCCAACACTGCTTTAATGTAGACAGAAGATTTGCATGTAATCAACAAAAGTTGGAACACCTGTAGGAACTGTGGGTATCATCTTTCAAGGTTTAATTAACTTCCATTGCTAAAGAAAAGCTGTGAGTTATTAATCCATCATGCATTCCCAGAAAATCGTCTTTTGTGCAACTCTGTAAATTCCATTAATTTTTAGGGTTTGATAACCTAAACTTTTTTTTAGTGTCTCTCAGTTTACCATTTACCTTTGCATCATTTCAGGTTGTTTACTAAACCTGAGCTGGATAAGTTTCAATAAATACTAGAAATATGGGGGCGTTTTAGATATAGATATAGATGATATACCAAACACACATCATGTATACTGATGGACTTTCAAAGTGAGCAACTATTGAGTAACCCTCAAAACTGAGGATTAAAACTTTGCCAGAAAAGAAGAAGGACAAAAGTGATTTCAGGAATGCCTAAGGACTTCTTGCATTTCTAGGACAGCGTGTGTTATGGACTGGACTGAAAGTAACTGTGGGCCAATAATATTCTCAGCTGGCTTCACCACCTTCAGCAATGTTTTGCAGTTCTGAGTTACGTATTTGCCATACCAGGATGTCATATATTCAGTGAAGATTGAAATCTACAACAATACTTTAGGAGCTGATAAGTATAAATGGAAATATCTGAGGAAATACAGGCATTTAGGAGTCTTTCTGAGCATGTCTCAGATTTACTGTGTTAACTTCAGATCATTAGCAAAGGGTGGCTCCTAGAGATTTTAAGCTGCTGATGCTCACCACAACATCTACCTGAATGCGAATAGGACTGTAAACTGTCTCCTTCTTCATAGAAGGTATGACTAGCTCCTTGATTTTATTATTAAATGAGAAGTCATTGTCCTGACAGCACTGAGTCAGAAAAAAATTGTCTTCTCTATAATCCATGTCCTTATTGTCAATTATGAAGCCTGCGATAATGGTGTCATCCACCAAATTTATCGATGGATTTGGAATTGTGCTTGCTCACAAAGTTATAGGTAAGCAAGGATTAAACCTTGGGAAGTCCTTGTAGAGAAACAGTGTCAAGGATATGGTGCTGCCAACCTGCTTAGGCTGAGAACTGTTTGATAAAAAGTAAAAAATTTAGTTGTAAAGATTGACACAAAGTACCAAGTTACTAGATGAAAAGATGTTAAGAATTCTTAATTAAAAGTATTGAAAGATGAAACAAAGTTATTTGTACAAGCCATGGTCATAACCAAAAAGTCAAGCTGATCTTTCTCTAAGTTTCAAACATTAAACAAATATCATACAGTAGTTCTTAGGACCAAAAAGAAAGTTCTAAGTCTGGGAGAAAATAACAATCACAGGAATTAGACAACTAACACTAGGTTTATCCAATCTTTATATGGTCATACCTATGATGTTATATGTTGCAAAATCCTGGAGCATTCTTGGTAGATTACCTTAACAACTTAATGCACCTATGACTAAATATGATGGCATCACAGCATAATGATATCATAATCATCTTTTTCAGAAAATCTTCTAGAGAAAAGCATGGTGGTACAAGTAGACACATTCTATGCTTTAAACACTTCAGGAAATCCCATAATAAACAGCTCGATGATCAAATGCAGTGCTCAAAAGTATTAAAGGCTCTGCAAAATTTACTGTGGCATAGTAGCCTATGATTAAGGAGCTGCAAGTATTTTTTGATTTTGTCTAAACACTTCTGCCTAACCCAGTAAAGATGGTGTATGACTGGGAGAGGCAGACAAACAGAAATTAAGTGAGCATGTAAGGTTTTCAAGGATTGTTTGGCAGTTTTTTTGTCTAGATGTATGAGTTGAACATTTATAAGTAGATATTTCCAGGTGTTTTTCATATTTCATTCCAACTATAATATGTACACATTTAAATCTGTGCAGAACATGGCATGTCAAAGGCAGTGTACTATATAAAAAATTCATTATCTACACCAAACTACATAAAGTTATTGGGAACCCACCCTATACATAGCAATATGCATTTGATCCCAACGTTATGGTTTCCTACCATAGTCAATTGCTCGCTGCGTCACCAGGCCCTTCATGCCAGGGTTGGTGCCAGAAGTAATGGTTGAAATCAGGGAGATCAGAAAAACCACTTGCCAAAGCTTCCTCATGATTGAATCTGCAATAAAAATGAAAGAAAACACATTTTATGCAAGACCTTATTCACTTTTCACATTCACTATGTTTAGAGCAGTAATTTCACTTGTTACAAGTGCAGAAAGGCCTTTTAACCAACAATCATAAGACCACAATGGCTTATCTTCTCTATATTTTGCATCAAACACACTGATGTTAAACACTCTGTCTGTGATTGTGTCTTTCTATGTGATTTGTGATTCTGAATTCTTTTTTCATTCAGAAAGTCTGTGAGTTATTTCATCGTAAAAAGCGTAAAATAAAAAAATGTCTTGAATAGAAAATAGAATTAAACTTGGTCAGCTTTATTCATATTTATACATTTTAATTTCTTTTTTTTCTGAGGAAATATGGAAAGGCATGTTATTTACTCACACTTTTCCAGCAATTTCAACTTCTATATGCTGTCACTTGATTTGGCAAGTACACTAACCCCTTTTGGCACCTGCCAGCTACCCCAGAAATGTACCACTTGAGTGCCCATTCAAGAGCAATTTAAAGAGAGAATGATTTGACATTTCTGGAAAATGTGAAATGTTATCTTCTTAGTTCAAGACCTGGTTTAATTCTCAAAAGTTAACTTTGTGTGAAGCAGTTGTTAAAAGATCCAGAGCAAGTATTAATCAAACAGTCAGGGATAAAATGTGCTGGCATGAATCTGAGAGACCTATTATAAAAGACTTTTAGAAGTGGCTCGATCAATTTGCGCATGTCTGACCTGTTTGTCTAACAAGTTATGTGTCAAAAAGAGCTGGGAAATAAAATGGATTCTGAAATAAAGGAGTTATTCTTCATTCAAAAGGAGTTACAGTAATCCCTCGCTATATCGCGCTTCGCCTTTCGCGGCTTCACTCCATCGCGGATTTTATATGTAAGCATATTTAAATATATATTGCGGATTTTTTGCTGGTTCGCGGATTTCTGCAGACAATGGGTCTTTTAATTTCTGGTACATGCTTCCTCAGTTGGTTTGCCCAGTTGATTTCATACAAGGGACGCTATTGACAGATGGCTGAGAAGCTACCCGGCTACTTTTCTCTTTCTTTTGCGCTGACTTTCTCTGATCCTGACGTAGGGGGATTGAGCAGGGGGGCTGTTCGCACACCTAGACGATACGGACGCTCGTCTAAAAATGCTGAAAGATTATCTTCACGTTGCTATCTTTTGTGCGGCTGCTTCCTGAAATGACATGCTGCACGGAGCTTCGCATACTTAAAAGCTCGAAGGGCACGTATTGATTTTTGATTGAAAAACAAACTCTGTCTCACTTTGTCTGCTCCTGACGGAGGGGGTGTGAGCTGCCGCCTTCAACAGCTTTGTACCGGCGGTGCTTCACATACTTAAAAGAAAAACAGCCCTATTGATCTGTTTGCTTTTCTGTCTATCTCTGTGACAGCCACTGCTCCTGACAAGCACTCCTTTGAAGAGGAAGATATGTTTGCATTCTTTTAATTGTGAGACAGAACTGTCATCTCTGTCTTGTCATGGAGCACAGTTTAAACTTTTGAAAAAGAGACAAATGTTTGTTTGCAGTGTTTGAATAACGTTCCTGTCTCTCTACAACCTCCTGTGTTTCTGCGCAAATCTGTGACCCAAGCATGACAATATAAAAATAACCATATAAACATATGGTTTCTACTTCGCGGATTTTCTTATTTCGCCGATGGCTCTGGAACGCAACCCCCGCGATGGAGGAGGGATTACTGTACTCTTCATCCGGAAGGAGAAATTGTTGAACCCAGTTATTCAAAGACGAGCTTGGTACATCATCTGCTGTATACCCACTGCTTTTATCAAATGAAAGGAATGGTGTACTCAGGAGGCAGTGATGCAGCATAATAGATATAAAGTCAGATCTGTCTAATTTTCAAGCAATGTAGCATAAATTTTATGATCATTGCTCCTGTGAATTGGATTTGTTGCTTATCAGTTTCTCATCCAAATATATTTAACGTGCCTGTCTGATTCAAGCATGTTTTACACAAAAAGTATATTAGCCTGGAAAGTCGCATTGAAGTCATGTATTTGAAAACATTTGTGATAATGGTGGCACCAGATAATGCTACAACTACTACTAATAGCACTAGAACCAGGGCCTGGGACAGAAATGTACCAATGGGCCCACCTCAGCATCACAACAAATTAATCATTTAATAACACCAAAACCAATACAACATTATCAAAGAAGATATTAAATGGCAAAACTGTTCTGCTTTTTTGGTAAATTGTACATAAGTAAGTCATTTTTCATCCATTTCAGATCAGCCACTGTGGAATAAATGAAATCTGGCCTGGTGGGTGAAGTGTTCCAGTTTCCCCCTCTCTAGACGCACCTGACTACAACATATAACTGGTATGGTCAAAATCCTTTATTTCTTTAAGTCAAAACATAAAGAGCTGCGGCAACGTCAATGTCTTTCCACTCTCCTACCTGGGACTGTTATGCATGAACATTAACAATTAAGGATATCATTAGGTCATCCTGGCCAATCTGAATAAGAAAATCCTGGAGTGATCATACCCTGGAATTTCATGGTCCTTTATTAAAAAGTGGCCAGTATTTAAAACCATGCCAATACTGCACAAGTGTATTCTTTTATCCATTTTTTTGTTGTTGATCCTGTTTAATTATGTATCTAGGAGACGGAGCCTCTCATGTCATACAAATCTGCACAGCTCAATTTTGTCTGCTTGATAGAGCAAAGCACCATTAGCCC
The DNA here is from genome assembly GCF_900747795.2 of Erpetoichthys calabaricus. Lineage (NCBI taxonomy): Eukaryota > Metazoa > Chordata > Cladistia > Polypteriformes > Polypteridae > Erpetoichthys > Erpetoichthys calabaricus. The sequence goes on from NC_041403.2 coordinate 138,617,217, forward strand.
ACTTGTTCATTTTTTGCTATTCGCTCCCATTTTTTTATGAAGAAATTGGTGAGCAGCTGGACTTGGTCACCAATCAGATCTCTAGTTTATGAGGAACAATGCAGATTCAATTGGGGCTTTCCCAGTATGCTATGTTTGCCTATCCAAGATTAGACTTACAAAAGGCTAATAGCCATTTACCCTGGGATGTTATACTGCAGTAATATGGGATTTGGGAATGGTCATTACACAGACCATTCTACAGATGTGGACACATTTGTTGCTACCCTTTCAATTCATTGAAAACGTTCTGTATGCTTCCTGAAAGGTGATTAAATGAAAAGCAATTGTTCCATGTATACCTGCATGCATTGGATATGACAGCAAGTAAAGCAAAGTAAGTGTGAAAAGAAATCAAGCATTGCTTATTCTACAAATATATTCTGAAATTGCCTGGACACATTTGTTGGTGCTCCTAGAAAGAATAATAAATAATTGGGTGATTTTCAAACTAGCTGTTGTTTTTAATTAGTATCAAACGTGCCTTCAATCTGACAATTGGTCATTCAGTGTATCTAAGTGGAGAACACTCATCACTGTGCTGTTTGCTATGATCATGTGTCCTATGATAAAAGCAACGGCAAGAGTTCTCTGAAGAGGTCAGAAAGGAAATTATAGACAAGCATTTTAAAGGGAAAGGCTAGAAGACCATCTCCAGGCAGCTTGATGTTCCAGTGACAACAGTTGCAAATATTATTAAGAAGCATAAGGTCCATGGAACTGTTGCCATCCTCCCTGGATGCACCTGCAAGAGGAAAATAAACCCCAGAATGGGCAGAAGGAATGTGAGAAAGGCAAACAAAAAGGCAGGGACAACTTCCAAGAGATACATGCAGAAGTCCAAGGTCAAGGTCCATCAGTGATGATCGCATCATCTGTCACTGTTGAATGACAGTGGCCTCAATGGAAGAAGACCCAGGAGGACTCTTCTACTTAAAATAAACATAAACATAAAAAACTGGACAGGAATTTGCTAAAATGCATACTGACAAGCCACAGTACTTCTGAGAGAATGTCCTTTGAACAGATGAGACAAAAGTGGAGCTTTCTGGCAAGTCACATCAGCTTGAGTCTGTGCAGGGTATGATTAAAACACAAGACTATCAAGACATTCTGGAGAAAAATGTACTGCCCAGTGTCAGAAAGCACCATCTCGGTCACAGGTCATGGACTCTTCACACAGGATAAGAACCCAAAACACACAACTAAAAGCACTCAAGAATGGCTAAGGAGAAAACATAGGACTATTCTGAAGAGGCCTTCTGTGAAGCCTGATTTGAATCTTCTCAAACGTCTATTAGAAGAACTCACACATACAGTCTGGAGAAGGGACCCTTCAAACCAGACACAGCTGGAGATGTTTGATCAGGAAGAGTGGGCCAAACAACATGTGGACAGGTACAGAAGTCTCATTGAGAGCTGCAGGAATCTCTTGCTTGCAGTGATTATGTAACAAAACATTGGGTTAAGGGTCTCATCATTTTTGTCCATCCCATTTTCATTTGTGTTATGATTTGAAAATTTCTGTTGAATCAAAACTCTAAAGCAAAATCTGATTCTTGTTAAATACGGAATAAACAAGATGGATGCCAATTACTTTTGTCAGTTCAAATTATTTCAGAGACAGGTGTCTCTTGTCTCCACACATGTTTGCACATTTTATTAGCATGCATTTTCTAGAAACATTTGTTAAAAATTATTTACAATATCAGGTTACACTGTAATTTTTATACAAGTTTTTATGACTTGACCACCACTGGGCTACATGACAGGGTCAGAGAGTGAGTCAGTGGTGGGGACTGAACTGCCAGCCTTGTGGCTTAAAGTGCAACATTCTTGCTACAAAACACATTCCTCCCCCATGTTTATGGACCTGATATAAATGCACTAGTGAGAATTGCAGAGTATTTAGTTTGGTTATATGAGAGTGTCCTTTGGACCGCTTATGACTTTAAGATTTGGAACACTTCACAGTCAAAGTGACACAGTTTACAATAAGATTCCTCCAATCCAGACCTCATGCTTCTCTTACAGAGAAAGTGTCTGTCTCTCTCCATGTAAGACAGGAGTGGTTGGCACTTGAAGATCTTGGGGTCTTGTTCATGTGTGACTTTAGCCTTCCTCTTGTGTTAGCTTTCTGTTATCATCTCTTATGTTAACGGGTCGGTTTTGACCCATGTATTAAATCAGCTATAAAATACACTAAAAACAATAAGCTATCGTCCAATTTGTTTCTCATCTCTTGGTTACCTTGTTAGGCTTCCTTATCCATGAAAATGTTGGTTTTAATACTTTTGGTGTGGGCCTCTGGGCCTTTTTTTGTCAGTATACCCCTTGATTTCAATTTTAAAAAATGGTAAAATGAACCTCAAGAGAATCATATTAATAAATAAAAGGTTCTTGTGTTACCTGACTAATAATGAGGGGTATAGAACACATCTCTTAAATAAATTTGTTTTATTTATTTTTTCATTTTAATATTAATAACTAAAGTGACATCTATGGTGTTACGGGTCAATTTCGACCCATAGATATTTACATCAAGAAAAGGCAAAAAAATATTTTTTTCAGCAATAGAACTTTAATATAAACTGAAAAAAATGAAAAGCAGAACAGGTCATGACACAAAATATATATTTGCATGGTCAAATAAACAAAAACCAATCAAGAAAATCAAACAAATAGAAATCAATTACAAGTTCCAAAACTAATACAAAGCTAAATCAGAGTAAAAACCTCTGTGTACAAGAACATGCTTGTGTACGTGTGTGTCTAGAGGCATGTGTGGTTAAAAGTGACACTTTTTGAGTGTTCTTTGCAGAGATATTTCTTGCAGTTGAAACACAATACATTTGTCTTTCTGTCCTTACTGCTTGGGCAGACCTGACACCTCTTTCTTTTCGAATCAGGCGGCCTGACTGGGGTTGGGGCTGTTTCGGTTGGTGTTGAGGCAGGGCTGGCTGAGGAGGATGCTGATGCAGATTCTCTCTGTGTTGCTGATGGTGAGGATGGAGTGCTGGGTGAGCTCTGCAGCTGTCTCGGGGCACCCGCTCCCTTCGCCTAATGTGTGGCTTGACAAGGGAATTTCCCAACTCCTCAAGAACTCCTCAAGAAACAGTCTCCGCTTGTTTTTTTTGGTTGAGTTCCACCCTTGGTGGATGTGGCTCCACAACACAAATGCATTATATGCAGACACATCAAGGATGTTGTAAAACACAACCATTGGCCATCTTCTGGTCACTCGCTGGCATGTGTATGTGGCTGTCAGCTTGTCCAGGTTTTCCACTCCTCCTTTGTTTTTGTTATAGTGGTGGATAATTGTCGGCTTTTTGTCACTTCCTGATGATACAGCTGTGTCTTTGTGAAGAGTAGACATGAGTATCACATTCCGGTTTCTTTTTGGACAATATGAGACAACAGTGGTGGTGTCTGTAAAAGCAAACTTTGAGGAAACTGGAGCCCTGCCCTTCACCTGCAAGATTTCAGCAGGCAACTCAGGTTTATTTTTCTTCACTGTTCCCACCATGGTAAGTTTCCTCTTGAGAAGTTCTTGTCCGAGGTCATAGCTGGTAAAAAAATTGTCACAAGTGATATTGTGACCCTGCAGTCCAGTGGTCATATCGAGGACCACACGTTTTCCTTGGTTTTTCTCAGGGATGCCACTCGCAGCTTTGCCTGTGTAAATCTGTAGATTCCAGGCATAGCTGGTTCTTGTGTCACAGGCTGCCCAGATTTTTATTCCGTATTTCCCTGGCTTACTGGGTATGTATTGCCGGAAGGGGCATTTTCCTCGAAAAGGGACAAGACGTTCATCCACTGTCACCTCTGGCCCTGGGTTGAACATCAGCGGAAGGAGCTGCACCCATCTCTCCCAGACATCCCTGATGGGACCAAGCTTGTCAGATCTCACTCTGGTCTCTCTGTTGTCAAATCTGAGGACTCTTGATATCATTTGAAATGTCTGAAGTGACATTGTTGCCCGGAAAATATTTCTGCCTGTTGATGCGTCCCATAGACTATCAGTGGCCTCATTGCAGGATCTGTACACTCCAGCAAGAAGAAGAACACCAATGAAAGCATCCAGGTATTCCTCATCAATGTCTTTCCACATGTCGCCATGGACTTTTTTTCCTTCAAGGTTCATCATAGTAATGATGATTCTTTTTAGTGACAATGGCATATAGCTCAAAACATGTTTTGATGTCACTGACTCTGGTCAGAGCAAACCTTGTGATTCCAGGGGTCATTTTGATGACATTTGCAGCAGCTGCCCTGCTATGTACATCATGAGGTACTGAGCTCCAAAAGATCTCACCATTTTTGGACTTGAATCTTTCAGCAGGAGCAGCTTCAGCACCAGTGACCTCCTCACCCGACTCATCAGATGTGTCTGTGTCTTCTGGATGATACTCCACATTGTCTTCCTCCTCAGAAACCTGCTCATCTGAATCGCTATGCTGCTCTGTGTCCTCTCCTTCATTTTCACCAAAAATATGATCCAGAACTTGGCTCACTGTAAATCTTCTTCTCATTTTTGCATGCTGCAAATTGTAAATGTGCACTCTGCAAGTCAAATGGCCACTCAAATGAGTGAATTCACCTTACATGTCTGGACAGGCGCGTCTTTGTTTGTTTTGTTTTTGTGCAGGTATACTGGAAAGCAACGCAAAATGAGAAAGCGCACATGATTAGGAGAGGAGCTGGTGGTCAGTGTGTCAGCTGACAGTGCACTTAGGATTTCAGTTTTGGCTCTAATTATTGCTTTATCATCGTATTATCATAACTGGGTTGAAACCGACCCTAACAACACAAAGGTCATAATTTCAACCAGAGCATTTTATAATTTAGTAAAAAAAATTTTTTTGCTTTATTTTGTTGAAATAGAGGTTCCTGACAAAGTCAAAAAGCCTTGATGCAATAAACAAATTTATGTGATTCTTGTATGCATTTAAAATTTAAAACGGGTCGGTGCAGACCCTAACACAAGAGGAAGGCTAGAGGAGATTGAGGATGACCTACAGGTTGGTATGGCAGCAGCAACAATAATGGGTGTTGTACAGTACTGTGAAAGTAATGTGAGATTTAAGGGTTTAAGGGTTGTGAGCCTTTGATACTGACCAAAATAATTAAATTATGGGCTCAGTTGGCTGAAATAGTAGCAGGATTCAGAGAAGTATTCATATTATACAGAGTACAGTGAAAATCTGACATGCATATCTGACCAACTTTCTAGAAGTTTTGTAGGATTCAAGACAAGGATCTGACAATCATATGAGACCTTGAAATAAAGCCATAACTTTTCAACATCAATAAGAACTAGCTGACATAATTTTGAACATCTTCTTAGAATTCATCCAAGCAGGTATAGACACAGGTCTGAATCCTATTTCTCAGCAGGTCTGGAAGCCAGGAAAGGACTTACATTTGTCTCAGTTCAGTAGACTCATGAAGCAGAGTCTAAAGATGGGCAGGCAGAGAAAGAGGTCTTGGGATTGAGAGATGAGAAGAGGGCAAAGGCTTCAGAAGGTTGAAGTAGTAAGCATCTCATACAATGACTGAGTCAGCAAAAGGTCAAGTAAAGTTTGACAGTTGTGGTATGAGTCTAAAAACTGGTGAAAAACTAAACCTGTTCATGTGCTTAGTATTTTTTCATACTTTCTTAGTTTTACCTTATAAACTGACAACACCTGATATTGTGAAAATTAGTAAGTGCTAGGATCATGTTTTTAAAAATCCTCCATTTCCCTTTTTTTCTCTTTTACTCACTGTCAAAATAGCTGAACAATGCTGCTCCCCATTATTTAACATTGCATATTCCGCCTTTCCATATTTCTCTCTGTCTCTCTCATCTTCGCAGAAGTCATTTCTGTGGACTTTGTGCCTCTCCGTTCATTTATTGGATACTCTCACACTGCTATTGTGGCTATTTAAGTCTTGGCGATCTTTCATCGCCAGTTTTTCTGTGTTTCCCTCAGTAGAGCCAGTGGGACATGAACAACAAACTTCCGTAAGTCTGTCCATTGCTGGTTTCAATTGGCGGGTCATACAGTACCATTAGACTCTTCTTCGGTATGAAAGCTGACACCTTCTGACATCCATCCATCCATCCATTTTCCAACCCGCTGAATCCAAACACAGGGTCACGGGGGTCTGCTGGAGCCAATCCCAGCCAACACAGGGCACAAGGCAGGAACCAATCCCGGGCAGGGTGCCAACCCACCGCAGGACACACACAAACACACCCACACACCAAGCACATACTAGGGCCAATCCACTTAACCTGCATGTCTTTGGACTGTGGGAGGAAACCGGAGCGCCCGGAGGAAACCCACGCAGACACGGGGAGAACATGCAAACTCCACGCAGGGAGGACCCGGGAAGCGAACCCGGGTCCCCAGGTCTCCCAACTGCGAGGCAGCAGCGCTACCCACTGCGCGACATATTTCTTCAAAACGTACTCTTAAAACATGTGGTCTGTTTTTTTGATTGGACCGGTGAAAAGCTGCAGCCCCACCTTCGACTTACGGTCAATGTCGTAGTAATACGTCTGATTTTGGGAGACGCGGTAAGTAAGATGCCTGTGGTTCGTTAGTGCGATGTTCATTATGCAATTCGTGTGAAGGGTTCCTCAGTATATTTCTGCAAAACAAGCTCTCGTTATCAAATCTATTAATCGAATCGAGAATTTATTCTTTCCCCCCGGACCTTTAAAACGTCTTTTCAAGCTGTGTATTGCTTTGTTTCAGCACAGTTTGCTCTTGCTTGCTCCTCACTTCGAACATATCAGTGTCCATTACTGGTTTAAGGGTGCAAACTCTCACCTGACACCAAAGAAACAAACAAAAAAAAAAGCTTTGCCTCGGTGACCTAAGATGCCCAGCGTGATGGCACCGGAGAACCGTTTTGATTTTAAAAAGAACCATCCAAAAAGAACTTTTTTTTAATTTTGTTTGGTAAAAGGTTCGCAAAATAATCATAAACAGATTATATCAAGATTCGTGAAATACCAATGGGTTCCTGATTTTATTAAAGGACTCTGTAGCATACGCTAAGTTCGTTTTTTCTTGATCTGTTAGAATCCTGTTATAAATACTTTATAAATTCCTGTTATAAATAATACCTTAAAGATTTCAGTTTTGTCCACTTATTATGAACATTTGCAAAGTCTAAAGAGGCCATTACATTTAGAACTCTTCCCAGAATTAAATAGTTATTTGTCAATCAATGGTTCTATGAGGAACGACACAACAACCCAGTAAAATTCAATTTTTGAAAACCATTTTAAGAGTGTTGCAGTCCTCTAATTTATCTGCACTAGACTTCGACCTGTCGTTTATGGTTTTCTCATTACCGTTCATCATTAATTTTAGATCGCTGGTTACCACTTACTGAAGTGCAGGAATGTTAAGACACAACCTAATGCAGTAGACAACTCAAATAAGCAAGATGTATAATGAAATGCGGCACGGCGGATTTTGACACGCACCTTAATAGCTGCGGGAGAGTAACTGGCGACTCGCTTCTTCTGACGGCTTTCCAGCAACGCTTCTTAGCGGAAGGCATAAACACCAACGTCTGGTGCCGTTTAAAAGGACATCTGGAAAGCAGTGATAAACTAGAAGAAGTAATAAGTCGGTATATGTACGCGCTTAAAACATAGAGGAAGTAACACTTGCTATCACTTTTCGTTCTGCTTTCTCGCCTTTCCTATACATATTAGTCATATATCAGTTATTTCCGCAGAATCTGAGAGTCTAATTGTTATCTAAGCATGCTCAATTTAAATTGCATTTTAATACCCCAAATAAAATCAGATCATTTGTGCACTGAAGTTTGCTTTATCCTGTCTCACTATGGTAGTTGGTTTCTTCATGTGTTCTGGAGTTTCTAGTACAACACATTTTAATGTGTAAGGTGAACTAGCTTTTCCTTCATATTTAAAATATTTTAATTACAATTCGCTTTTTTATTTGATAACTTAAAACACTTTGAAAATGCTAATTACAAACTTGTTCCAAAGAAAAGGTGTTTTGAGTATTATCATCATCTGCGACTCACGGGATGCTACTTTGCCACTGTGCTTCCTCTTTATTGTTCATGAACCTAAGTAGAAATACTGTATGCCATTTCACGCAGTCATGTTGTTGCAAACAGTTTTAACATCATTGGTTAGCATTTTCAAGTAAAATTGTGACAATCAACGTATAAAAATATGTCTGTTATGTCACAAACCAAAGCCATGCAGCAGTTTGACCCTAAAAATGTGTTTGTAAAGCTCTTAATAATAATAATAATAATAATAATAATTCTTTGCATTTATATAGCGCTTTTCCGCATTCTGTTTCTACACTTCAGACGGTGTTGTCCAGCGGGCAGGCAACGCACTGCCATAAGCTTTGGCAGATGTGTTAAGTGGCTGGGAACTTAGACATCCTGTTTCAAATGAAAAGAAATGAAAAGAAATCATGTCACCCAACCACCTGGACTAAGTTACCCAAACGTTTTTTATTATTATCAATGAATTAATCAATTAATGAAAATTAATTGAAGTTGATTACAATTGTAAGTTGTATTTAATTATTATTATTGTGTTAGCACAACGTATTAAATAATGATTGAGATTCAGAAAATTTAACAAAATCCTTAAATCTGAATTTTTAACTTGGAACCATGTCTTTAAGTATTGGCTAAAGGTCCCCTGGTTTGTCTTTTAGAGTGTACTACTACTACTGCTGTTTTCACACGTTTGACAGTGTTTAGATATTGTTATTGAACAAACAAAAGTTCTCACTGTCTCATGTTGCCAATTAAGTGACTACCCTGATTTTTACTCATACCTAAACTTGACTTTTTTGTTGTTATTTTTTTGGATTGCACAAATTCATTTACCCAGGTTCGCTTCCCGGGTCCTCCCTGCGTGGAGTTCGCATGTTCTCCCTGTGTCTGCATGGGTTTCCTCTGGGTACTCCGGCTTCCACCCAGAGTCTAAAGACATGCAGGTTAGGTGCATTGGTGATTCTCAATTGTCCCTAGTGTGTGCTTGGTGTGTGTGTGTGTGTGTGTGTGTGTGTGTGCGTGTGTGTGTGTCTGTGCGCCCTGCGGTGGGCTGGCACCCTGCCCAGGGTTTGTTTCCTGCCTTGCTCCCTGTGTTGAATGGGATTGGCTCCATCAGACCACCGGGACCCTGTACTTAGGATATAATGGGTTGGATAATGGATGGACAAATTCATTTAAATTTAAATCGGATATGAGCACAGATGTCTAGCCTGAATTTGACCTGCATGCGCAAAATGAACAAACCGATTTTGTTAGACAGATGCAAAATAATGTTACAGATGACAGATTCCATGATTTTTTTTTTATTTATTTGTTAATCTCACTTCTCTAAAAAAACATCAGATTTGTGCACATGAGTAAAAAATGGGAATTGAGCTGCAGTGTGAAATTTAGTCTATTTTGGATTCAGAAATTCAATGCAAGCTTGGACGTGCAATCTGGTGTGCAGGCTCAGGCTCCATTGGTTTAAGATCGACGCAGTGGCTTTCAAAAGGATACGAAAAGGAATTACAATCAGTAACAATGATAAGAAGAGTCATTTTAATACTATGGATTAAACAAAACAAATCAAGAAACACCTCAAACTGGATCGTAACTATTAATTATAAAAATGGCTGAAATTAATATATAAATTAAAAAAAGAAAAAGCAAAAACATCCACAGAGCCCAGACCTGCACTGATGAGAATATCTTTGAGAATTTCCTGTACTTAATTTTTTTTTTCATAGGTGTTGTCTGCAAATGGTGGGCAAGGAGGAAGCAGAGGAGGAGGAGAAGAAGATGAAGAAGAAGAAGTATTTTCTGTTGCACTCACCATGATGCTTGAAATCTCCTGCCAGTGAGGCATTTGCGCCATTGGTGACACAGCTAGCATGTCTCCAATCCCCTGTTCCATTAATGCTGTAAGAATTAAGATGTTAATTTTCGGAACAGTTTGGTAGTGACTTGTATTGTTGAGCTGCAGCAATTTGACATTTTTCTTGTCGTCTTTTTATGATGTAACTGTTCATTGTCTGTTACCTTACAGGGTGATTTACACTCTTATTGTGCCCACACATCTCATGAAGGAACAGACCAGTTTCACAGTTTTTTTTAGGCTGAAAAATGCACAAAATATTTTTTCAATTTTCAAAAAATAAAATACATCTATTTTTTGGCTGACTTTGTCAAGGCCTGATGAGGCGACCCTTTGGATTTGAACGCCTGACCTGAGGGGCCTGCAAAGGCATACTCTATGCCATTGGTGAGGGCATTTATCGTGTAGCTGAACTCAACATGTTTCACTTCTGTTTTTAGGTTCACAGGAACCATAACTGTGGTAACTGTGTGAAAAATCCAGCACAGCTTTAGACAAAGCATGAGCAAAATATAAATTACACTATTAAATCTGATGCATGCTGCCCAATGACTAAGTCAGGATGGGCTCCAACACATTGCAAAATCAATCTTAGACAAATCAAACTACAAAATGGAAGGAGGATTTTGGTACAAGCTCAATTCTAAAAAATAACATTATCACAATTTAATATTTTGTGGTTTCAAAAATAAGTCGGTGCACATCTTTAAAAAAATCAACAGTGTTTTAAAAAATGTTCCTTTACTTTCAAGAAAAAGAGCATACGGATGGGTAAATATTTGAAGATATCATCTTCTTCTTCTTTCAGCTGCTCCCATTAGGGGTTGCCACAGCGGATCATCTTGTTCCATATCTTCCTGTCCTCTACATCTTGTTCTGTTACACTCATCACCTGTATGTCCTCTCTCACCACATCCATAAACCTTCCCTTAGGCCTTCCTCTTTTCCTGTTACCTGGCAGCTCCAACCTTAGCATCCTTTTCTCAATATACCCTGCATCTCTCCTCTGCACATATCCATACCAACGCAATCTCACATCTCTGATTTTGTCTCCAAACCATCCAACCTGAGCTGACCTTCTAATATGTAATGTTCTAATCCTGTTCATCCTCGTCACGCCCAATGCAAATATTAGCATCTTTAACTCTGCCACCTCCAGTTCTGTCTCCTACTTTCTGGTGAGTGCTACAGTCTCCAACCCATATAACATAGCTGGTCTCACTACCGTCCTGTAGACCTTTCCTCTCACTCTTGCTGATACCCATCTGTCACAAATTACTCTTGACACTCTTCTCCACCCATTCCACCCTGCCTGCACTCTCTTTTTCAATTCTCTTCCACAATCCCCATTATTCTGTACTGATCTTCCCAAGTATTTAAACTCATCCACCTTTGCCAACTCTGCTCCTTGCATCCTCACCATTCCACTGACCTCCCTCTCATTTACACACATGTATTCTGTCTTGTTCCTACTGACCTTCATTCTTCTCCTCTCTAGAGCATATCTCCACCTCCCCAGGGTCTCCTCAACCTCCTCCCTACGATCGCTACAGATCACAATGTCATCAGCAAACATCATAGTCCACGGGGATTCTGTCTGATCTCGTCCATCAACCTGTCCATCACCATTGCAAATAAGAAAGGGCTCAGAGCCGATTCCTGATGTATTCCCACCTCCACCTTGAATGCATCCATCACTCCTTCTGCAGACTTCACCACTGTGACACTTTCCTCGTACATATCTTGTACCATGCAGTACTTCTCTGCCACTCCCGACTTCCTCATACAATACAGTGATCCCTCGCTATATCGCACTTTGTCTTTCGCGGTTTCACTCCATTGCGGATTTTAAATGTAAGCATATGTGAATATATATCGCGGATTTTTCACTGCTTCGCGGATGTCTGCGGTCTACAGTACGTGTGCTTTTTCAGTTGATTTGCCCATTTGAATTCAAACAAGGGACACTATTAACGGATGGCTGAGAAGCTACCCAATCAGAGCACGCGGTTAAGCTCCTGGGTGCTGTGCTAACTCTCGAGCGTCTCACGACCATTCAACGAATGGCAAAAGATCTCCAGTCATCAGTTGAAGAATGGGACCCGCAAATGATTCGTTCTTTGCAATTTAAAAATGCTCTTGACGGCGCCACGGAAGTGTATAGGAACCTCTTTACACAAATGAAAAAGCAGCGCCAGCAACTGCCCATCACGATGTTCCTTACACGCAAAACACTGCCTAGTACGCCTTCAGTGGAAGAAGACGATGGCAGTGCTACACAGTCGCCTGAAGAGGCTCCTTTAGAACAGCTGTGACAGTGCAGTAAATGTCATCGTTATCCGACAAGTTGGTGAGTACCCAAAACTATTTTTCTACGTACTTAGTACATGTATGTACGTTTATTGTAACTGTGCACACATTTTATACAATTTTTTCCTTGCATTGTTGGTATTTATTGCCGGTGGCCTGTCTATCGTAATGGCTGTAAGAAATGTGATATTGGAGACGCTCTACAGTATCTTTAAAATAACATTTTGGTTTTATGTACAGCATTTACATGTTATAGATTTTTCACGTATTTTTATATTACCTACTCAATTACAATATGTTTAAAACTGTATTACGTATTAAATAAAACTCCTCAATGATATACGATATGTATGTTTGTGAGTAGTATATAAACTGTGTTTACATACATAATTTCAACGAATCTTACCTAATAACTAAGAGAATATAAAAGGGTTTATGCTGTATAACTGTACGGAGAATATTTATAAACCATGTGGGAGAGTTTATAAGGACTTAAAATATATAAAAATAACCATATAAACATATGGTTTCTACTTCACGGATTTTCTTATTTCGCGGGTGGCTCTGGAACGCAACCCCCGCGATGGAGGAGGGATTACTGTACCACAACACCACTCGAGGCACCCTGTCATATGCTTTCTCCAGGTCCACAAACATGCAATGTAACTCCTTCTGGCCTTCTCTAAACTTCTCCATCAACACCCTCAGAGTAAACATTGCATCTGTGGTGCTCTTTCCTGGCATGAAACCATACTGCTGCTCACTAATCATCACCTACCTCCTTAACCTAGCTTCCACTACTCTTTGCCATAACTTCATGCTGTGGCTCATCAATTTTATCCCCCTGTAAATACTACAGTTCTGCATATCACACTTATTCTTAAATATCGGTACCAGTACACTTCTTCTCAAACAATTTGGTTAGAAACTCCACTGCCATATCTCCTAAACATCTCCATGTTTCCACAGGTATGTCATCTGGATAAACGGCCTTTTCATTCTTTATCTTCTTCATAGCTATCCTTGCTAATCCATTGCACTTCCTGATTCACTATATCCACATCATCCAACCTTCTCTTTCTTTCATTTTTGTCATTCATCAGTCTCTCAAAGTACTCTTTCCATCTGCTCAACACACCCTCTTAACTTGTGAGTACATTTCTGTCTTTATCCTTTATCACCCTAACCTGCTGCACATCTTTTCCAACTCAGTCCCTCTGTCTAGCCAATCGGTATAGGTCCTTTTCCCCTCCTTAGTATCCATCTTCTCATTCAACTTTTTTTTAGCCTTCACCACCTCTGTCTTCACCATGCGCCTTATCTCCTTGTACTCTTGTCTACTGCCACCCAGTGCCTGTCTCACCTTCTCCTTAAACTCAACCTTGTATTCTTCTTTTTTCAACTTCCACCATTTGATCCTTGGCTCTGTCCTCACTCTCCTCCTCTTCTTGATCTCCAACGTCATCCTAAAGACCACCATCCTATGCTGCCTATCTACACTTTCCCCTGCCACCACTTTGCAGTTTTCAATCTTCTTCAGATTAACTCTTCTGAATAGAATATAACCCACCTGTGTTCATCTTTCTCCACTCTTGTATGTCACCATGTTCCTCCCTCTTCTTAAAATACATATTCACCATAGCCATGCCCATCCTTTTCAGAAAATCCACTATCCTCTTACCCTCTTCATTCCTCTCCTTGACACCATACCTACCCATCGCCTCCTCATCTCCTCTGTTCCCTTCACCAACATGTCCACTGAAATCCGATGCAATCACCACTTTCTGTTCCTTGGGTACACTGTCTATCACTTCATCCAACTCACTCCAGCAATCTTCTTTCTCATCCATCGCACACCCAACTTGCGGGGAATATGCACTAACAACATTCATCATTACACCTCCAATTTCCAGCTTCATAATCATCACTCTATCTAACACTCTTTTCACCTCCAATACATTCTTAACATAAATCAAGAATAACTCCTACCCCATTTCTGCTCCCATCCAAACCATGATGGAACAATTTGAATTCACCTCCGATCCACCTGGCTTTACTCCCCTTCCTTTCAGTCTCTTACACGTACAATATATCAACCTTCCTTCTCTCCATCATATCGGCTAGCTCTCTCCCCTTACCAGTCATACTGCCAACATTCAAAGCTCTTACCCTCAGTTCCACTCTCTTTACTGTCCTCCTGCCTCCGGACACGTCTCCTCCTTCTTCTTCTCCTTCTTTGGCCAACAATAGCCCAATTTCTGCCAGCACCCTGTTGGCTAATTGTACTGGTGGAGGCCGTTGTTAACTCGGGCCTCGACTGACCTAGTATGGAAATTTGTATTGTTGTCCGCATTTTTGATCTGGCAAAATTTTACACTGGAGGCCCTTCCTGACGTAACCCTCTCCATTTATCCAGGCTTGGGACTGGCATGAAGAAACACACTGGTTTGTGCATCCCCTGTGGCTGGGTTAACCATCTGAAGACATATTTTAAACAAAATAATATATATACTCAGACCCTATTTTCCAAGAGACAAAATGTGCCACTAAATATGCATAATAATTTTCACTCATTTTGACTGTAGATCTTTTTAGGTGAATCAAGGGGAATAAATAAGAAAAATGAAAATAGTTTTGTCTGAATATTGGCTTATAAAATAGATCACTTGTTAAGTAAGAATGCATTTTCCAGTTAGAGCTAAGGCACAGAACAAGACCGCAATTAGGGGTCAGTTATATTGGATTTAACTCCCACGGTTAACAACACCACTTCCTCATCATGGAGTCCTAGGGAATGTTAAAGCAGTTGTGGAAATGCTCTGTCTGTGATATGCTAGTCAGATCCTGTCAATTTAGGCAGTTCTTAGAGATTGCAGCTCTACACAGTCAGGAAAAAGTGTCTGAAAAAGTGTACCAGACAGACATGGTGTAAAAATTAATCAAGTAAGTTGACAGGATCAGATTCACTGAATGATCAAAATGCCCTTGATAAGCAGCAGTGAAGACTGGTTTGTAGATGATGCCCCTCCATAAAATGATCACCTCTATTCTGATAGGGCGCTGACTTTTCACTTTTGTCTGCATTGTACCCAGGTATTAATTCAGTGGTCATTATGCCCAAGGGATAAGCAGTATGCATCATGATGGATTGATGCCATTATACAACAATCTTCATGAAACAAACACCACTGGAGACAAAAACAACAATCACAAACAATCACAAGTCAACCAGGCACTACTATAGAAGATGTTGTCTTTCCCTATAGTTGATGAGAAGCTCTGGTATAGGCACTGTGGCAGATAGCCTGTTATAAAAGTAGTCAAGCTTCTTGTAGTGTTGTTATTATGGGCTTATCAGATCATTCATTACAACAGTGTCCTTTCTGCAAATCATGAACTACACTGGTCCATTGTTACATGTGCTATGATATGTTAAGTTGATCTCCCTTCCATAACTAGACCATCGGTTTTCCTCTTAAAAAATCACTCAGCAATTTGTAAAACTGTTGAATGTGGCATCAAGAGATCATTTGTGTACTGCAGCAGCATTTCAAACATTCTGTGGCTACCATGACCAAGATGTACTAATTCACATGTGTCATCAAGTTAAATGGGCATTATTTAGCTGAACTGGCCAACCAACATTCCCAGTACTGGTCAGTTGGCCTAGTCAGGTAACTAGGTTGCATGCTACATAAAAGAGTGATGGAATAATCTTACCATTGGACAGCCAGGGACCTCCCTCAAAATTACGGTCATTACCTTTCTGTTCAGCACAATGATTAATATCCCTTATGGCAAATGGGGTTGAGTGTGGTGTAATTGGTTTAAAGTGTTTTATTTCTCTCAGCATCATGGCTCAAGATGAATGTTACCATTGACCAAGGACCCAGGGGTGTATAAAGTAATTACATTTTTGTAATTGGGTATTAAAGCTTATTGATCACCCAGTCAGTTGTCAGCCTTGATTACATCTTGGTGTCTGCAGCTCTTATTTTGAACCTTTGCATGAAACCCCACCAAGTGTATTTATGTTTAGCATCAGGCTTAGTTCTTGGGGCATGAAATGGTCCACCAGTATATAACATGAAACCTCGGTACATGCAGACTGT
The DNA here is from genome assembly GCF_900747795.2 of Erpetoichthys calabaricus. Lineage (NCBI taxonomy): Eukaryota > Metazoa > Chordata > Cladistia > Polypteriformes > Polypteridae > Erpetoichthys > Erpetoichthys calabaricus. The sequence continues at coordinate 138,633,591 of NC_041403.2, forward strand.
AGCATCCTGGGCTCCATTTTACATCATCAGAGGTTTGTTGTAGAATTGACAGAAACTATCTGACCTCTCCATCAACTGACCTTTCCAATGGATACATCTATTCTCACATTACTGGAGCAAAAGAATGACTTTAGTATTAATACTGATGGTGGCATATCACTCACATTATCCAGAGATCATATATAAACTTCTTCTGCACATGGATGTTTCGGCACAGCTATTTGTAACACTTAGTACACTGAGTAAACAAGTACCATAAGCTATACTAATTCAGTTACCCTATTGGACATGGACTGATACTAATAACCATGGTCTACAAACAGAAGAATAGGAACACAAAAACTGGAGAACATGGTCACTACGGAACTTCTATCAGCCATTGCTATGCTGGGCTTCTCTGTAGAAAGGCTCAGATCTCACCACCCATTGACCAAGCAGAGGGAATGGTGTTAGGATAGTTAAAATGGGTTGTGAACAGACCTTGGATGGCTTAGTACCCCTATAAACCTTCTCTAGAGGAAGAGTGTTACTGCTGGAGCAAGTTACCATTAAAGACCAATGTAATAGTGAAATCTGGACATTTTATAACGCTGAAATGCATGGCTGTCATCACTGTAAACTCCTTCGCTTTCAGTCTCACTTTTCTTCCCCTACATGTCAGGATGTGGCTTTGGACATGCATTACCTCCTTTATCACGTGACATGAGACACAGAAGATTACCCAGGATGCTAAAATTACCCCCAGGCAGCAGCTGACCAGAAGCTCAAACTCTTAAAGGAGCTGCACAGTGAGCAGAGAGAATGCTTGAATCTGAAGGATTTTATGGGTGGTATTATTTAATGGTGATCAGGAAGACTTATATGTTCAGAAATGAACATATTTCATTTGATAAGATACTTGCCACCCAGACGGCTTTGCTTATTTGGGTAAGGAAAAAGTGACAGATATTCCACTTTAATTTCAACTTTTTGCAGAAAGTCCAGTATTCTGATAAAACTGCATATTTTCTTAAACCAAAAACATTCATTTATGATCTAATGAAGTTATTAATGATGTTTTCGCCACAACACTGTGTTTATCATTTGGAAGCTATGCACAAGCTGTATGGGCTGGGTGCCAGTCCACTGCAGGGCACAATCACTCACAATGGGCAAATCTGCATGTCTTTGTAATGTGGGAAAAAAACAGTCACTCTGGAGAAAATCTCAAACAATCATGGAGAGAACATACAGATTCCACAGTATTTGGAATTATAAAGTAACACTGATTTCCACTGTGCCTCCAGGATATAAAGACAGATAATAATGCCTTGATGTTTTGTCTAGAACTTGCAGTTGATCATAATGTAGTCTCTTTTAAAGCTGATATGTGCATTTCCTGTAAAGGATGTTCAGGTATGGACCACAGATGCACCACAAATGATTTGGATAGGAGTTAAGCTATAAAATTCCCCATTGCAATCATACAACAACTGTCAATGGGTGCTATCAGGAGTGCTAAAAGGGACAATGCCACCCCTGAAAGTTCACGTGCCCCACTATCATGTTGCATATGTGTGAGTGAAATATCCAAGGGACCCTAGTGTTGAAAACGAAAAAAGGAGACATTGTCCCCTCCATTCTTGTGTTGTAGAGCTTGAAACTGTAAGGGGACATCTCGCAATCCCTGCTCCTCCAGAGTTCTGGTTGCACTGCCAGTCAAGGCATCCTAAAAAAGGCCCTGAGTGCTAAGGGCAAATGGAAAATTATGCTTAAAATTATTTTAGAACTCTGACTTCTGATATTTCACCTTACCACTTATGAACATTCACATGAATTTCCACTCAGACCTTTGAGAAAAATGCAAAATCGACTTAAGATTAACTGTATTTTATTTTTTGTGAAAATAAAGAACAAAGTAAACAAATTAAATGTGTATCACTTCACTCCAAATGCAATTCAACTACAATAATGGCATTTCTGGCTGACCAGGTTATATTTTTTAATACATTTGACTGAGGTGAAAGATCAGTGTTACATCACAACATGCAGAATTCAGGTAGCTTTGTTTTCTTCAAATTGTCTGACTGGGAGCTCCAGCTTCATCAGAGGTTTATGTGGAATTAATGATTCATGTGTCAGATTGCACATGAATGCAACATACACTCAATGGACAGTTTGTTAGGTACACACCTGTTCAACTGCTTATTAACACAAATATCTAATTAGCTAATCATATGGCAGCAACAGCATGCTTTTAGACATAAATGCATTGTAAAGTTGGCCTACTGAAGTTCAAACTGAGCATCGGAATGGAGAAGAAAGCTGACATAAGTGACTTTGAATGTGACATTGTTATTGGTGTCAGATAGGCTGGACTGAGCATTTCAGAAACTGGGATTTTCATGAACAATCATCTCTGGGATTTATAGAGGATGGTCCAAAACAGGGAAAAATATCCAGTGAGAGTAAGTTGTCTGGTCAAAAATGCCATGTTAATGCCAGAAGTAAGAGGAGAATGGCCAGACTGGTGTGAGCTGATAGAAATGCAACAGTAACTCAAATAACCACTAATTACAACTGAGGTAGGCAGAAGAGAATCTCTTAACAGGGAACATGTCAAACCTTTGAAGCAGATGGATTACAGCAGCAGGAGATCATACTGGATGCCACTCCTGCTAAGAACAGGCAACTGAGGCTACAATGCGCACAGGTTCACAAAAACTGGGAAATACAAGATTGGAAAAACATTGCCTGATCTGATGAGTCTCAATTTCTGCTGAGACATTTGGATGGTAAAGTCAAAATTTGGCATCAACAACATGAAAGCATTTATCCATCCTGCCTTATATCAATGGTTCACGTTGGTGGTATAATTAAGTTGTGAAGGATATTTTCTTGCCACACTTTGGGCCCCTAAGTACCTATTGAGCATTGTGTAAATGCCACAGTCTTCCTGAGTATTGTTGCTGTCCATTTCCACCCCTTTATGACCACAGTGTACTCATCTTCTGATGGCTACTTTCAGCAGGATAAAGCACCATGTCACAAAGCTCAACATCATCTCAAACTGTTTTCTTGAACATGACAATGAGTTGCCTGTACTCAAATGGACTCCACAGTCACCAGCTCTCAATCCAATAGAGCACCTTTGGGATGTGGTGGAACAGGAGATTTGCATCATGGATGTGCAGCTAACAAATCTGCTGCAACAACGTGATGCTATCATGTCGGTTATGGACAAGGAATGTTTCCAGCACCTTGTTCAATCTATGCCTCAAAGAATTATGACAGTTCTGAAGGTAAAAGTGGATCTAACCTAGTACTAGTAAGGTGTACCTAATAAAGTGGCTGGTGAGTGTAAGTATCCCAAGAGGTACCACCTATCTGGGCATCAATGTATTCAAGGAATTGTGATGGGTAAAATAGTAAAAGTGCTGCTTAGTTTACATATAGCTTCCTATTACCTTGCGTAGTGAACAAAGAAACAGGAGATAGTCTGTCTCTTTAAAGTGGTCTTGGATGACCAGAACTGCAGAGACATCTGGGGCTACTAATGGAAATTCTGGCAGAAATGCCTCAGGAGAACCCTAAAACAGTCCTGACCCCAGCAGTAATTCGTAAGACTTTCTGGTTGGGGCTTAAAAGACCCTTCCAACCACACGACAGGTGATCTTGGAATTAGTGGAATTGGTGCAGACAACAGAAGAAAGAGACACCAGAAAAATGAAGAGGTAAATGGGAGACAATCTGAGGTATTTAAGCCACACTAACAGGAAGAAGTATTGAACATCACCTTCTGTGTTTTTATCTAACTTGTACTGCCTTTCTTTCTATCTATCTATCTATCTATCTATCTATCTATCTATCTATCTATCTATCTATCTATCTATCTATCTATCTATCTATCTATCTATCTATCTATCTATCTATCTATCTATCTATCTATCTATCTATCTATCTATCTATCTCCTTTTGATATTGCCCACCATGACCAGTCCTTGTTATTATGTATGGATTTACACACAGCATTGCTTGTATTCAATTGCATTATGACAAAGAGTTCTTATTATAAGAATGAAAAAAGGTAATTCAATAATAAGAATTAATTGATTTGGGAAAGCAAGTAAGAACAACACCACCTCCAAAATTAAAAATCTAAAATAGCAAAAATGTTGGTGCAAAGAGAGGAAAGCACTATCGTTAAAGCAGTTAAAGGTAGACTCTTGACTTCTGGCAAACATTTAGAACAATATAACAAATCACAAAATGTTGAAGTGTTAACAAAGTGTGTTTGGTTTTGCTTTATTTTTTTACATTTTGTTCTGCATAGAATTTAATCAGTTCTGTCTTCTGTGTACGACCAGAAAGATTTGTTCAAGAGTGCTTTCAGTAACCACGGCGATCACTACAACATAATCTGCATACTAATTAAGAGCAGGTGTGAGCCTTAGGATGAGAGGGAAAAGGGGCTGGGGGGGGGGGGGGGGGGGGGGGGGTGTGTGCAAATTCTAGAAAAATATGCTTTTGAAATAAAGAAGCCCTTGAGCAAATCGCAATAAAAAGAAAACTCAGCATTATGTTTTGTCCTTGTGATCATTTGGATCTCTAATGAAAAAATGGATTCAGCAATACTAAAGGAGCCAACCTTATACCTTGAAACACTACAGTATGTGGAAAGGATACAAAGAAAATACATTTTCATTTATTTGTCACTGTACAGATTCTCACTAATGCCGGCCTGTTCTAACACTACACAATATAAATCCCTTCCTTCAGATTCATTTGAAATATGTAACCATAATTAGTCGTTAACACTTTCAAACAGCACAGCTTTTACCTTTCTAAGTAATATGCTCTTATATTATATAGTGACCAATCGGGCTCTGCTTTCATTTTCTAGGGCGGCTTCGAGTACCGAGAAAACACACTTTCAGACAGGTGATGCAGGATGCTGAAATGGATGCAGCTGATGCCATGTGCAGAGTCAACTGCAGTTCAGTGCATGAACTCATATATCTCACGGTGATAGGACACTTTAAAGTTGAGGAACTTACTCAATACTCAGTTTCCCTTGCAGATTTGTTCTGTCTTCAGACAGTGCGCAGCGCAGCTCCTGCATCCCTTCAACCTTGATTCTCCCAAGGAAGACTGCTTCAAATTCTATTAATCCATAGAAACCATCACTGCAGGAGAACAACTAAAGAAATTGTCAAGTTTGGCATGTGCTAAATAAATGCTCAAATCCTCTTTCTTCGAGTTTAAGAATACAATGATTTTGTGAATACCCTCTTACCTGTTTACTGAGCAACTCTGAAGTCCAAACATGACTCAGACTCACAAAGTGTTGTAGAGAAAGTGGTCAGTCCATCCAATTCTCTGTGGCTGCCTCACAGCTAAATGTATTGGGTTCAAATCCTGACCCAGTCACAATCCACATTATTTACATGTTCTCCGCATATGTGGTGCAGTTTCCTCTCATATCACAAAAACATGTAACTTACCGCAGTCTAAACACGCTCAAGTGTGTGCATGAGATGCCTTGAGATGGGCCAGTTGCCTGTCCAAAGAAGTTTGTTTTCCTTGTGCCCAATATCAGCTGTCAGTTTCCCCATCCTATATTGGCTTAAGTGGGTCCAGGAAATAGATTTAGGGCTTTAGGCAACCACCCACAATACCTGACTAATTAAAAGCAGAAAACCTGTCACCTGTTATCAACTAGTAGAAAACCTAAGAAAACAGCAAAACCCATGCAGGGATTGCAGTTAATTAAGATCACAAACTGTCACAACATTAAGTACCCACCTTACTCTGAGACAGCAGCCTGCCCATGTACAGTGAATTCACTTCCCAGTGGACAGAAAATCAAGGTAACAACAAGCAAAAATGGCACAGAGTGGGCAAAGTGCATAGTCTAGACCCAATTCAAACATTAGTGAGATGCCAACTGCTTTGCCTAGGAGAAGATTAGATAATGGCAGCTGAGAAGCAGTACTCTACCCAGCGTGGGAGTAGCTGATGGGCAGCAGGCAACTTAGAATGATGGTAGCTTATTAGAATTCGGCTTACCACTGCATCAGCATCAGTAGAGCCACAAATTGCCAGCTTGACAGCAGGTATTGGGGAGCTGACTACCCATAAACATTTGAAGTCCAGCCTGTGTTTACCATCTCATCTCAGCATCTCCAAAGCAGCAGATTCCACAGAACCATGGCAACTCATTAGCAGCCAACTCCCTCCATTATCTTTGTGGCGGTATGCCAAGTAGTTACATTCTAGCTGGCATACCCTAAAATAAAAAGTACTCACCAGATCTTTTCTTCTGGTTCTCTGATTCCAAATGTTAGAGTTTGGGGAAGTGAGCATTATCATCTTTCATTTTTAATTTAATATCTATTTATTCAAAACTACCCATGGTACCTGTCAAAGACAGGTAATAGAATAATTAACAATGTTTGCTATCTTTTGTTCTACATGTACCTTCAGCGCCTTTCCTCTATGTTTGTGTGTATCTGAATGTCTCTTCACTGGCACTCCTTTTCTCAAGCTCGTTCTTGTAAAGCCTGCTTCTCAGATTCTCATTATTTTTGAGGCACCTTTCTCACCTCCTATCTGGTTTTATGCATTCATTCTTTAGAGGCGACTCTGTCAGCGTGCATCTTATGCCTTTACTCCTTCCTTGTGTGTCTCACACACTTCCTCTTTCAATTGCATCTCATTGCACAAAGGGATTGGACATTCAGACCTTGGTGTTTTATTATATTGTAGATAATAAATAAACAGCAAGTATGTGTATACTACCTTCACATTGCATTTATTGTAGCTGTCTGATGTCCTCCTATAAGACTTCATCTGTTGATTATTACTTGTAAGTTAAATTTGAACAGCAAAAAACAACATAGCTTCATTAGTCTACAACAAAAGCATAATTTGTTTTTTTATATAAATAATGCAATATGGTAAAACCACTATGTTAAACATTCCAACAAACATACTGCAGGAAGTTTTCAGTCAGCACTTTATTTTATGATTTATTTTCTTTAATTGAACTATGAAACATTAAAAGTGTCAGCACCGCATTCCCTGTACTGCTACCGTGCATTGACTTTTACAAGTGTGTTAGGAATTTGTGGTCTACCAGTACACAGGGGTCCACTGTTGGAAAATTGATGTGTATGTGTTCATGCCACTTACAGGATGTGGTGGAGAAGCTTGTATACCTTAGGGTTCCATAGTGCCTTTCTAGGCTTGTTATAAATTGGTTTAAAGAGATGGGCCAGACAAAGAGCCCTAAATTTCTATCTCATGATGATTCTTTTTAAACATAAATGAAAGTCACCCTGAAGCAACACATTAGAGCCCAGTTTCCAGTCATTGGCTGATCAGGTGATTTACAAAGCTGGGTGTTGTCCAGCTTGATTGAGCTATATGGAAACCACCATGAGCATCCACCAATCTGGGGTCAGTTGTAGTGCTATGTGGGTGATAGGGACAAGTGAGACAGATTCAAACAGCTTGGAGCATGGTGATGTGAACTGGCTTTTGACATGCTAAATATTTTTCCCAACAGTGAAATGTTTACCTTAGTATTACTTCAGGCTATAGAAACGAAACATATTTGAAATGTATTTGAAATCATCTGTCAACTGTATTCACCCTTCAAAGAGACAGTGGGCTCAATGCTTAAAAGCATACTGCCGACTGACTCTGTAGTCTTCATGAAAAGAATTGCAGAGATACCCTGATAGGTATGAGTGACAAGAACAGCCAATTGTTACTGGACTCCTGATGTAGTCATGAATTGCCTGCAACAAACACCAAGGCTGTATATTCTGGACACTTGTGTAAAGAGTGATACTGGATTGACAATTGACTATCACTTGGTGTGATGTAACTCAAACCATCTGAGCTTTTCAATAGATAGACTCAGGAGAATCAAATAACTAGTGGCAGTGTGCAGGATGAGGTTAATCATCTCAATGGAGATTAAGGACATGAAGTGGACTATGTTCAAGCTCTGCTTAGTGGAGGTGGTTCAAAGGGGCTGTAACCAGCAGCTGGCTGGTGCCAATTTGAGGGAAGCCTGGTAAAAACGCAAATGACAAATTTCATAGGAAAAAGAGTGTTGTCAGTTCTGCTGTGTCTAATACAAAGATGTACGTGAGGACGATGTTTGGCATTGCTCTGGATAAAGACTTTTGTACCGCAATATTTAGGGTAGGTGGAATTTAGCTCTGGCTGTTCTCCACCTGGAAGAAATCCTAAACCTTAATGGAGGCAGCACTCAAAGCATCCAGCAACATCTTCCAGGAGTGGCTTTCCAGCAGGGGTTTAGGAAATCTTGCCAGAAGAACTAAATCATCTGATTTTGAGATATCTCTAAGATAATACACCTCTGAATATTGCATGGAAATTGGACATCACCTTAATATTGAGCTTAAAACAGCACAAAAGATGCCTTCAATTACAAAGCAACCTCACTCTTTAGTTTCTTTAGGTATACTTATACAGTAATTCTGTCTGAAAGGTGAATTTGGGATTCTGAAAAAGCAGAATGAATTCCACCCTGACCAGCTCTTTGTGGTGAAGCATTAGCTAACTCCTTGGAGAATGTTATCAATTTGCCAGTCAATCTAAGTCTCAATCCTCACCAATAGTCACAACCTTTGAGGAGTTGCTGAATGATAGAAGTCCACACGTGACTCCTGCGCAAACATGCTAGACTCCTTCACTGTGAAAGATAAAGAGTTTGACAGTTTGGGAGACACTCCTGGGTAGGACTGAAAGGAGCTATAGCTGAGATGGTTTGGGTATGCAATAAAGGTGCTTAATGGAGGCCTACTACAACACGTGTATAAAGAATTTACCTGGAAAATTGGATAAAGTGGAGGAATTATATTCGGAGAATCCTGAGGTATTCACAGAGAGTTGCTGAAGATGATTATCAGTGATTGGAGGCTCTGGTCTGCCCACCTTGGCCTGTAGTTAATGTGAACCATGGTTAGTAAAGAATGAGTGAGTGAAAACAAATCAGGCTGATAAGTCAGTGCAATTGAATGTTGGTAATTACTGTATATGTTTTGTAAATGTTTGTTTGATATATAATTTCTCAATTAACATATTGAGTGTGTTTACATGCACACACAAAACGGGGATAAGGTGGGTAACCCAATTAAAGCAGAAACCAAACCAAACTTGTGTTTGCATGCAACTTATACAGTTCCCCTTGGCAAAATGATTATTACTTATTTTAAAAGTAACTAAATATGTTCCGTAGTTACTTATTATGAAATGTAATGTGTTACAAAAACAGTGCGTTACTTTTAAATTTTTCTTCTTTATGAAAATTTATGTATGAAAAACTACATATTTCACTGACCAGCATCCATCATCAAATCTGAAGCCCACATATACACGTTCATCAAACTGACCAGACACACCAACAAACATGATCATTTTGTTGTCCTTTATAAATACGTTTAGTCCTTCATGCGCTATGAAGTAAATAACATCCATCCCCTTTTTACATCCTTTATCTTTGTGGACGCGACCACCATTTTCTGGAAGTGCGTGTGAAGCTAACACATACGCAGGCTAACAAAGTGCAACAGATACAGTATATATGCAAACTACAAAATCCTTAACTGTAACTCAACTAAGGGTTTACATGGATAAATAACTTTGTTACTTGTGAAGAAATCTATCTGTGTAAACCCAGTTTCTCAATCCAGAATGAGGGGTTACATGTCATTTAAGAAACAGTGTTTCTGTGAATAACTGTGTTGTTAAAGTACATGTAAACATAATCACCATGACTGCGATAGACCCTGTAGTTATGTATTCCATTATTTTTAAGCAGTTATATATATATATATATATATATATATATATATATATATATATATATATATATATATATATATATGGTTGAAATAGTTTACTGTCAAATAATGCAAAGAGTACGCGACACGTGTTTCGCCCTAATTCTGGGCTCATCAGGCGTACACACTCTACTGCACTCCCTCTCGGGAATCGCACCTCGGACGTCAGTGCTAGAGGCGAAGCCCCTAAAGTTGCGCCACAGCGTGTGGTTCATTTATTTGACAGTATGTAGCTGACTTGCTGACCAACCACAAGCGTTACCTGGTAGGTAACCACCCATACAATCAGATTGTGATTCAGACTACGAATGCCATGAATGTAATTACCGATCTACATACTGTCAAATAAACGAACCACACGCCGTGGCGCAATGTTAGGAGCTTCGCCTCTAGCGCTGACGTCCGAGGTTCGATTCCCGAGAGGGAGTGCAGTGAGTGTGTACGCCTGATGAGCCCAGAATTAGGGCGAAACACGTGTCGCGTACTCTTTGCATTATTTGACAGTAAACTATTTCAACCATTCTATGATCTGCTTCTCGCAACTGAAGGAGGGCACCGTGGCGGATGTTAGCTGACTTGCTGACCAACCACAAGCATTACCTGGTAGGTAACCACCCATACAATCAGATTGTGATTCAGACTACAAATGCCGTGAATATATATATATATAGTTATATTTTAATATTGAGTTAATCCATCATGTGTGTTATGTACATAAAAGAATGTTTACCAATAATACACTCTGCTTGCTTTGGTGACATTAGTATTTTGCTCTATGCTCACTGCCAGCAAAGGCTTCCACGTACCAAATGACAAATTAAACTCTCCCAGTGTGAGCATATGCGGTAATGTGCCACATGCTGAGTGTGTTTCCTGCCTTGTGTCCTACAGTGCTTTTGGGACTCCAAGGTGCCCTGACATGGTTTAAGCAGGTTCAAAAAATGCATGAATATTTTTGGCCTACTGTTTGACCAGTAGTTGACATAATTCTCAATTACTACTAATATAGCTGTGAATGTACTTTAAAACATAATATAACATTCAAACCTGCTTAATCCATTTCAGGATTTTGATTGGACAGAGCATCTACCAGCAGGATTGAGGACCAGGCAGAATCTAGCTCTGGACAGGGCACTAGTTCATCACAGTGACGACTCATAGGCTTACTCACAGCCAATTGGGAAATGCCAGTTAACCAAACACATGCTGTATGTCTTTGTGGATATGGGAAAAAAACCCATGCTGGTATGGGAAGAACATACATACTTCACACGGATAACAACCAGGCACACTGGATCCATGAAATGGAAACAGCACTACACTGTGCTGCCACTTCATCCGTATGCAGTTTATTCTTGCCATAATCATGCTGAAGCGCACATAACTCATTTGTTAAAAGCTTTGAATGGAGTAACACATTTTTGGACTTTAAACGACTGATCATATTTAGCTATGTTAGGATATGTAATACAAATGATCAGATTTACATTATGTGAAGTAAGAGGAAAGGTACCAACTGAGTTCCCCTTCTGCTCTTACACTGTGGAAGAAAATCCATTTTAGCTCAGCATTCTACCGGATTTTTAAAAGAAATTAATAATGGCGTCACTGTGATGTGTTCTGCTGCCTCTCCATGAACTTGCACTTGCTTTCAATCCAGATACTATCTCAGTGCATTTTGTACATTCTCACTGGCCTTCACATGTCTTCTTCAGAGACTCAGTTTAGCTTCCTCCAGACAGGTGCACACTTTAGCTGATCTGTCTGTACTAAATCATTATATTTGCACATGTGAATATTTCCTGCAATAAACTGGCATCCCATCTAAGACTTTATTTGTTGTAGCCCCCTGCTGCAGAAAAAGCACAATCAGAAAAATAAATATATGAAGATGTAGCACATACCCTGAGACATACCTGCAACCACAAGCAGGGCTCCAGTTTTTATGAAAATTGCCATAAAGGACAAATCATAAATGAGTAAGAAACTACTATAAAACCAGAGTAAGGAATCATTTTACTGACTGTAGAAGAAGAATGTTCTCCTCAGCACCATATATTTTGTGTGTTTAGTAAATTAGAATTTTTATAATAACTATTTTGTAACTTGCCAGTGAGAGACGCTTTGGCTTATGAACTAAGAAAAATATGTTATTCCAGGGTTCAGGAGAAATAGTGTCCACATGAATAAAATGTGGGCGGCACGGTGGCGCAGTGGGTACCGCTGCTGCCTCACAGTTGTGAGACCTGGGGACCTGGGTTCGCTTGCCGGGTCCTCCCTGCGTGGAGTTTGCATGTTCTCCCCGTGTCTGCGTGGGTTTCCTCCGGGTGCTCCGGTTTCCTCCCACAGTCCAAAGACATGCAGGTTAGGTGGATTGGCTATTCTGAATTGGCCCTAGTGTGTGCTTGGTGTGTGGGTGTGTTTGTGTGTGTCCTGCGGTGGGTTGGCACCCTGCCCGGGATTGTTTCCTGCCTTGTGCCCTGTGTTGGCTGGGATTGGCTCCAGCAGACCCCCGTGACCCTGTGTTTAGATTCAGCGGGTTGGAAAATGGATGGATGGATGGATGAATAAAATGTAAGCTGTTTCTTGTTTTTCCCTTTCTCAGAGTGAATGTTTCAGGGACAAGGTCACAAGGCTGCAGAAAGTACATGTAGTTTATGCAAAGGCGTCTCTCCTGTGCTTAGCTTCCAAAACACAGATAATGCTTAGCTCAACAGACATATTGTTTAACTTTACTGTTTTGATAAGGATGTTCTTTCTGTCTTATTAATCATGAGATGCTGAAGTATAAAAAACCCCTCCTGGCTTTTGATCAGGGTTCAATTGAGCTTTGCGGCAATAAGTTATATTCTTTTGAGTCTCTACTTACTGCGACTCCGAATGAATAAATAAAGAGAATTGAGAAAATATTATCTGTCTGCTTTTCAGTGTGCCTTTTTCGTCCACATGACCCAGAAAGGGGCTTCATGTGTGGACACAATTAGTATTCAGTAAAATTTCATTGGTGGGCATAGCAGTAGAATGTTGTACTGTGTTAGCCATAGATTAATACAGGAGAAAGTAGGGTGAAATTACACCTTTTATTGGCTAACTAAATAGATTACAAATGCAGCTAAGGCCCCTTCATCAGGCAAGGTGTAACAAAGAAACTGAAAAATACTCTAGCTTATATTGGGACAGCAAAGTGATTTTTTTCTTTCATCTTAACAACCTTTTTGTTCAAATGTTAGCAAAATGAATACACCTGAGATGAATTAACCCTGAAAGAAGAGAACAATTAACTAATAAAATGTAGAGATAAGAGAACCATCAATAGAGAAAGTCCTGCAAGGGTTTTTTGAAGTGCATTGTCTGTAAGATAGGCCACTGATGTAGTCAGCTGGTCAGTCAGTCTGTTAGTCCACATATCTGGTCATAAAACTGATGGGCATACAAACAGCAAACTACTCTGGAATGAAGATGGCATCCTGTGTTGTATCCAGCCAATCACGGTGCAACTTCTGCTCCAGAGAGGAAATAATTCCGTGAAAGATGTGGACAGAATTGTTCCTGGCATCCCAAAATATCCGGCACAAGCTCAATCAGAGACAAGATCGGAGATGTAGTTGAGCACCTGATGTCAGCTATGTATGAGTTGGTTGAAAATGGCATCAAGTGGGTCTGTGACAAAAGAGTCTACACTCGGAAGACCCTAAAGGAACTCTTTCATGTATTGTTGCAAAGTGAAGTTGGCCAAACAAACAGCAGAGGTGACAAATGTTGTAGTAGAGTTCCAATTCAAAATGGTTTCTTTATAGTATTCTCAAATGTGTGGTTTCCATGTAACAAAAAGGTTGACATCGAGGGATCAAAGAAACTCATCACTAAAAATGACCAAAACAATAATAAACAGCAATCCAAATATTTCAAGAACAAGACTGATCCAAATTAGGTGCATTGTGGGAAATTAATATTATTAGATATCCAAAGTTTGCTTGCCATCAAGCCTATTATTTGAAGTGACACTTGCAGATCATCCTTGACACACAAAGAATAATGGAAAGCATTCACGCTCATCCTCTAGTGGTGTTGCTCATCTAGGACTTGCAGGATCCACCCCAAGAGGCATTTGCAACCATCATTGTCAATAAATCTCCCCAAGTCACAGCCATATGGATATGTGGTGGGTTCATTAGGCCACCCACTTAACCTCATGGCAACCCAGTTTTGTCCATTCAGGCTCAAAGACCAATGCCTTGTTGGTATAAGCTGTTGTGGAAGTACAAGTGACTCAAACTCACCATGTTCAAATATGAGCACCTGTCACCATTTGGCCCAAAACCCAATACACAATCCACTAGCAGCTGTGGACATAACAAACTTAAATATCTGCCAAATGTCAAACCTTACATTCCATTTCTAAATTACTCATCTGGCCTGCAGCACTGGGTGCAAAGCAGGAGGCAAACCCAGAGAGGCCTCCAGTAAGGTGCAACCCACCAGTAGTCCATTAAATGTACTTAAGTAAAAAGAGTTGGATTATTTTCATGAGATAAAGTTTAGCTAAATTAATTAAGTGTATAAATAAATATGTGTTGAATGATTCACTCACTTTACAAACAAGGAAATGATGATGTGAATGATACGTTCACATGAAGCAATGCAGCATATGGAAATTGCTGGGTATCCCGCACTTTGGAGATCTCTGTATGGACAGCATAGGTGCTTCTCTTAAACTGCTGTCCTGTAAATAGAATATGACAAAAAAACATTTTTTTTCTGTGCACATATTGTGAATAATCTTTTTTTCTCTCTCTTATTTTTTCTCACCTGGCTAGTTTTGACAAGGATCCAGGTAATATGTTTCAGTGTTATCCAAAAATTGAAGGAATTCACGTGTGTAAGATCTTAAGAGGATGATGGGGAAAACGATCCTTCTATTAGATAAGGAATGGAACTTAGCTATTCATGAAAAACACCTTTAATTTGTAAAAAAATATATTATAATGAGGATGAAAATGGTACATCTGGCAAACATAGTTAATTTAAAAGACTAAAATGTATTTTGAAACAAGTCATGACTGCTTTATAGCTTTTGCATATCTTTACAATTGCCTTGAGTCAAATACTAATATCAATATTTGGAGTAATACCAGATGGTGTATTGTGTTGTTCTACTTGAAAGAAGGAAGATACAAGTTTTGAGTTAAGGTTGCTACAATTAATCATAGCACTGTTTTACATGTTGATTAAAATTGTTTCACAATATCAACCCTTTCTACTTCAAGAAAAGGAGAAGTGTCTGTGTGTCTGTCTGGTTGATTTGTCTCTGTCATTCCAAAAAATGGTGCACCACAAACATTTTTAGTAATAAAATGCATTGCATTTGTCATTCCAACAGATGGCACATCACAAACATTAACACACTGCTTTTACAAATCCCACACCAGTGGCGAATAACAGAGGCATGTGCATGGCATGGTGCACTGCAAACATTAATGCTGAGGTCTACACTGATTACTTAGATTTCAACCCATTTTAGACAGCATGGCTAGTAGACCTACAAACTTTTCCTGCATTGCTTGCAATGCTTAACTGGAAGAATTCTAATCCATCTCTCATAACTCAACAGTACAATGACATCTTTTATTATCTTAAATTGGAAAAAAATAAAATTTCCCTCTTTAATGGACAGTACAAGAATTGTTTTGGCATTGTGGTTATTATAAAATAGCACCCCCAGTCTTTTCTGTTGTTTAAATGTATATGGGGAATCACCTCTTTTTTTTTTTTAATTTCTCTCCGATTTGGGTAGGGAAAGAAGTTTTTCATTTTGTTTTTAGTTTGATGAATTTTTTGTCTTTCCTCTTTTTTGTTTCAGAATTCAATGGTTATACCATATATTACTCAAGTCACTCACTGAATGTATTCTGTACTATTGCGTTCTAAAATATAAACAAAGCAATTCATCGCAAAAGCTTTAAATCTGCCACCCACCTTTCCCTTTTTACCTCCTACCTATGACACCATTAAAGATTAGAAGGAACTAAGAGCCACATCACTGGTAACCATTATGAACAGTAGTGCTTAAAGCCTTGGACTTCAAACCCTGAAGTTGTGGGTTCAAATCATGTTACTGACAATGTGTGACCACCAGCAAGTCACTTCACCTACATGTGCTCCATTTGAACATAAATAAATAAATAAATAAATAAATAAAAGATTTAATGAGTTTTCTCTCACATGTTGTAAGTCACTTTGGATAAGGCTGTCAGCCTACTGATAATAATTAAAATAATAAACACGTGAGCGAATATGGTCAACGCCGGAGTCGAACTACGTGCCGGTGAGCCCAAGGTTTGTGCGAAGCTATAGCAGGGTTCTCAACCTTTTTCGACTCGTCTATCCAATGGGTGCTCGAAAGTAAATTTACCCCCACAAGTTTTTTTCAGCAATTTCAGTTAATACTACTACCATAATAAAGCAAAAGACAAAGAAGAAATTTTAAGATACTGTTTTTGACATTTTTATTTTAATCACAACTAATGATTTGCAGATCCTGGCGTATACCAGACACTGCGTCAATGAGAGCACATCAGTCGGTGAGACGCTTGTTCGTCATGCTTTTCACTCAGTACGGTTGTTGAAAACGTCGTGTATAGTCTTTGGGAATTAATTGAGATCTTCGCCTCGTCATTTTCTTAAAGTAGATTTACCCCCGAATTACAGCGTCCTGCAACACGCCCTGACCACGACCATAGTATTTCTGTGGATCAAGCTTTGACGGTCAGGACCAAAAACGAGAATTAGGAACCGCATTCTTGCCTTCTATCACCCAGCCACAGTTCAACCACTGTGCAAAACCCACCATCTTTAAATGTAGTGCCGCTTTTGTTAGAGTGACATTTATAAACGTGTTTTACTCTAAAACGATTTATTAAAAGCCTATATTTTGAAGATCAATCATTTATTACAATTATTGCTAAAAAATGCATAATCTGTTAGGCCAGCAGTAGATGTTTATATCTGCAGATACCTAAACATATGTATTAGGTGCTCTATCGCTTTAGTATGGTACACGAACATTGAAAGAGGGTTTGTCAAATGAAGCGCGTTCACTTTCAATTAAGGCATAAATGCTGTATCGCCCCTCTTATTTATACGTGTCTTATTACGACTTCATCAAAATAAGTTGCCATACTATACTTATTTTTAATAACCACGCCTTGTAAAGACAAGTTAAGAGCTTCAATCTAGCACCTGCGACTTGTAAGTCTGCAAGCTGAACACAAGGTGGCGCGCTTTCGTAAAATCTTCGTGCCGCATTGCGGGGGCCTTCAGGCGAAGCCATCAATTACTAATTTCTACTGACAGTGTAAGAGAGGCATCCAAAAATATTAGCTGGATACACTTGGTGAACAGAAAAAAAATCAGCGCCAACCCGTCCCCTGTTCTGAATATTGGACAGCTGGGGCCTTTCTTGACCGCAGTGGGCGTAAGGCAGCAGTCAACTGTGAGCAGCACGCCTTTCAGTACCACACATACTTACACAAATAAAAAAAATAAATCAAAAATTTAAACACACACGATTAAATGTTAATAGAAAGGTTAATCAATGGAAAAGACTCCCGACTGTAAAATAATTCAGTCGAATTGATTTGCGTCCTTTTGTCATTTCCTCCGTCGGTTTTCAAACATGTAAGACCTATAAAGGAAAATTAACAAAATAAACTATAGGTGCAAATCACAACAGACTTAACGGATTCCAAAGACGACCGTCTCTTATACAGAACTGGTCAGGAAAAGGATGGCAGGGTCAAAATTCCAGTCCAAATCAACATATATTTGATATTAGGCCTACGTTGTATATTACGCCGTGCATTTTTTAAATTGCAGCGTTTACAAAAAACAGAAAAAAATGAAATTATTAGGTCAACGAAATATTTTGAAAGAAATTTAATCAGCAATTTTTGTTCGCGTTGCTGACTTGTAGAAATTGTGATTAAAAGTAAATTTAGCCGATCGTAAAATAAACGTCAGTTACACAGCTTTAGAAAGTTAAAATTGAAAATGCGCAATTTATCATCATTATATTAAAAAACGGAGAAAAAAATCTCTATTTTACGCTTTGCAGGCAATTAGCTTTATCGATAACCTGGAGCAACGTTATTTGGTCATTAATGTACTTCTGGTCAGTTTTCAGCGCTTGCCATTTTGAATTTGCGCTCTTCGTTCTGTTTTTTTTCACGTTCATTCTTCCAATTTCCAACAGCAACATGTTATCTTCTAGGACGGTGCAGCGAATAATCCAATTAATGTATTAATTAAGAAGAAATGAATAGTTGTTTCGTTTCTAAACGTATCCAGATGGAATCCCAGCTCGGCCGTATAGTTTACCTCGTCTACAGTTTGTATATTCTGGTTAATTTTGTTTAGTGTTTTACATGTGTTTTAGATTGTTCCTTAAACATTATAAAATAAAATCGTGTCAGTCTGAGTGGACAAAGTACTTGGGTTTGTCTAATATGCATTTTCACAACAGCTGCTAAAATAATCATGTTTCATTTAAAATTTTCGGTTTTAAATATCGTTCCATCAACTTAAACCTTTCAGTTTAAATAACGTTTTCTGAAATACGACAGGAGTTTTTCTTTCTTTTTCAAATGCAAATGATCATCCTGTCACCCAGACACGAGAGTTACGGGCTTTTGGTTATCGATGCCAATCCCAGAAGCGCCTTTCCGATATGACGTCTAATTAATCCGCTCCATTTCGGCGTCTGGTACTTGAGATAAGAAGCGCTTAAAAAAAAAGGCTCAGCCACTTAATGAAAGACATAACAGCTGAAGTTGTGTTTGCTTTTCTTTATTTTTCGATATATTTATTTTCCACGATAAATGTTGAAAGATACTCTGAGATATACATTCCATCTTTTTGAAACCACAATAACATCACACATACGTTTTTTTTTTTATAACACTTCCACAGACCCGGTAGATTGCACAAAATGAAAGTCATCTCACTTTTTTGGAAAAAAAAAATTAACATTGGACTGAAATAAGAAAGGTTGTCAAGTTTTATACATTTGCAGAAGGTAAAATAAATGTAAAAATAAAGACCAATGAATGGGAAGAGTAATCTGCCCAATGAGGAACTTCACTCCACAGCGGTATTTTAATTATTGGAAGCTTCCTTGACGTTGATTAGTATATTACTTTAGGCCAGAATATTCTGTAAACTATTTTTCCGCATCCTTTCATAGCCTTCCTAGCCTTGGCTGCATTTTCTAGCCATTCCTGTTTCTTCTATCAGGAAGTTAAAAGAGCTCTCTAACCCCTTTCTAATTTCCATGCCTGGCTGTCTTTATACTAATCTGGGAAGCTTCGCGGCGAATGTTGATACACCATGATCACTTTACCCTAACAAGAGCAAGATGGAGATAATCGATTCGTACCTAAAACTGCAAAGTAAGTCCACCTGTTCAGTTCACAAGTGATCCGTCTCTCTGGTTGGTCAAATGTTCGACTGACCTGGAGGGCTGCCTTGCGGCGGGACCTCCAGGCCAGCGGCAGCGACTCAAGGTGGAGTGGGAGGGGCATCGCAAGGAGTAGCCGCAGTCCCCGCGAGCTGCCGACTTCTGGACATTTTAGGAGACGTGAAACACGGCTGTGACAGCGGGCTTGTAATCTCACACTGAAGGACTAGAACCAAGAATCGTGGAGTATATGTATGTCTAACACTGGGGTATAGTTACTGCACTGATTGTTAGCTGTGCCTGCCGATGAGCATTCCAGTCATATAAAATGTCTGTCAATCTTTTTCCATGTATAGAAAATAAAACAACTACCTTTCAAACCATGGCTGATCTAAACTGATCAGTTAAGCAGCATTATTATGTCCTTTATACACGTGTGTAGTCTTTTTATCTGCACTACACTTCCTTTAGGAAATCCCTATTGTTAAAACCTAGCTTTTAACTACTGCATGTTTGTTTAGTTTTCTTACTATCCTTTTGCCACATATAAATCATTTACATGCAGAGGGCTGGATGCTAATTATGTCTAAACTTGATGAAATATTAAAACTGTAAAAAGCTCAGCAAGGCTTGCATATTTCATTCCTCCATATGATCTAAAAGCCGACGTATTCCGGACCGATTTCTCTGAACTGAAACTACCCAGGATTACAGAGTTCAGCTTTTCACACACACCAATTTTGAATTTGTCTTGCAGGTCCTTTATAACATTGTGATATGTATAAACACAGCCGGTCAAGGCCTTCCAGAAATCCATTACAGCTCTCAGCGTCATCTTGGTGAGATATTGGATGCATATGCTATGAAGGACATATACAGTATATTATATATTTATATTTATATATATATATGTATTGGAATGCAACTGATAAGGAAAATAGAAAAGAAAACACTCATTAGTTTCTGTTTGTTTCTGCTGGGTAATGTAAATCATTCTTAAGTTTTTTTTTGTCTCAAAATTGCACTGTACACAACTTGAATGCCTTCATTTCATGGAGGTTGCCATTTTCAGCTGGATGTGCACATTTGGTGTTTTAACACTGTTTGCATCCAGTTTCCATTTAGTCTTGAATGTTATATCTGAAAGCTTCTATAAGCCCTTCTAGCGAGTGAATGAAGCCAGAAATACTACATATCCCTCCTATTACAAATATGGAAACATCGAAAAATACCTGGTGCCACAGAAGCTTTCTCCACAGTAGTTTGAGATGGAAGAGACTGGGCAGCAGAAAACAAAGGCCAGCACCTGTGAGACTGCCAGTGAGGCCCATCAGAAGGGCAAAGTGTGGCACATAAATGGCCATCAATAAAGTGAAGACTACAAGGGCACACCTGAGAGTGAGACCCCAAGCTTTCAATCTTCCATCCCCCCCATAACAATTGGGAAATATAGCTCTGCCTCCATCTTGGAAAAGGGATTTTTCTATCACCTCCACTGCAGCAAAGAACGGCAATGGATAAGACAGCAGGGCTTTGGCTACAAGAAAGATATTGACCACAGCTCTAATGGTAGACGGCAAGTTATCTGTTATGACTTCCTTGGTTTCGTCAGCCCATGTTAAATAAGCCACTAAGGCAAAAAGTCCCTTCAGAATGCAAGCTGCAATATGAGTCCAGTTCATCATGCAGTGGAACTCCTTTGGCTTCTGCATGTTGCCTTCCAACGAAGGCAGAAAAATCTGTGAGGTGTAGCTAAAAACGATGATCCCAATGGAAATGGGAAACTTCTTGACATCAATGTAAAATTTGACCTTGTCCCAGGCCCAGTCCCTGGCCCTGGAAAGGCAATAGGCAATCACCAAGATGTTGATAACAAAGTGTGCCAATGTACACAGCAAGCTAAATTTGGAGACAGCTTTGAGATTTTTCAGGAACGCACAAGGGAGGAGCGCAGCAGTAGCAATGATTGACCAGGACTTCTGTGAAACTGGAAGGCTAGGAAAACTGTTGTACATCAGGTTACCACTGACTACCACATATAAAATGCAGGTCATCACTAGTTCAATAATTTGAGCTACGTTTACAATCCTGCCCCCTAGCTTGGGGAATCTTGGTGCACAACAAGCATTGGCAATATCCACATAGGAGTCCCTCACACGCACCAGCTCGCCATCTTCGTTTTCTTCGTAGAGACATGCAATAAGGATTTTCCCAGTATAGCAGCAAACCACTGCAGCAAAAATGATAAGAAAGAGTCCAAGGTATCCACCGTGAAGGATGGCATAGGGCAACCCTAGAACAAACATCCCCTGCAAGACAAAAGCATACAGGCATTGGAGCTCAAGAAGGCTTCCACAAATGTTGCCTCCATCAAAACAAAAAGTCACAATTATATCTAAACTGAATCAGACATTTGCCCTTTGGTTAGTCGTTCAAGTAAGTAATTTTATTTAGCTGAACGCTCTACTGTATTTTACGTTATTCAACTTAAAGATCAAGAAGGAATTTCCAGAAATAGTCCTTGAAGTCACAGAACCCTAGTTGCAGATATTTTTGATGAAATACAAGCAGAATGTATAGGCCTCTTTGCATTTAAAATCAGACACCAATAATAACATCTTTTTTTTTTGCTTGTTTTAATAATTCTTAACAATTAAGATGTCATTTGAAATCACGGATTCATTGCTAAAGCTGGTATTAGGATCAGTATGTTAATATTGTGTGAGGTGTTGATGTAAGGTTCATGCGAAAGGAAAAGACAGCAGCTTGTTCACATAAGTAAAAGTAATATCCAGATGTCTGAGATTTATTTAAATTCTCTTATTGCTGGACTGCTGAAAGACGATGAGCAACCAGTAAGAGCTCCAGCTGTTCCAGTGCCTGGCGCAGTGCTCTTACAGGTTTCAGTACTGATCAGCCTCATGAAATCATTCCTTACAATTTCCTCTTCAGTAGCAATATTGTCCTTCCTGGATATATTTTGGGTAATTTGAATCTAGAAAATTGCTAAAGATTCACAATGTTAAGAAGAACTTCAGCATGTTTTTAACATTTTGGTGAAGAATTATGCATTATGAATGTAGTATATGAATACTATTAAACCAATTGTAATATGCTTACAGTAGGTGAAAATATGAATAAATATTGTGGCGCATCATGGTGTTTCGTCTCATAAATTAGATAATAATGATTTGGAATGATTTATAATGAATTCAAAAATATTCTGTAAGTTTTATACGATCTGCCAAATCAATCTGCTCCTAAAATTTAAGGATTCTAAGAAAATAAACTGTTTATTTTTGAAATAGAGTTAAAATCAATCATACATTCTCTCGTTTCTTTTTCTTAATTCTTTTTGATATGTTTCATCATAGCATTTAATCTTAACAATCGTATGTAAATTGGGAGGGCACAACTGAAGTAAGCGACATCATTACTGCGAGCAGGTAAACGACAAGGCGCGTGCGTGTCACGAAGCTCGTGAGAGGGCGCTTTGCTTTCGTCCGAGTGACCAGTTTAACCTTCTTCAGTCGTTCTGTCCTGGTGTGAGTCGTGTCCGCTCATTTCATCCGCATTGTCTGACCCATAGGGGCGTTGATTTCAGGTAAAAACGAAAATATACGCGTCACTCGTGGACCAAATCGGAATCTAAAGCTGTTCTCCCCTTACACTCGTTCTTACAAATAACGGCACTGAAATGGCATTTTGCTGGGTTGTGTGTGTCCTGCTAGAACCATTGCTTGGCAAAGAACAATTTTTATTCTGCGAAGGTTTCTTTTTCTTATAAAATTGGGTCTTCGGGTCTTTGAAAAGGATCCCAATATGTGAACAAAATAGAAACCTTTAAGGCGCTATATACATAAAATGTATTCTTCTTCTTATTATTATTATTTATAGTAGGAGACCTTGCAGGACCATCAGAACGAGATAAATAGAACTTAGCCCGTGTTATTATGCAACAAGAGTCCTTTAAAAATCAGGAGCCCATTGGTATTTAGCACATTTCTGTTCCCTTTTTTTACTGAAATGTTACGGTTCTAATTAATGGCTTTCTGAAAACTTTTATGGGGGTGGTTCTTTTTAGAATCAAAATGGTTCCCCTTTTGGGATCACTCTGGCACCGTTATTTTCAAGAGTGCACTACTAACACATCGCTTATAGTGTTATTGCGAGTAGATAATTAATGTGTATAGGAAAAAAAATAAAAGTTACCTTTTTTGTGTTACATTTTTATTACATTTGTCATTTATTTATTATTATTGCAGTTATTTAATGGATGTACAGACGGCTTTTGCTACGCATTTCTTCACACTGGCCAAAGTTCCATGGGAACCATCTCGAAAAGGTTCAGAATTATTGCTGTGCACTCTTATATGCAGTCAGACATTGCTCTAAATTATCAATACAATGTACACCGTGTGACCAGAGATTTCTCGGTACAGTGTCCTTCTAATTAACTACCTGAATACATAATATAAATTCGCGTACTGAAGAGTACGCAGGCCTTTATTCCCTAAGACCCCCCATGGTCATGTAAGCCCCTCTCACCTGGATGGCGTTAGTCACGTTCCAGCCCGCCTCCCAGGCTGTGATTCTGGGCCTGTCCTGGCTGCCCAGTTCGGCGCACATCTCATCATCTTTAGAGGTGTAGGGCGGCGGTCCCGTTTCGTCCCTCTGATAATGGCTGTCCCCTTCCACGACGGTTTCCCCGACTCCGTCGGCTCCCCCGTCTTCGGTCTTAAGGATGTCCATCTGTAGCCCCTGCCGGTGCTCGTAGTCCAGATCATCGCAAGATGCAAAGCCGAGCGCTTCTTCGTCCGTGGCCGCCTGAAATCCCATGCGAGCGAACATGCCGCTCACCTTCGCCTGGGACTTGTTGGTCACCGCTGTGGCGGCACTTGATATTTTGCTACGGATCAGGGTTGCCATTATTGAATCGAGCAGTGACCCCTCTTATAAATGACTTTACTTTTCTGTGCGGGGGATGCGCTCCGGAAAAGCGCAGTCCGTGGATGTCGTTATCTCCAATTCTTGCTGAGGATCCCTCTTTTCTGGTACATGTCACCGTCAAGGAGACGTTTACAAGAGCAGTTCCTGCATCTTCTTGGGGACCGATGATCAACCGCTGTCTACGGCCAGTTTAGAGGGAGACAATGAAAATCACACAGCCTCGCCTTTTCGTTTTATTTTGCTTCTCTGACCGCACAACTGCCAGAGCTGGTTCGCCTCCGCCAGCGCTGATGCCAATGCGGCTCCGGGGAGCAAAAGGGACGTGTCATCGCCAGACTGCCTCACTCCCCAGCAACTCCCGAACTCAGGCAAAGGGGGGAGATTTGCTGCATTTCTGGGGGAGGTGCTTCTACTACCCCCCATCTCTCGTTTCTCCTCTTCAAATACCCAATGACATGCGGGTGCTCAATGCTTGCATAACTGCACCTGTATATATAGCGCCGAGTCACAAAGCCAAGATAGCACACAGTGTGCTTACACTTCCATGTGCACAAACTAACACCGATACAGACAAGCTCACTCACTCACATACACCTAAACACTCCACAGTCACGTAGGCAGGTGCAAGCCTTCACTTCTAGACACTTGTCCACAAACTCGCATGCTGTTTAGGACTTCATCAAAGGGAAAAAAATCAAAGGATAAAGGAGATCATTGCATTTTCTTTCTACTTTCTTTTTCTTAAAAGGATGTTCATATTTCACTTTGATTTTAAAGGTGACATCGTTTACTTCAGACTAACTTGTTTGACGGGTTTGTTTTGTTTTTTCGTCGTCTTGGGTCAGTTATTTGCGGTTTATTCGGCATTTTCGTTAACAGAGAAACTACTCTCACAGATGGATTATATACTCAAGAAGAATGCGATGTTGGGGAGTCTGGCGAGTCGTATGTTCAGAAAAGCATTTCTTACAATTTCGGCTTAAATAAAGTATGTGCTTTCTGGGTCCTGACATTTGCGACATTTTCCTAAATATGTCAGAATGACTTTTAACGGAAGTGTCACGAATCCTGTCACACGTGCGTGAATTTCAAACGGTTTCGATTATCGCGTTTCCTCTCCGTCTGCAATCTTGATCGATGATAACGCGGGTTATGGCGTTTTAGTAATGATTTTTGATAGAGATGGCCTTACCATGTAAGCTGACTTGCAAATATTTAGGGTTTGCATTAAATCTTGGCGACACTTCGTCACGGTATAACGACCCCTAATTAAATTTTGAAAGTAAATGTGCGGTTTCTTTATCCATTATTGCATGTGTGGTCATATGTGTGAAACTCAATATGTCACGTAACAAATTTTGCGTTGGAGCAGCTTCTGGACCCCCGTTTGCTTTTCATTTATGTCGGAGGATCAAACTGAGCGTAACCAATTTTCATTGAAAACGCGGATCGCCGTGACAGAGGATGTTTCAAAGATGAATACTTAGAATAAAAATAATTCGTTTTATTTAAATGAATTGTACGGAAGTAAATTATACACTAAGATCCCTTCGGTTTGGACCCCAGTTTGATATTTCTATAAAAGATCTTCGTGCGTATTTAAAATTGATAGAGTGTTATTGTGCATAGACTTAATTTACTCGCGACCTCTCGAGCTGTGGATGTACCTGACGATAATCGTCAAAGAGCATCCAGAACAACTTACATCTCTGCCTGCATTGATGACTAATTTCTGAAGTAAAAAATATAAATTATCGACACTGACAGAAAAAAATAAGTAGATATTCGTGATACAATGCAATCGTAACAAATCTTAATCTGACACATCAGAAACAGTGTGAGTTTCGTCAGACTTTTTTATATGTTATAATCCCGATTGACACCATTAAACTCTGTTGTTAAAGAACAACCCTCTAGTCTTTCGTTCACACAGATAATTACCTTAAAGACAGTGAGGCTCAACATTACATTCGTACGTTGTTTTTTCCCTAGTTTTATATAAGTCACGTCTTCAACCGGAGAATATGGTTTACAAAAAGAAATTGACGTTTTTTTTAGTGTTCAATGTATTATTTGAGAAAAGAACTTTGGAAAATCCGCAGCTACCTGAGCTCACGTAAATTCTGTAAATATATTTAACTTAAGGAGGATATTTTGGTCGCATGTTAATCCCCTGCAATCCAAGAAAAGCAGAAAAACGAACCTTCAAAACGGTATTATACTGTGTTTGTGTGCGCTATCGAAAAATACGGCAGTAATGGGTTAATTAATCTCTCTGTAATCAGGTCCTTATATCGAGTCTACTGCCAGATTTACAATTTAGAAATACAAAACACGGCTTTCACTAAATGCACCACCTATTGTTGTTGCTGTTCTGTTTTGGCTGAATGAAAATTCTTAAAAGTGAACACATTTTATTGAAACACCATTATACTATTGCTATTATTATTAGTAGTAGTAGTAATACATCATGGGGGGATGGGGGGGGGGGGGCCACATTCCGTTACAGCTTCAAAAGTGAATGTAAAGTGTCATACACTGAGTAATAAAAATACATTTTTGATAATGTTACTGGTGATGTTTATAAATGACTAAGACATGAATCAAATCCACTTCGGATTATTTTCGTCACATTGCATGCAACATCGGCTTTATGATTTTATTTAATCTATATTCGTAGAAGGTATTTTACTGCTTCTAATGACGTATTCATACAGTGCCTTTCAGACATGACAAAGCGGACATGTGAATACAACAAAAACAGAAATGCCTTTTTTCAGGAATAATGTATGTTTACTCTCAAGATAGGCTACGATGTTGTTTCTTTCACATAAAGAATGTGTCACTAAAAATACACGTGCACATTACTATACGTAAAAAAAAAACTGCAAATGTACCACAAATATTTTTTTCTCTGCGAGGTGCTGACACTTTATTCAGAACTGACTCTTGCCCTGCGTAGTGCTGCCGGGATTCAGTCTGGAATAATATTAAACGGGTTTAGGAATGTTATGTCAAAGGGGAAGGCAAATATGAATGCATTCATCAAGGTTAAATATTTTATGTTTTACTAAATCGTGCATATTATTATTATTATTATTATTATTATTATTATTATTATTATTACTATTATTATTGCGTGCCTTTTAACAAGCATTTATAAAGAAAGACCGGGACTAAAGACAATGAGAGAGGACTAAACGCAGATACGTTCAGGCTAAATAATCGAAATTTTTAAGGCTTGGGTCGGCGTGCGGATACAGAGAAAATGTTTCCCGTTCGGCTGTTATTGTAAGAGGCGGGACTAAAACGAAAATAGAGAAAGAAATCGGGTCACAGAATTGAGGATGAAGGAATCAGATGAGCTCAGCAAATGCGACAGTCGTTTAAATGGCTTTCTGGGTATCCTGTCGTTTAAATCTAATAAAAAGTAAGTGATCAAATACATGCTTTCTAATTCTGTGACAGAATTAATTTGTGTCGTAACTGTGCAAAGAGAATTCTTATGTACACACTATATACACCTCATTTTCACCTTCCTTATGTAAGTGCAAACGGGAAATCTTAAGCATAGGCGCCGAGTCTAACTAACGTACAATCATTTTAATATTGGAATCAGCAAATAAACGGCGATAAATTAAATAAAAATCGTATTGCCTTTTATTTTACTAGGGAAATGTTTGCTCAATTTATCTTAACAATTACACAGAAACAAACACTTTTAATTAACGTTTAGTGCGTTACGAATGAGTTTGAAACAGGACAACTGTGGTATATTAAATGCATCGTGTAAACACAAATAAAATAAACAATTTTTTCAACCCTTTGTATCTTTATTATTATTATTATTATTATTATTATTATTATTCCAAGTGGTTGGCTACTGCAGGAAGAATTCCTTCAGGTCAATGGAACCTCTCCACTTACACACAACCAGACGCGTGTGCGCGCTAGCGCGTTCTGAAATGACAAACCGATTCAGCCAAATGTAAAGCAGCTCGTCAATATAATAACACGAGCTGATGGATTTAGCACAGGTAAAGCTTTGTGTGCAGCTAGTCTTAGCTAAACAACTGTTGATTTCACATTTAAATTATTTAAATACATCGCATTATCACTGTTAGGCGAATGTGAAAGCTCGCTCATCGTAGTGACAAATATGTATGGCCCGTATTGGCGGAGCAGTCTGAAAAAAATGTTAATTATGTTAATGTAGTTAAGAATTTCTGATACAGAAAGATGCATTACACGTTTCACTTCGCTTCAGCACAAACCATTCTGTGCTTGTACATACGCATATCTCGCATTGTACATAGAAACGAAGCTGTAAATGAAATGATTAAAATAGAAGTGTTATAATTATAAATGCGCCTTAGAAGGTACGCGTCGCATTCCTTCACTCCATTCAGTCATGGAATACGGTCAAAAAGTCGATGATACGTGCACAGTTAAAATTAAATAGTCTAACTGACGTTTGCAGTGACAGACAAGTCATTGGGAGTCCGTAAATTTGTCAGCCGAGCAGACTCCGTTCTTAATCGCTTTAAGTGCTGACGACATCCTGAGCGTCAGAGGCCGAGCCAACCTACCCAGCACGACATGACCTGTGACAATTTGTTTGTAACAAGAACAGGTCGTTACCAAATGTCATCAACAAATTTAATCAAAGAAGTTAAATTCAATTGCTTTATCGTTTGTTCAGATGCCAAAGAACACAAACGTTTCAAAATAAAAAAAGAAATAGAAAAAATACTAATTTCATATTAGCAAATGAAGTTAAACTAAAGGAATCTGATCCGAACCCGGCGTGCTATCTTAAACCTCCGATTTCGACGGCGTTGAAGGCTGTTCATGAATATTCTGTTGTTAACAACACGTAGATCATGAGCAAATATCATGGCAGACGCAGGGAAAACGGTAGCTGTCCCGATGTATCGCTTTAACAAGGCAGCCATTATTCTTAATTAATTGTAGAATTCATTCAGGTGGATTCCTCGTTATCCAATTGGTCAAATAGCAGCGCTTTGATCTTTGAATCAGTAACATTGGTTCGGATTTAATGTGCTCATACCGAGGTTTCTTGCTGCTGGCATCCATATCTTCGTCTGTTTGCTTGCCTCGTCCGATTTCTACATCCTATATACGACATGCCTTTAGGATTTCATTACAACATCTAAAGATAGCGAAATGGGTAGGGGAGGTGTGTCAAGTGATGATTACGGTGAATTTATCTTAATTTTAAACACTGTCTGGAATGCTGTATTGACTCTATTCTTGACTGAATTGTGTTTAATCTACTGTAATGGGATATAAACATGGAATAAAACTGACTGATAAAAATCTAAAGATTTCAGGATACCATAAATACGGAACCTGAAAATTGTGTATGCCGCTTATTTATATGATCATTTTTGGTTATCTTTAATAAATTTCAAAGTAAATACATTGTCACTATTTTAGCCAAGTACCCTCTTAAAATGAAGGTGCCATCGTGGTTCTTCAGAGCGATGCCATAAGAAAATCATTTTTGATTCTCAAACAGCCATTCATATTAAGGTTCCAGAAATAACCTTTATTTATTTATATCCGTAAACGTTTCCATTAATGATGGAAACAGATTTGTGAAATACAAGCGGTTTGCTGATTTTGAAAGGACTCTTGCTGCACACAAAACACAGGATTCGTTCGGGTTCTTAGATTTGTTAGTATCCAGTAGTCAATAACGATTTTTGTTTTGTCCACATATAAAAGGACATTTTCGCATACAATAACCCTTTCCCAAAATTAAAATATTCTTTGTCAAGCAATGGATCTATGAGGAACCATACAATACAGTAAATTAATTTTTTAAAAATGATGTACGTCTGTAAAATCTTCTAATTGAAATATTCGGACTCCTTGGCCAACAGGTAAAAAGATGGACTGCAGTGGGCACTTGAAGAGCGGGGAGACATAAATAAGCGCTTAGTGTGGACGTCATAGCCTGAGCGGCACAGAATAATATGTCGACACGTCACACCACTAATCTTCTTATTTATTTTTTAACATCTATAAATATCTTGGCAAGATCACAAATAGAAGAGAAAGGCGCTGCGGTTTTCGGTTTTAAAAAAATTCTGTTTCTGTGGGATAGTAAAAATGACGGTTTCAGCCATTAAACCAACAAGCCTACGAAAATTCGACGTGTACTACTGCCTCGAAGTCCGGAGCTGACAGTTTCGAGAGGGTAGGTCTTTGCAGAAGTGCTCAATGTGATGTACAGTATTCATTTCCCCCGAGCTGCCATATTTAAATGAGGCGTCGACCTCCGGCAGGCTCAAAGCAGGAAACAAACCTGAGACGCCAGTCCATCGCAGGGTATACTGACTGGCACATCTACAAGGAGGCAATTTAGAGCTGATCACCCATAACCCTACATTCTCTGACATGTGTGAGATGTGCAACTGGGCGAACGGATACACGTCATATAGACAAATTCTGAAGAGGGACTTGAAGCGAAAATTCTGGCGATATGAAGCCACATCCAGTCACCGTACTGGCCACTGAACTCCACTGGGTTTAAATAAGTTCATTCTTAATAAAGTACACTAAATAAACATTCGTTTACCTTCGCCTTTTCACAACTCCCACAACTAAGGATCAATACACAGCGTGTGCGAATGGCTTTAGCTTCTTCTCCCATGTGAGATTTCTTGTTTCCTTCAATATCCAAAGAAGCGCCCGCTCTCTTAATTAGTGGGTCTAAATGGGACGTGCGGGTTGGCGTCCAGCGCAAGGCCATATCCTACCTCGATCCCGATGTCGGCTATCTGTACTCCTTATAGCGATCATACAAACGGGGAAAGGCTTTAAAAGTTGGTTTGACGGATTGTTCGACATTGCAAACAGAACTCCCGGAACCCCAAAACAAATATATAGAACAAGTAAATTATTCTGACATCACTGACCGGGACATTAGAAGAGGAGTAACGTCAGATTAGTGCCCGGCAGATTGGCACACGGGGCACAAAAGACATATAGCGTATACATGTGATCACGAACTATTCGGCCCCTTCACTTTTTCATATTTTGTTATGTTGCAGCCTCAAGCTAAAATCACTTAAATTCGTTATTCCCCACGTCAAACAACGCTCAATATGACAAAACAAAAAGGATTATAGAAATTGTTACAAATGTACTAAAATAAAAATAAAGAAAACACTGAAATATCACATTAACCCATGCATTCAAACTATTTGAAACTTCAGATTCGGCTCAGGTGCATCCAATTCTAGTGATCGTCACTGAGATGCTTGTACACTTTGTTTGGACTGTGGTCAATTGAACTGATTAGACATGATTAGGAAAAGCACACACGTCTATAGAAGACCCACAATTGAGCATAAACCATGAGGTTGAAAGAATTGCCTGCAGAGCTTATAGGATTGTGCTGAGGCATGCATCTGATGAAGTTTACAAAAAGTAAATAAATAAATTCAGCAGTGTTGAAGGTGCCAACGAGTACAGTTGCCTTCTTAGTTCATAAATGGGCAATTGTGGGAGAAAGACCATGGTAATAGTGGTGATCAAGAAACTGATGGTCACCCTGGCTGAGCTCCAGAGAACCTGTTTGGACAGAGACGAAACGTCCAGAAATGCAACCGTCACTGCAACATTCCAGTACTCAGGGCTTTATGATGGAGTGTCAAGACAGAAACCTCTTCTCAATAACAGACACAAGGCGTTTGCAAAGTGGTGCCTAAAGGACTCTCAAACCGTGAGAAATAAGATTAACTGATCTGATGAAACCAAGGTTAGAATCATGTCTGGAGGGAAGCAGGCACTGCTTGACACCTGTGCAATATCATTGCAGAGGTGAAGCTTGTTGGTGATAGAATCATGTTGCAGGGTTGTCTTTCAGCAGCAAGGACTGGGAGGTCATGGTAAGGGTAAGATGAATGGAGCAAAGTACAGGGATATCCTTAATTAATACCTGCTCCATTACATTAAGGACCTCAGATTGGTCCAAAAGTTCACCATCCAACAGAACAACAACCCTTAACACAAAGCAAAGACAACACAAGAACGACTCGACTTGACTTCAACCCGATCAAACATCTCTTGGGAAACCTGAACAAAGCTTTCCACTGACAGTCTCCATCCAACCTGACAGAGCTCGAGATGATCTGCAGAGACAAATGGCAGGAAATCCTCACATCCAGGCATGCAAAGATAATTCTCGAGACATAACCAAGAAGACTCCATGGCTGTAATTGTTGCCAAAGGTATACAAACAAGTACAAAGGAAAGAGTCTAAATATTGGACCAATGGATGATTTTAGTTTTTATTTTGAAACATTTGCAACGATTTCTAAAATCCTGTTTTCAATTTCTCATTTTGGAGTATTCAATATTTCTTGGGGGGAAATAAATGATTTTAGCTCAAGACTGCAACATAGCAAAATTTGAAAAAAAATAAAAGGGTCTGAATACTTCGTGAATCTTTTATGTAATAACCCCTTCCTTTAACAACAATGTGTATGTATTCTAACAATACGTGAATGGCTTCTCCAAGAGAAGCATTTCAAATCCCCCGCACAACTTCAACAGCTACTAATTTACAAGAATAATTTACATACATTAAAGAAGTATTTAAGGTGAATTTCCGTATTAAACGGTTCCATGAAGAACCATCTGCAAAGGCCAGGGCACTTGAGACAAACAACAGGGAGCGGCACATCTGTAAAGAGATGTTTAAATACACATTTATTATTTTTGAATTTAGTTCTATAAAGATTTCTTTTTTTTTTGGTACTGGTTAAATCCAATAGCGTTTTACGGTCATACAAAAATAATAGGTCACATGTGAACAGTTTTACAGTATTCAGGTTGGTTTCATGGTAACAGAAACCAGCGGTCGATCAGCCTCGTGTCGATCGGTGTTTTTTACAGGCAGCCAATGGCCACGCCTTTCAGGCTTCTAAACGCACAAGCCTTACAATTTGATTCTGTGCTGTCAAGCCGCATCTTTGCATGAGAACTTGCCTCTAGAAAACCCTTCGGGTAGTTTCTTCTGTTGGGGGCAGCTCATCAGATTACTCTGCGTGTCGTGTCTGTCTTTTTTTTTTTTTTTTTGCTCTTCCATTACACGCTCGACTGAGCTGAGAATGACGAGCACTCCCCGGTTGAATTCATTTTGCGCAGCGCAGAGGTGAAGGTGAACCTGTGGCCAATCAAGGGACTGTCCGACTCTATCATTAAAACAAGCGCATGTGCAATGCTGCATCTACTGTTGTCTGAAGTGTAGAGAATACCGTATGTGAATTGTTACTTCAGAAGCAAGCAAAGTGAGAGATGTGAGAAAGATGTTTGAATCATTGGATCCTTAACTGAGTTTTAGTGGTGTATTTAATGATGATCAATGAAAGTGGCCCTCATCCATCTAAAATTGACGTGTGTTTCTCTGCTCTGCCTGTGCTTTTCATTTACTCTTTATACTTGCATCCTTGGGCTGCGGTAGCGCGGCCGCCTCGCTGTAAAGGAGACCTGGCTTCACTTCATGCTCCACGTCCACGCTGTGTGGAGTTTCCCCGTGTATGCGTGGGAAAGACATGCAAATTTCCAAAGACATGCAAATTAGGTGAACTGGTGATTCTGCATTGGCCCAAGTGTGTGTTTGGTATGTCCAGGGTTTGTTCCTGGGTTATTCCCTGGGATAGGCTCCAGCCTATCCAGCCACAGGGGATGCAACCCAGCCACAGGGAATGCACAAAACAGTGTGTTTCTTCGTGCCTGTCCCAAGCCAGGATAAATGGGGAGGGTTACGTCAGGAAGGGCATCCAGTGTAAAATTTTGCCAAATCCATATGCAGAAAACATTTAAGGATAGAGCTGCCATGGAAGAGGAAAAGAGGAAGGCCTAAGCCAGAGGTTCTCAATCTGTGGGGCGGGCCCCCCTAGGGGGGCATGAAGTAACAAAAAGGGGGGTGCGAAGATGTGAAAAAAAGAAAACAAAAATATAAAATATGAAAAATACAACTATTGAAACCAAAACAAATTAACTTGAACTACATTCTGATACTAGAAAAATAAATACAGAGTAAGATAAATGTAGATAAAAGTTAAGCAGGTATACAGTAATCCCTCCTCCATCGCGGGGGTTGCGTTCCAGAGCCACCCGCAAAATAAGAAAATCCGTGAAGTAGAAACCATATGTTTATATGGTTATTTTTATATTGTCATGCTTGGGTCACAGATTTGCGCAGAAACACAGGAGGTTGTAGAGAGACAGGAACGTTATTCAAACACTGCAAACAAACATTTGTCTCTTTTTCAAAAGTTTAAACTGTGCTCCATGACAAGACAGAGATGACAGTTCCATCTCACAATTAAAAGAATGCAAACATATCTTCCTTTTCAAAGGAAACAGAGAGGAAAGCAAACAAATCAATAGGGCTGTTTGGCTTTTAAGTATGCGAAGCACCGCCGGTTCAAAGCTGTTGAAGGCAGCAGCTCACACCCCCTCCGTCAGGAGCAAAAGAGAGAGAGAGAGAGACAGAGAAAAACAAACAGTCAAAAATCAATACGTGCCCTTTGAGCTTTTAAGTATGCGAAGCACCGTGCAGCATGTCGCTTTAAGAAGCAGCTGCACAGAAGGTAGCAACGTGAAGATAATCTTTCAGCATTTTTAGACGAGTGTCTAGGTGTGCGAACAGCCCCCCTGCTCACACCCCCTACGTCAGGATCAGAGAAAGTCAGCGCAAGAGAGAGAGAGAGAAAGTAAGTTGGGTAGCTTCTCAGCCATCTGCCAATAGCGTCCCTTGTATGAAATCAACTGGGCAAACCAACTGAGGAAGCATGTACCAGAAATTAAAAGACCCATTGTCCGCAGAAATCCGCGAACCAGCAAAAAATCCGCGATATATATTTAAATATGCTTACATATAAAATCCGCGATAGAGTGAAGCTGCGAAAGGCGAAGCGCGATATAGCGAGGGATCACTGTAATAAAATATGCATCTATGATATACGTATCATTAATTAAAAAAGAACAAATTGGTATTAGTGAGCTCCTTTCAAAAAACGTTAGGGGGGCACGATTAAAACTGTTATGAAAACTCAGGTTGCAAATACTTAAAGGTTGAGAAACGCTGGCCTAAACAAAGGCTTATGGATGTGGTGAGAGAGGACATGCAGGTGATGGGTGTAACAGAGCAAGATGCAGAGGACAGAAAGATATGGAACAAGATGATCCGCTGTGGCAACCCCTAACGGGAGCAGCCGAAAGAAGAAGAAGAAGAAGAGGCTCCATGATCCTAGTCTGGATTAAGTGGGTTAGAAAAATGTCCTTCCCATTTTCAACAGAATATCATAGTTTTACAAGTTCTTTTGGGTTAAAGCCTCATTGGTGTTTCTTGAGGGCATAAATCCCAGAATATTTTCATAGCTTACAAGGGGGGTAATGCTTTGATGAATATTTTCAAAGCAATAACATTACAGCAATTGCAGGATAAACATGCAGTAGCTACCTGCAGCACACTCCTTCAGTTCAATAGCATGAATTTATTTTAAAACTGAGTGTTCAGATTCATAGGCACAGGTAGATTAAAGTATAAAGTGAAATGGAAGCCAAATCTAATTTATTTTCACAAATACCTAAGCATTTTTAATATAATTCTTATTTCTGGACTAAACAGAAACTCTTTGATAGAGAAGCATCAGTTCTCTTATTTGTTAGATTATTATTTATATCTAGTTTAAAGTTAATTCTGTAACACAGGTCAAAATAGACAGGTTAGCTTCAGCTACAGTGGATTCAAAAAGCATTCTAATCCCTTCAGTTTCTGCATACTCTATTGTATTGTAGATTTCATTTTAAATACACATATAAATACACTCAATAACTCATAATGACAAAGTGAAAGCTTGTTTTCAGAAAGGTTTGCCAGTGTAATAAAAATCAAAAACTAAAATCTTCAGGTACTCAGATGCTTTACTGTGGCACTGCAAATGTGGTCTGGTGCATTCTGTTTGCTTTAATCACCCTTGAGATGTGTCTAGACCTTGACTGGAGTCCACCTGAGGCCATTTGAATTAATTGGACACGGTTTGGAAAGGCCCTGTATGTAAGATCCATTAATTCACACTGCATGTCAGGACAAAAACCAAGCCATAAAGTCCAAGGAATGCTCTGTAGACCTCCATGATGAAACTGTGGGAGGCAGAAACCATTTCTATAGCTTCGAGTGTTACCATGAGCACAGTGGACACAATAATTGTGAATGAGAAGTTTTGAAACAACAGGACTCTGCTTAGTAAGATTGGCCTTGGTCATGAATGTGATAAAGAACCCTATGGTCATTTTAACAGAGCTTCAGAAGTTCTCTGCTGAGATGGAGAACTGTCAAAAAGATAACTATCTCAGCAGCACTCTATCAATCAGGTATTTATGGTAGCCAATCAGCATTTAAAGGACTCTGAAAACATGAGGAAAAAAGATCACCTGGTCTCATGACACATGTTGAACTCCTTGGGCAGAACTCTAAATAGTATGTCTGGTGAAGACCAGGCACTGCTCATCACCTGCCTGATACCATCCCTATGGTGAAGCATGGTGGTGGAACCATCATGCTATGGAGGTACATCTCAGCAGCAGGACATGGAGACTGATCAATATTGATGGAAGATGAATGCAGGTAAATACAAAGAGGTTTTTGAAAGAAACCTGCACCAGAATGCACATGACCTTAGACTGGGGAGACAGTAATGACCCGAAGCATACAGCCAAGACAATTCTGGAGTTGCTTTGACTGTCTTTGAGTGACCTAGTCAAAGCCACAGATTTAAAGCCCACAGAACATCTGTGAAGAGTCCTGAAGGTGATAGTTTATAGACATTTGCCATTCAATCTAATGGAGCCAGACAGGATCTGCCAGGAAGAATGGGATAATCTGTCCAATCTTGTAGAGACTTACCCAAGAAGACTTCAGGCTGTAACTGCTGCCCAAATGGCTTCTAGAAAATACTAAATTAATGGTGTAAATATTTATATAAGTGAGAAATTTCAGCTTTAAATGTTTAATAATTAGCAAACCTTTTTGAAAATGTGTTTTCACTTCTTCATTAGTGGGTATTGAGTGTAGATTCATGGACAGAAATGGAAAATTTATCTATATAATATTAAATCTACAAAACAATAAAAAGTGCAGAA
Organism: Erpetoichthys calabaricus; assembly: GCF_900747795.2. Classification (NCBI taxonomy): domain Eukaryota; kingdom Metazoa; phylum Chordata; class Cladistia; order Polypteriformes; family Polypteridae; genus Erpetoichthys; species Erpetoichthys calabaricus. The sequence continues at coordinate 138,671,043 of NC_041403.2, forward strand.
AGTGAAGATGTCCGAATACTTTATGAATCCACTGTATATGGAAAAATACCATAAAGATCAAGAGCTGAAGTGATGCTCTTTAATTTATGGCTTATTAATTGCTAATATCCATAGCATAGGATCCATCCACTACTTACCAAGAGAGAACGATATTATAGTATAGTTTTATTATAGTTGTGGGATGTCTTAAGGTGGGAGGGAGGGGGTGTTAGCAATGACCCCATTCCTTGTTCAGGGCCCAATGACATCACTTCTGGTTCTGGTTCCTGCCCGGATGACATCATTTCCCCTCCCCAGCTTTAAAACTGCCACATTTTGTCTGTCTCACCAGTTCTGTTTTGGACTAAAGTCTGTTAAGACCTTTTCTTCTGAACAGACCTTCGATTTTGGGTTTTTGGCAGCCTATTTCAAGTTTACGGGTGGCTGCCCCTAAACCTTCTTTCTTGTGTTATTTGAATTATTTCACACACCTAATTTCTCAAAAATATCATCAAGTCATGATTTGCAGGTTCCTAAAGTTCTACTCTCTACCATGATGCTTGGGATTTTATTTTATATGTTTATATATATGTTTCAGCTGCTGCTGAAGAATGTGAATTTCCCATTGGGATTAATAAAGTATCTATCTATCTATCTATCTATCTATCTATAGTTCTTTGTGTAAAGAAAATCTTTCTTATAGTTGTGTGAAATTTGCCCATAACAAGTTTAAAACTATGTGTCTGTGTCCTTGTTGAACTTATTTTAAAGTAGCAGTCTGGATCCACAGTACTTATTTCCATCATAATTAAAAAAACTTCAATCATGTCATCTCCTACTCTCCATTTACTTAAAACAAGAAGGATCAACTCCTTTAATCTGTCCACATACCTTTTATTCCTGGAATCACCCTAGTTGTTCTTCTTGGGACTTTCTCTAGAAATGTTATGTCTTGTTTTGTAGCCTCAAGTCCAAAACTACAGACAGTACTCCCAGTACGGCCTCAGTAGTGTGTTACAAAGCTTCAGTATTACCTTATTTGACTTCTTCTCACACATTTTGCTACATAACTTAACATTCTGCTAGCCTTCTTAATGGCTTCTGAATGTTGCCTGGCAGTTGATAGTGTTGAGTCCACTATGACTTCTAAACAGACATTCACTAATCTAATTAAGCCCTCTAGTATAAATGTTATCTGGTCCTGGTAATTTGTAAGATTTCTGCCTCTTTAATCTAAGCAGTACTTCTCCATTTACAATCTGCAAATCACTAAGTGTCTTCTTAGTAGTCCCTGTTACTGCTGGGAGATTATCAACTTTTTCGCATGGAAACACTTCAGAAAAAGAGTATGTTCAGAGTGTTCACTATATTTTAATTCTTCCTTTGTGTTCTTGACACATTTCACCTTGTTTATTCATCATTCTTTTACTACGATCTTTCATCCTTTGCCTTCCCTGGAATATTTTTCTTAAACTGGCTTTTAGCTTACCTAATATCCTTTTTACTGTTGCTCTCATGCTCTCATATGGCTTACAGTATATACTAGAATTACTAGACTTTCACACCTTATACAGCTGTTTTTCCTTGCAGCCTCCTTTTTATCTCCTTACTTATCCAACATGGAGTTTTTTTTAATTTCATTCTGCTTATGGGATAAACTAATCCTGTATTATGCATAAAACATTTTTAAACCTATGCTACTCCTCCTTGACTGTCTACACATTTAAAAGCTTATGCCAGTTTATCATTTTTAGACTTTGCCCTACTAAAGTTAACTTAACAGTTTAGTTTTTGCATCTGTGCTCTGCTAAACACAGTGAATTTCCCCCAATTTCCACCTTGTTCTATTCCAGAAGAATTATTGATCAGTCTTAAAGACTCAGATAGCATCTCTACAATTTATAAAAAATATTTTAAAGTCTCTGCCTTTTAAAGACCCCAAAGTACATTGGGGAAAGGATCTGCCACTTAATATTTCAGAAAAGGAGTGAAAGGCAGCCATGCATAGAATATACTCAAGCTCCATATGTGCAAAGCATTCAGTCATTCAACTTAAAAGCTTTTATCAAGCAAATTTTTCATGTTTGAAATTGTCCGTTATATTTCCAGGGCAAGATTCAACCTGTGAACATTGCAATCTAGCTGAGACTTCACTGGCTATATGATGTGGGCCAACATTTTGGACAAAAATCTTTTCATGCCTATCAGACAGCCTTGACATCACAATCCCTCCTAATCCACTATCAGCTGTTTGGTGTACTCCCAGATGGGCTTAAAGTGGAGAAGGACAAACAAACTGTAATTTCCTATACCACACTACTAGCACGTAGACTTATCTTGCTCAACTGGAAGAATCCCAAACCACCACTCTTAAGTCAGTGGGTAACTGATGTTATATACTATTTGAAATTGGAAAAAATCAAATTCTCACTTAAAGGATTTGTTCAAACTTTTTTTAAAACCTGGCAGGAACTAATTAATAACATTTTAGAATAAGCATCTATTTTGGGGAAGAGGATAACCTTCTTTTTCTTGCTCCTTTTTCTTGCTTTTCTTGCTTGCAGTTGCTGGCTTCTCTCACTTTCTCTTGAGTCAGGGTCGAATTTTGCTTTAATTTGTTTAATTTGTCTTGACTGTATGAAATGTTATCAGTTTCTTATTAAAATCAATAAAAATATATTAAAAAAACCATTGTGAATTACTTAATATTATGGTCACATGACCTTTATGGGTCAATCACCATAGAGCCTGATCTCTATTCAGGTTGTTATGAAATGCTAAAACTAGGCAGGTGCCCCTCTCATTGGTAGACAGGCTTCCTTCTCATTGTTCCTAGGCTACATGTGCTAGTTTTATCGGTGTTGGTGTGAGTTTCACCTAGGAATTTCAAGTTAGGTTTATGGTGTCCACCGATGCCTATTGTCCTAAACCCAAAAACATGCTCATGCAAGACAATTGAATGGATAGATTTTGACAAAAAGGTAACAGTAAGCTGAATATTCCATCTTTGCTTCCCGTCGCATTCATCTGAATGAACATTTTTCACAATTTACCACACTGGCACAGATTACACTATTATATTCTAAGCAGTCCTTTCAAGACGGTGGCCACACTCATCCTGCACAGTGCAGAAATGGAAGTTCACATCTTGTTTATTTGTATTCATTTGTTCACCATTAATTGTTCACACTTCACCAAACAGCCATTGCAGTCCTTTCAATGTTAAAAATGAGAAGACACTCAAATACCATTATTAAGAATGCAATAAGGTAGGTTGAGTTTATTAAAATAAAAATTTAAGAGATTTTACAGCTGTATATTTTACTTGATTTCAATATACGATTTAAATATCCAGAGGTCCAGATCTTTCATTATACCACAAAAATTTGGGGTTCATAGGCACATAAGTAGCCATGTGTAGAGCTTCAAGAGAGGCCTGACAGTGCTTTTAAATTCACTGATACAGAAAATGCGTCCACAGAAACTGATAACAGGAAGAACCATGAATGAGGGCATCTGCCATTAAGTTGAAGAGATGGCTGCCACAATGACTGAGCTCTCTGCCTGTGAAGAGCCCTGGCCACATTCCAACATCTCATGTGCCAGCAAGACACAGCTTAGCGGCCTGGGTATGCTTCAGCCTGGTCATGCATGCTACTTTATATGTTCCTACTAAGGCATCAGCCCAGCTGAAGCACTTTTTATGTAGATCTCAAACCATTCATAATGACTATGTGGGCAAGTAGACTGGAGTTATTTTTAAAGTGGAGGCAGTGAGGTTAGATAAGTCGACAGTGTTAGATCTGGGAGGTTCTGAAACACACGTTCAAGACCATACAATAGGAGAATTTCAGCATTCATTGGTGGTACACAATTTGGAATCAAGACAAAAATGTGCAGCATTTTAATTGAGGAAATTAAGCATCCACAACAGTGTAAAAGCTTTAAGGGTACTGTGCCTTGTGAAAGCAGGGGTATCAGACAAAACATTCTGGTGAACATATAGGTAAGTAGGAGAATAATAGACCAGAAGGAATAAAGAAAGCCTGGAGCAGAGACCAGCAACATCTTAGGAGACACCAGACCTTTCACTGAGAGAAAGAAAAAGAGATTAGTGAGGGGACATCATAAGCTGCAACTTGTGGACACACTTATCCAAACAGGGACTGCTCTTCTAACCAGACAGACTGCCAAGATAAAGTCGGACATGGATTTTATAAACACTCAGGGGTGCAGGGACATTTGAGCCTCCTAAAAGGAGCTCTAGATACATGTGTCCTGGAGTAAATGGAAGGCTACATCTGACCTCAGAGGTGATTCTAAAGGTTGGGTGAAAGAGACTTCTGGATGAGGCTGAAAGCTTTCTTAGTTGGTTGAGGAGAAGAGGCCAGAGATTGGTGATGGAGACGGAGGAGGTGAACAGGAGAGATGCTCTCATGGACATTTGGACAAGCCACTGTTGGGGTTTAGCAAAGAAATCCCTCAAGAGGCAATTGTTTTTAACCTGTTCTGCTTTAATTTGATTGTTGGGATTCTTTTGACTCTGTTAATGTTTTGTTTAAGGAAATCTGTTTATTTTGCTGTTACTAGATTTATGGATGTGTAATGACACAAGAAACCTTCCACAACAAAAAAAGAGTTTGGGACCGTCCCCGTATAATGTCCAATGGACAATAAATGCAAAAAAGGCAAAAATCAGTGATCAAAGTACTTTACAGCAATTGACCCATGTACATGACAAAGATGGCATTTATATACAGTGAAAAATGGCTGATGAAAGTGAGTTGGCAGTAGATAATGGCCATAATTGTCAGACAGATGTAATGTCATCAGAGGGAGCCAGAAGTGAGGTAATACTGGAAGTGACATCATCTTCTGTTGACCGGATGTGACGTAATCAAGATGGAGCCGGGAGTGACGTCATTGCATTGGCGCCGGAAGTGACACCATCAGCGGGAGTTAGAAGCGGAAGTGACATTTGGAGGCCATCTTGAGAACCCGGAAGTATGGAAGGTGAGTTATTTTTCTTCTTTTTGTCTGACAAAAAAGAGAGAGAGGCATTAGTACTGCTTATAAACCCCTTGTCTTGCGATATTTCACTCACCTCAGGGCTTGTTGACTGCCTCCTAAGCGCAAGTGTGTGACAAATGCTACAAGAGCTTCCCCTATCCCTTACCACACTTTGTGGTACCATCCTGTTTTATTTACCTGCATTTATCTTTTCTGTAGATTTTATCCTTGTTTGTTGCTTTTCTTATATTATTTTCCTGTTTCTCATGACCCTTTTCCTTCCTTTTTCCCCTTAATGACTAAATCATTCACAAATTTCATTTGGTAGTTCCTATATGTGTTATAAAGCAGAACCTTATTTCCTTTGTGTATGAGTGACAGTGATATATTATGTTTAGCAGTAATGCATTAAAGGGTTTTGAACTACTTTCATTCCTTTTTCTAAGTTAGTTAAGAAAATTTAATATAAGTATTCAAGTGAACAACAGTGAAGCAAACATAGATTCTTCAGAATGCAAATAGCAATACTACAACCCCCTTATCCTAAATGTACGTAGGTGTTGGACTGAGGCTGGCTACATTCGTGGACTCTCTGGCAGCCTGCTGAAGCAGAAAATAACACATAACACACTCTGATTAATAATGGAAGCTGAAAAGACTCACTGCGTCCCTGGAGGGCTTTGAGAAAATTAGCCATTGAAGAGAACTCAGTGAAGACCCTTTCAGTATTCATTTACATTAGCATTACAATTGCAGGTGAATTATTTCCTTGATTAGCAATAAAGTCAATGAACAGGCAGCCAGGAAAGCTTTTGGAACTCTGTGACCTCCATTCTGCCTTATAATGGAAGAGGATGTTTACTATATAAATATACAAAAAAGAAATGCACCATATGAAGTAAGGCAGAAAAGCAGGGGCATGTGTCCAGTATGAGGCTTGTGAACCTTACTGGTGTATACTATAGGGAATGAGTTTCATGGCAAACCCTTGGACACAAAATAAATGTAGGAAATTGTGTATGGTGTAAGGAGGTGAATTTATCAATTAGTCAGTTAGTTAATTATCCTTTGTCAATGCAAAAATGACTTAAAAAATTTGGTAAGGCTCCCACTATATTTTCCTTACCTTACTCTGCATTAGAGGTTTCCAGCTATTAGACTTCTATCAAGGTAACTGAACCACACTTGTTTAAAGAAACAGAATAATATAAATTACTGACAAATACACAGTTTACAGAAATATGATAACTGCATATACATATTACAGCATACCATGTGACTCATGCCTGGCTGAATACATGGGCCAAACTTCAAAAACACTCGCCACACATTTACAGGAGCATTGCAATGTGGTCAGAAGAAAGGACCGACGGTTTCTGATTTACACACATACGAGTTCGACTGGACACACATTTAAATGGGACTCAGTGCAAGTAACATTCAAGGCTAATACTAAAAGTACCAGAGAACTGCCTGAATCATGGCTATCCAATGAAAACAACATTATTAGATATTTGGACATGAACCCAGTATATGCAGGCTTGAAAAGAAGAACATGCAAAAATAAATAAGACCTTATGACCAACACCCTCCAAACCCCACCTCATCAATTCCCCTCCGCCATCACATCCACCTATCCTCCCCTCCTTATTTGCTATATATTGCCTTGGATTCCTATAAGTCTAATCATTTTCCTCTGATGATGATTCTTGTTAGGAGTCGAAAGCTTAGTATTAATAAACTATTTTAAAATGTGTGATTCATTAATAATAATAATAATAATAATAATAATAATAATAATAATAATAATAATATGCAAGCTATATCACAGACCTTAGCTTCCTTATTTATACTGTATACTGTATATACTGTGTATTTATGGATTCCAGCACACAGCACTTTTCTTCTCTTCCACTTCTCTCTGTCACTGTCTCTCTTTCCACCTCCACTCATCCTCCAGCAAGCTTCATCCCTCTTCCTCCGAACTCTGGTTCCTAGAGTAGTGGCAGGTGGCTCCTTTTATCCTGCATTTCTGGTGTTCCATTAGCATGATTTGGAAGCACTAACAAGTGAGACCGAAACCAGACATAGTAGGGCTCCACAGTCCCTATAGCATCCCCTGGCAGCACCTACAGAACCCAAAAGGGTTGTGCCAAACTCCAACTCCCAAAGAGCTCTTTGGGAATCTGAGACACCACTGCAACCCAGGATGGTTGTCATTTAGTGTTCCAGGAGAGGTAATGTTCTGTGCATGTCTACTCCCCTGGTCCTTCCATTACGAAGGCATCCCAGCTAAAAGGGACCAGCACAACTTTAATCTGAAAAAAAAGATTTTATTTGACAATAAGCACTTTTCCAAATGAGCATCCGCTAGACCAAGACAAACGTGTATACAATTATTAAGTTGTTCTCTCCTTCCCTACTTCAAGTGAGGTTTTTCCCCATTGCCCCCCACCAAATAGGAGGGGATGTAGCAGGCTTCATTTAAATAAGATCTGGAAATGCTTCCAGTGTTGCAGCAGTGATCATCCAGGGCACTTCCAGGTCATACAGAAACCATGGCAGTCTTCCCCTGGCAGTGCCCTCTTGCAGCACTCAAGGACCCCAACAAGGCTGCTCTTCTCACTCCAATTCCCATGCAACACTGCAGACGTCCTAACTGGGACCAACCTGGAGGGACACTGCCACCTACCGTGTAGGGGAATGAACTGCTTCTGGAATCCATGTTTGCCCAATTCATTCATTATCTTCTCACCCCAACTGGGATAAGGATTGCTACTCATTCCAGCCAGGTTGCAGCTCCTGCTAAAATGTTCTTCTATTATGGTCTCCCAGTCAGTTAAGGAATCTCTCTCAGTTCCAGTCGGGATGCTAGTCCAATTGCCTTGGCAATATAAATAGTCGGCTCTAGGGAGCATTCCCCAACTCCAGACAACAGCTAAATAACTCAGTTCCTTGGGTCAAGCAAGACTCTTTTATTTTCCATTTCTTTACACAGAGGCTTCAATTAAGTTCACTGCATTTTCTCTCTCTATTTCTCTTTTTATCGTTCACCTTCTGCCCAGGGGTACCTTGTCCTCCCCCACTCCCTAATTCTGACTCGCTTACTGAGGAGGGGAGGCTTCTTTTAAAGTCAGTCCCAATAGTTCTTCTGTCATTTCAGATACAGTATGTAGCACAGAAGCACTTCTGGGTGAGACTGTGTTCTAGGGTAACATGGGAGCCTCTCTCTTAGAGCTCCTTCCTGCATCACCAAAGGACCCCAATAGGGCTGCCTCTTGAGACTACATTTCCAAAGTAATCCTGCAGGTGTTGAAATAGTAGTAAATCGCCTTGGAAGGCTGTCACAAAATGTTCATCCATTATCCTAGCCTTTAATCCTTCTAGGTGGGATATCCATCCATCCAGACTGTCCATTTGTTATGCTGGCCCCCTAGTCAGATTAATGCATATATACACGTTAACAGTATTTTATTATTGTTATATAATACTACGATATATTATTATACTTATTATTTGGCTTATGCCTTTATCCATGGTGACTTACAACATTTGAGGTACCATTGGTTAAATTTCTTTTTTGTTTTTCCAGCTGAAGCACAGGCAGGTGAAGTGACATTCTCATGGTCAAACAGTTAGAAGCATTTGTCTTAACCATTACGCCATATTCCCTATGTGAACAATTCAGTAATTCTTAAATGCAAATCCAAATAGACAAGAAAGCAGAAACTTAAACATAATCCAAAAACCCAGAAGAACAAGATTCAAAGCAAATCACTAGGAAAAATCTCAGAGTCAAGAGACAAAGCCGCAGATCAATAAGCACTAATCTTTAGACAGATGTTTAAAAGAAAACCACAGAATACATGAGCTCAGGCTGCATTGTTGTGTAAAGTAAGAAACACAATGGTCATGATTTCTTATATTTTTTTCCTGCAACATTTTGTGAGTTTCTTCAAGGCTTGGAGGCTGTCAATTAAACAGGGCCCGTTAAAGACCATCGAGGCATTTGTTGTGTGACTTTGGGCTATACAAAAATAAAATGTTGCTGTTGTAGTTGAATTAAATTCTTTGCTCAACCCAAAGAATGTATATATTTGCAGCAGCTGGACTCTAGTTTGGAGTTTAGGGCGTTCAGCCAACTTTTTGGAGAGTTTTTTTGCATGGCCACCCTTTGTCCCTCTTAATAAAAGTGTCCATATTCTTTCAGGTGTGCCTGAGTGATAGAGTCAGGGAGGGCATTTATAAGATAATCGCAGGCCACTATTTTGCTCATCGAGGTCATAATAAGCCCATTCAACCTCCCAAATCAGGAGTGGTGCCAGCATGTGGGCCCCTTTCCAAGTAGTGTCTAGTAGCTGTTTGCTCAAAAAATAGCACGTATGTCTCAATTTCAGTACCTGGGATTGTTCAAAAACCAACTTATTCCCAGGGGGCTGCTCAGGGTTGATTTCGAGTTTCAACCTCAGTGAACTGAATCTGCTAGTTTCCTACCTGAATCCAAAGGGACTGGATGGACTTTTTCGGTTAATGCTGTCACAAGCATCATGAGGTCCACTGGCCCTGTAATATTCCAGTTGAATCCTGCCAACTATACCACTGTGGAATAAAGAGACAATAGGTCTTATAAAGGTCTGGGGTACCCGAAGGGGATCCCAATATAACTGAAAGGTTTGAAAACAAAAAAAAAAAAAAGTGTAATAAATGCAGAAACACCTTTTCTGAAGCAAGTGGTGAATGAACTGAAATTGGTAAAGGTGGAGCCAGTTTCTAAGGCTGATAGGTGGAAAAGGTGGGTTTAGGAAACTGGAAGTGACCTCATTGATATTCTGTCCATCAGTCATCCATTCTGCAGAGCGAGGAAGAGAAGAGACATTAAGTGAAAGCACCAACCCCTGACTCAGGGAGTAATTACCATTCAGCGATTCTGAAGTTGTCTCCCATGCACACGTGTGTGACGATATATACACACTTGCCACATTACTTGTCAGGTAATAGAGTAAATGTAAAAATATTTGATATTTCTTGCACTATGTGTACCTTCTGCACCTTTCCTGTTTAATGTGTGTGTCTGACCTTTTGATCAGCACATCCTGTTTTGAACCATAAAGCCTGTTTCTCACACTCTTTCCTAATTTTGTGGCACCTTGCTCACCTTCTGTCTGCTTTTGTACCATATTGGAAGGCGACTTTCAGCAGGCCTCCAATGCTTTTTCTCCTCCTCATCTGTCTCAACCTCTCTTGCCTGGCACTTTCCCTTTTAATCGGAACACCAAAGCCAAACTTCCCAATAAGACTGCTCAGAGGGACTAGTCACGCACACACAAACCTTAGAATTTTATTATATTGTGTCGTGCATGTGTGTCTGTGGACCACCCTCCTAACTCATCTTGGGTAAGCAGTCCCAACCTGAGACGAGAGGAGGTGCTTTCACCTCCTGATTGTTATTGCCTCTTTCTGTTCCCATAGCCAGGAAAAGATGCCCAGTGAGGAGAATTACCTTTTTAATTTGATGTCTTTGAATTCAACTCACTCAGTATGCCTTGTATGACTTTACTCCTCCTTGTGCTCTCTCTCACTGCCTCTTTCATCACCTTACCAAAGTGAAACTGACCAATCATACAAGAAACAAACTGGTGAGTCAGAGTGCTCAGAGGGACTGGACACACAAACCTTTGTGTTTTTTATATAGTAGAGAGATGTTGTCATATACTTGTTTTGTTTTAGGTTATTGAACATATTTTGTTTTTCATTCTTTTTGTATTGTACAATTCTTTGATTAAATGTTGTCTCATTCATTACATGCTTTGTATTTAATGTTAATCCTGTTAATTATTGTCCTGGTGTTTTATACATTGAACCCAAGGGGGCAGGTCCTCCTGACATTGCAGCTGTGGGACTGCCCTCAGGTCTGTATTACATCTTAAATAAATTTAGAAAATTGCTGCTCTTATCATTCAAAACATTTTAGATTCTCTTCTTGACATTCCATCAGTTTTTGAAATTTTGTTATTTTCTTTACCTGTTCATGGTTGTCACAACTTGGTCACAAACTTGGTATTGTTCACTTTTGAAGTACCTCTTTGGCAACATTTTGTTAACTGTAAACCTTTTTTTTTTTGCTATTGCTTGTTTTTTTAATTATTTCTATAAATGTAATTATATATTTTTGTTTTTATTTTTAAAATTATATTTAAAACAGTCCTGCCTGGGAGTTCAGGCCTGATTTTGAGCTTGAGACCTCTTTTTCTAATAAATTGCTGCCATCCAGAAGAATTTTGGAATGCCATAGAAGAAATATTTATTTTCATGGAGAGTTATAACCTTACTCAAATTGAAAATAAACTAACCTTTTGTCCTTCTTTTATAAGAGATCAGATTGTTCACAACAAAAGTATAAAGTAGTAAACTGCCCTGCTCCTTATGATGTTACAGAACCCATTAATCCTTGTATCTCTAAGATCACTTCATGAAACACAAAAGTGTGCAATGACTTCCATACCAAGTACAGGCTTGGCAAATATGTCTCGTGTATAATCTGCCTACTGAAGTTGAATGCTTGAGCCACATGTGGCTTCATCATGATGTGTTTTTTATGTTAAACGCACCCAGATATGCATGTGGAATTTGCTGAACTGGTGTTGAAAAATTGAAAAGCAAGAAGGTAAATCTTCCACTCACAGTTAAATTTGCATTCATCCAGGCCAGCCATGCAAAGCAAAGACACAGGAAGGATTCACACCAAGGCAATATGAGATTTTCTGAAAGGTAAGTTAGCTTTGTATACTCATGATTGCAAACAAGAAACTACCACCCATGACTGTCTAAAATACCCATGTAGGGGATGTGTGTTGCTATGACAACTGGAAATAAAGTGTGAAGTCATCGATTGGGGCCTCAGTAATAGAAGCAATTTAGTCTGATAGACTCAGGGAAGAGTTAAGTAGAATTCTGATGCTTCCAAAAATGATATACTAATATTTTACCCATAAGCACTATAACAGTAAGTATAGTATGTTTTTAGTTTTACTGGATTGCCAATTATTAGGACTATTAAAATAGTAGGCTACAGATCTAGATGACCTTGTCCTTTAAAGCAATGTCAGAAGATGAAAAGACTGATGGAGGGACTGTCACAAACCTTGCCAAATCTTTCTTAACAGAAATTAATCGACTCACTCAAATAAGGAGTGGGTAATGTCATTTACTGCTGTTAACAACCTGTTAATCTAAATCATTATATACTAACAATGTGACCACTGGCATGGGGGCAGGGGGGCAGAAGGGCTACAGACCTTGATGTTCCCTCTCATGAGACCTCCACAGATCCAGCCAAGAATGCCTATATTTCATTTTCGGAAAAAGAAATAAACATGTTCTGCATCTTTATGCTCAGAACAGTGAGAAACTAGTAACATTACAGGGAATAGATGGGAGGGCATAATAACGCTTGAAATCGCCATACTTTAGCCTGGATACAACAAAGAGTTCCACCACAACAAGAAAATGAAAACATCGAAACGGTTTTTTATTAAGGTATTTCAGATAGCAAGAGATGTGATTCTCACTTTTATATTTTTGTCTGACTAATATCAATGTTATGATTCAAGAAGATCTTCACCACAATCTTCAGTGGGCCCTCCACACACCATTGTTTTGTGCTCTTTTCAGAAAACTGTTTTTTTAGAAAAAATATTAGCCCTCAAAGAATTGCTACTGAACATAGATTGTTTATACTGCTCCCTGATAAAAGAAAATGTTTCTGATGGTATCTGTTCAGATAAAAAAGAAAACACATTTAGAAATGTTAACTTGCTGTTGCTCGGAAGGTGTCTGTTATAATGTTGTGATCGTGGCTCTGGACTCTGAGGGTAACTTGTTTTTCTGTAACAAACTAGATAAAATGTTAATGCCGTGGCAGTGGCAAATAGCTTTGGTTTTATATTTGATTTGATTATATTAATGTTTAAGTTGAGATTTACAAGAAATATTTTAACTGCTACTATGAAAGGGAATAGTGCTGTTAAAAAGCACCTTATTTGTTTAAAGTGTTTGCAAACCAAATACATGCAATACACTACTTTTGAGTTCATTATTGAATTTTGCGCATAACAATGTGATTGTTGTGATTGTCTGCGATTGTGATTAAAAATTTTAATCATTGCCCAGCACCAATATATACTATCCATCCCCTGTGGCTTCGCCCGCATATTAGTGAAACAGGACAGTGAGGAGGGCCCCACCCAGCTCTCTACTCCTGACGTCACTCTTCCCCCTCCCCTCGGCCCACAGCCTCTGTCTCGGTTTAGCGTGAATATATCGCTCCTGCAAGCAAACTATGATTCTTAGCACAATGAAAGAAGTCACAAACATCAACCGAAATGTTCAAGCAAATTATAGAAAAAAGATCTAAATCCGTTAAGCAGTTATCTCATTCGCTAACTGAGTGGACTTAAGGTTACGCCTCGAGGCAGACACATGAGTGAGGAGGCCCCCACCCCTCTCCCCCAGCCCGATTAGCGCTAATAAATCGGTACGGCAAGTAAACTATGATACTTAGTACGATGAGACAGGTGCAAAATTAACAGAATGTTCAAGCAAATTATAGAAAAAACCTGATCTAAATCCATTAAGTAGTTCTCTCCTGAAAGTGGACAGACATACAAACGGTTCTAAAAAACTATAAGAAATTTCGTGCTTGGACCAAAAAATTTTTAAAACCGTTCCTTAGCAAGCACCTACAATGCATCCGGAAAGTATTCACAGCGCATCACTTTTTCCACATTTTGTTATGTTACAGCCTTATTACAAAATGGATTACATTCATTTTTTTCCTCAAAATTCTACACACAACACCCCATAATGACAATGTGAAAAAAGTTTACTTGAGGTTTTTGCAAATTTATTAAAAATAAAAAAACTGAGAAAGCACATGTACATAAGTATTCACAGCCTTTGCCATGAAGCTCAAAATTTAGCTCGGGTGCATTCTGTTTCCCCTGATCATCCTTGAGATGTTTCTGCAGCTTAACTGGAGTCCACCTGTGGTAAATTCAGTTGATTGGACATGATTTGGAAAGGCACACACCTGTCTATATAAGGTCCCACAGGTGACAGTTCATGTCAGAGGACAAACCAAGCATGAAGTCAAAGGAATTGTCCGTAGACCTCCGAGACAGGATTGTCTCGAGGCACAAATCTGGGAAAGGTTACAGAAAAATTTCTGCTGCTTTGAAGGTCCCAATGAGCACAGTGGCCTCCATTATCCATACGTGGAAGAAGTTCGAAACCACCAGGACTCTTCCTAGAGCTGGCCAGCCATCTAAACTGAGCAATCGGGGGAGAAGGGCCTTAGTCATGGAGGTGACCAAGAACCCGGTGGTCACTCTGTCAGAGCTCCAGAGGTCCTCTGTGGAGAGAGGAGAACATTCCAGAAGGACAACCATCTCTGCAGCAATCCACCAATCAGGCCTGTATGGTAGAGTGGCCAGACGGAAGCCACTCCTTAGTAAAAGGCACATGGCAGCCCACCTGGAGTTTGCCAAAAGGCACCTGAAGGACTCTCAGACCTTGAGAAAGAAAATTCTCTGGTCTGATGAGACAAAGATTGAACTCTTTGGTGTGAATGCCAGGCATCACGTTTGGAGGAAACCAGGCACCGCTCATCATCAGACCAATACCATCCCTACAGTGAAGCATGGTGGTGGCAGTATCATACTGTGGGGATGTTTTTCAGCGGGAAGGAACTGGGAGACTAGTCAGGATAAAGGGAAAGATGACTGCAGCAATGTACAGAGACATCCTGGATGAAAACCTGCTCCAGAGCGCTCTTGACCTCAGACTGGGGCGACGGTTCATCTTTCAGCAGGACAACGACCCTAAGCACACAGCCAAAATATCAAAGGAGTGGCTTCAGGACAACTCTGTGAATGACCTTGAGTGGCTCAGCCAGAGCTCAGACTTGAATCCGATTGAACATCTCTGGAGAGATCTTAAAATGGCTGTGCACCGACACTTCCCCTCCAACCTGATGGAGCTTGAGAGGTGCTGCAAAGAGGAATGGGCGAAACTGGCCAAGGATAGGTGTGCCAAGCTTGTGGCATCATATTCAAAAAGACTTGAGGCTGTAATTGCTGCCAAAGGTGCATCGACAAAGTATTGAGCAAAGGCTGTGAATACTTATGTACATGTGCTTTCTCAGTTTTTTTTATTTTATTTTTATTTTTTATTTTATTATTTTATTTTTTATTTTATTTTATTTTTTTATTTTTTATTTTTTTATTTTAATAAATTTGCAAAAACCTCAAGTAAAACTTTTTTCACATTGTCATTATGGGGTGTTGTGTGTAGAATTCTGAGGAAAAAAATGAATTTAATCCATTTTGGAATAAGGCTGTAACATAACAAAATGTGGAAAAAGTGATGCTCTGTGAATACTTTCCGGATGCACTGTATGGTCCAAGGGTAACCTAGATTCCAAATTTCAAGTCCCAAGTCCTCATGGTTTGGGAGATTTCGTGATGAGTGAGTCAGTGGTATTTGGCTTTTATATACAGTATATATTTATATATATATATATATATATATATATATATATATATATATATATATATATTGTCACACACATGCGATTAGGAGGCAGTCAAAGAGCCTAAAGGTGAGTGAACTATCGCGAGATATGAGTTGGTCACGTGGTACTTACCTGGATCTCTTCTTTCCACAGAAAACCAGAAGAAAAATAATTGCACCCACTTCTGGGTATAAAAATGGCAACGACAACGTCACTTCCGGCCATCCTCAATGACATCACTTCAAACGGGGAGGACGTAGAGGCAGTAGCTCCGCCCATTGAGGTCGATAAAGACCCAATACAAGATTTATCGTCTCAAATTTTGTTAACACCTTCCTCGTTTAAACGAGAACAGTGGAATGATGATTCCTTAAAGTTTGCAAGGAATGCTATAGTATCTGCAGAGGGTTATACAACCCTAGATCCCATGCCATCAATGCTGTTCTTTGTAATTAAAAATGAATTGTTATATAGAGTGGCAGAACACGGGGGTGAAGTGCAAGCATTGCTGCTAGTCCCACCCACTTTTCGGCGACAAGTGTGTGAGTTAGCGCATGCTCACCTTCTGGGAGCCCATTTAGGTTCCAACAAAACTTTGGAGAGAATAAAGCTCCGATTTTATTGGCCAGGAATTAATGAGGAGGTCCAACAATTTTGCGCTTCGTGTCCAGAGTGTCAACTTCGCCAGATTCCAAGGCGGACTCGAGCTCCTCTAGTTCCCCTTCCCCTTATTGATATCCCGTTTTAATGAGTCGGAGGACCTTTAGAACCCTCGGTAAAGGGCTTTAAATATATTTTAGTCCTAGTAGATTATGCCACTCGATTCTCCGAAGCTGTTCCGTTGCGCTCAGCTAATACAAAGAATATTGCACGGGAACTAGTAGGGATATTCACTCGTGTTGGGATCCCCAAAGAGGTTCTAATGGATCAAGGGACTCCTAAATTACTCCATATAAAACATCTGAAAACATCAGTCTACCATCCTCAAACTGATGGATTGGTAGAACGTTTTAATCAAACATTAAAGCAGATGTTACGCAAAGTAGTTAACAAGGATGGAAGAAACTGGGATCAGTTACTTCCTCTCGTTTTGTTTGCATACCGGGAAGTCCCACAGGCCTCTACGGGTTTCTCCCCTTTTGAATTATTATATGGAAGACAACCCAGAGGTTTATTGGATATGTTAAAAGAAGGTTGGGAAGAGGAGGTCCTTCCTACTTCAAATATTCTTGAATATATCACACAATTACCGATAGATTGGAGAAAATTAGGCCTATTCTAAAAGAGAATTTTGAAAAAGCACAAGCAGCACAGTCGCGTTATTATAACCATAACACCACCATCCGGGAATTTGTCCCGGGTGATCGTGTAATGGTACTCGTCCCAACTTCGCATTCCAAATTATTAGCCCATTGGCAGGGTCCCTATGAAGTTAAGAAAAGAAAAGGTCTCGTCGATTATTTGGTTAAACAACCCAATCGATGACTGACTGAACGAGTGTATCATATTAATTTGCTGAAACCGTGGAAGGATAGGGAACTTGATCTCTCCTCCAGCCAGCCTTGTTCGCTGTTTATGTCTCAACCCCACCTTAATTTCGGTCCCGACTTGACGTCAGAACAACGACAAGATCTCAAACAAGCTATCTTGTCTGTCCCCAAAGTTGTGGATGAGATTCCTGGACGTACTGCGCTGATTGTTCATGACATCTTTACTGACCCTGGAGTGATTGTCAGGGAGAAGCCCTATAGACTCCTGGAGGCAAAGAAAGCGGAAGTAGAGTTGGAAATTAGGCGAATGCTGGAATTAGGGGTTATTGAAGAAAGCTATAGCCCTTGGTCTAGTCCAATTGTCCCAGTTCCTAAGCCTGATGGGTCATGGAGGTTTTGCAACGACTTCCGTCGTCTTAATCAGGTCTCTAAATTTGATGCGTATCCCATGCCGCGAGTGGATAATTTACTCGATCGACTGGGGAACGCATAATTCCTAACTACTCTTGACATGACGAAAGGGTATTGGCAAATTCCCTTAACGGCCTTCGCTAAAGAAAAAAACGCATTTAGTACCCCAAGTGGACATTGGCAATACAGGGTCTTTCCTTTTGGTTTGCATGGGTCACCAGCTACCTTCCAACGTCTGGTAGATTCACTGCTACTGCCCCACAATTCACTTAGTGCCGCCTACCTGGATGATGTAGTCATTTATTCCGGCACATGGAAGGACCATGTAGTGCAGGTTAAAATAGTACTCTCCACACTAGCATCAGCAGGGCTTCGTATTAATCCAAAGAAATGTTTTTTTGGATTACGTGAAGCCAAATATTTAGGCTACCTGGTGGGTGGGGTATTGTTAAACCACAATGTAGCAAAGTAGATGCCATCATTAATGAGCCCTGTCCGATAAATAAGAGGCAAGTTCAAGTTTTTTTGGGGTTAGCAGGTTATTACTGCCATTTTGTACCTCATTTCTCTGAAATTGCTGTGCCCTTATCTAATCTCACAAGGAAACAAGCATCTTCAAAAGTAGTATGGGATGATTCGGCTGATAAAGCATTCGGTGACTTAAAGTTGGCCCTTACAGTACTTCGGCACCTATTTTAAGATCTCCTGATTTTTATCTTCCTTTCATCCTCCAGACCGACACATCGGCCACAGGATTGGGTGCTGTGCTGAGCCAATGCATTGACGGTGCTGAACACCCCGTTATGTACCTCAGCCGGAAACTTCTTGATCGGGAGACCAAGTATGCTGCGGTGGAGAGGGAAGCCTTGGCTATTAAGTGGGCTATAACATCCTTAAGGTACTATCTCTTGGGGTGTGAATTTACTCTGGTGACAGATCATGCCGCTTTAAAGTGGATGTCCCTTCATCGGGAATCCACGTGTCACTAGGTGGTTTTTGGATCTACAACCTTATCGTTTTAGTGTCATTTATTGTAAAGGTTCCTTACAGGCCAATGCGGATGCCCTCTCCCGTGTCCACGACCTCTCGGTGCAGGTCACCCGACCCGACGGGTCTGGGCTGAGGGAGGGGTCATGTCACACATGTGCGATTAGGAGGCAGTCAAAGAGCCTAACGGTGAGTGAACTATCGCGAGATTTGAGTTGGTCACGTGGTACTTACCTGGATCTCTTATTTCCACAGACAACCAGAAGAAAAACAATTGCCTCCACTTCCGGGTATAAAAATGGCCACGACAACGTCACTTCCGGCCATCCTCAATGACATCACTTCCGGCGCTTCCAGATCACATCACTTCCGGCTCACATCGATGACGTTACTTCCGGTTCCGGTTCATAACGCCAACCATTTCCTGTTCCCATAATCCTTTTTGTATAAATCCATCATTTTTCTGAAAGTAAAACTGTCAAATGTAATTGAAATTCAAGACTTTTGATCTCTTTTTTTCATATATTGTCTTAGGGCAATATACGGGGATGGTCCCCAAACCTTTTCTTGACTCAAGAGTTGTTTTTCATGGGTTAAAATCCCACTATATATATATATATATATATATATATATATATATATATATATATATATATATATATATATATATATATATACATATATGCTAATAAAAGGCAAAGCCCTCACTAACACACTCATCACTAATTCTCCAACTTCCCGTGTAGGTAGAAGGCTGAAATTTGGCAGGCTCATTCCTTACAGCCTACTTACAAAAGTTAAGGAGGTCATTTCATTTCGAAATTCTACGCATAATGGTCATAATGGTCGACAACGTCCGCCACGTTAAACTTTCTTATTTATGGCCCCATCTTCACGAAATTTGGTAGGCGGCTTCCCTGCGCTAACCAAAACCGATGTACGTACTTATTTCAGTGGTATGACACCACTGTCGGCCGCCATATTGAACTTTCCAATGGTCTTTGTTACTTATGGTCCCATCTTCAAGAAATTTGGTACGCAGGGTCCCAACGCTAACTGAATCCTACTTACGTACATATATACATCCATAGCCTGTAGCTCGGTCGTCGTGTGAGGCGCCATTGGGTCTCCCATCCCCACGCCTCCCATGTAGTTAGTTGGCTGCCTGCCTATACTAGGCCGTCCATCACTCCGGTCTCTTCATTCCCTTCCTTGCATCGCCACGGTATTCACGTCTTCTTGCTGATAACTACAGCCTTTTTATTTAATCCACGGCTTCTCCACTGTTTTATTGTTCATTTATTACAATTATAGTTATTGTGTAGGCATTTTAGACTTAGTCTATATTGTTCAGGTACCCATTTCCTTTATCGTTCCAACCATACCCCCATTAACAATTCTATCAAGGTGATCACCATCGATCAAAGAACTGTCACTTACCGAGTGGTTTTCATGCCCGGAGATGGCGACTGCCTTTTCCATTCTCTCTCTTACATATTGCATGGCCATATCAGGCTCACTCTTGATATCCGGAGGAACATTGTGTCTTATGTATTGAATGACTGGGACAGGTTCAAGGTGTGGACTGATGACGGTACAGGAGATAATTATACTACACAGGAGCACTATAAGAGTGAAATGCTTAAGCCCTTCATCTATGGTTCTGCATGTGAGTTGATGGCTGCCGCTGAATTGTTCGGTTGTCGCTTTCAAGTGTACCGAAATGGCCAAATATTTTACACCTTTGGACAACCGCCAATGCCTCTTAAACATCTTAGATTTACAGGTGACGATTTGAGTAGTGGACACTTTGATGTTTATGAATGTTTAAACTCTCAAAAGCTGGATGCGAAGTTATCAATGAAACCCATTTCAATTCAAACGCCTCCAATTTCCAGTAAGGTTCTGCTTCGCAATGACAATTAATAAGTCTCAGGGACAGACCCTACAAAAGGTTGGCATTGATTTGAGGCAAGATTGCTTTTCACATGGCCAACTATACGTTGCATGCTCAAGAGTAAGTTCAGTGCACAACTTGGTCATATTACAACCGGAGGGCCGAACTGACAACGTGGTATACAAAGAGATCCTTAACAAATAATTATTGGTATATTTTCCCTCAGTTTAAAAAGGTTTACTTTTCTTTTTTATAAAAATTTTAAAGCAGTACTTCGCCTCTGAGAAGCATGGGTATTTTGCTAGTATTTATATATATATATATACTGTATATATATATATATATATATATATATATATATATATATATATATATATATATATATATATATATATATTTATTGTGAAAAAAAGTCACAAAACAAATATAAACAGTTGGGGATTGGCCCCGTATATTGCTGTGGTGGCTAGCAAATTGGTCAAAATGTAGGAAAAAATTCAAACAGTTGACAAATACAGAGGATTGAGGGTTGCTTTTATACAAGAACATGGTTGCTGTAAATGATCAAAAGGAAAGTGACGTCATCAATGGAGGCCCGGAAGTGACAGGGAAGATGAAGTAGTGGATGGACAGCCATTTTCTGGAATGTGAACTATTGTTGGTGAGTGATTATTTGTCTTCTTTGGTTCTGGAAATTTAGAGAGAAAGGCATCAATACCATCAAACAACCCTTCATCTGTTATAACTTCACTCACCTCTGGGCTTGTTAACAGTCTCCTAAGCGCTCATGTGTGACAATATATATATATATATATATATATATATATATATATATATATATATATATATATATATATATATTGTGGATGCTAGGGGTCACTGTTTCACCATGTATAAAAGCACTAAGTATAATTTTAATTATTTTCTTCAATAAAGTGCACAAAGCACCACACACACCACAACTCACCAATATCCAATAATCAGTAATCACAATACAATAATCCTCCACTCCCAACAGCTCCGTCACACACCCTCCCAACTCCGGCTCAGCTTGCTTGGTCTCAAACAGTCCTTTGTATATTCCATGACCCGGAAGTGCTTCTCCTCTTCTTCCAGGTCAAACGACACATCATCCTTCCTCAAGCATCCCGAAAGTACTTTGGGTTTCCGTCCTCGTGACTCCGAAGTACTTCCGGGTTGTAGGAAAATTAGAAGTCCCCAGGTCCTTTATGAGCTCCCCCTCCATGTCCCATGATGCCTTGTGGTAATCCGGGGTACAGTTACCGTCCAGGGGAGCTGCCACCTAGCGTCCTGGAAAGGACTGCCCTTATTCACTCTTCCTGTTCTGGGATATCCCGGCCGGATTGAGCTGCCGGCCGTCTATCACTATATATATATATATATATATATATATATATATATCTATAATAATAAAAGGCAAAGCCCTCACTGACTGACTCACTCACTCACTGACTGACTGACTGACTCATCACTAATTCTCCAACTTCCCGTGTAGGTGGAAGGCTGAAATTTGGCAGGCTCATTCCTTATAGCTTACTTACAAAAGTTAGGCAGGTTTCATTTCAAAATTCAAAGCGTGATGGTCATAACTGGAACATATTTTTTGTCCATACACTGTAATGGAGGAGGCGGAGTCACGTATCGCGTCATCACGCCTCCTACGTAATCACGTGAACTAAAAACAAGGAAGAGATTTACAGCACGAGTCACACGCGGGAACGAAGGTAAATGACGTTAATTTTTGACTGTCTTTTAATACTGTGTAAGCATACATATTAACACATGTGCAATTAAACGTGTGCATTTACGGGGTGATTTCTCAGGCTTAAAAGCTCACCTTTTATCAAACGCGGGAACAAAGGTAACTGACGTTGTTCACTGTCTTTTAATACTGTGTAACCATACATATTAACACATGTGCAATTAAACGTCTGCATTATGGGGTGATTTCTCAGGCTTAAAAGCTCGCCTTTTACTAAAAAGGTAAATGCAAAACTATTTTCAATCAGTTTATTGAAACGCTCCCGTTAAGAATTGCAATAACATATTCGCGAGATAAAAAAACGAAGTAGGGGGAAATGGAGGAACAGCCGCAAACAGCGAAGAGCAAAAAATTAATTAAACAATTGAGAACGGAGCGAGTTAAGCATACAAGCATGTTCATAAGGGAAACAAAGCACGGTGTAAAACGTAAGTTTAAATTAAGTTTATAGAAACGCTCCCGCTGCGGATTGCAATAACATATTCGCGAGATAAAAGTTTAATGAGAAGACACGAGGTATAAACGAACCACACGCCGTGGCGCAACGTTAGGGGCAACAGTTTCAACCATTCTATGATCTGCTTCTCGCAACTGAAAGACGGCACATGGCGGATGTTAGCCGACTTGCTGACCGCAACGTTAGGGGCTTCAACAATGGCGCTGACGCCACATCTCAGTGCCAACACTTTGCAGACTGTACTTAAAAGACACGCCCTCCTCACTGGACAGTTAAAAACACCAATCAAACTAACGATGACATCAAGTATTACCCAATCAAAAGTAGGAAAGGAGGCATCTTCATAAAATGCGTGTGGGATGATTTGCATGAGACGCTGCTTTAAAAAAAAAAATGATAAAAAAAATACGGGATAAATCCCGTCCAGTATTGATTGAAAACGGGACGCGCAATTTCATTCTCAAACGCGGCACGATTCCGTATTTTAAAGGACGGGTGGCAACCGTACAGTGCCAGGTAACCACCCATACAATCACATTGTGATTCAGACTAGGAATGCAATGAATGTAATTACCCCGATCTACATACAAGGCGAAAGTCTTGCAACATTCAAAGATGATGGTTTGGGATAAGTATACCATACAACATAAAAGAGCTTATGAAGCCTTGAACCGAAAAAAGCAAGATCTCAGAGATCGTAAAAAAAAAAATAGGAGGTAATGTCGTTTTACTCGCTGTAGATTTTAGTCAAACATTACCAGTTATTCCACGAGGGAGACCAGCAGATCAACTCAACGCGTGTTTAAAATCCATGCTTCTGCCACGCTCGGTTATATGTCGTGTGTTCTCGGGTAGGTGCACCAAAAAATGTATACATTTAAGCATGTAATGGGCAAACAAAAAATGAGGTATACCCGAAGGCACTGCAGTAGTACTTCATGTAACTTTACTTCTTAAATGTTAATGTTTTACTGTTTAATAATTTATACGCTTCTTATATGTTGTTCAAATTCTTTTATCAAAATACCACTGACAGCGCAATGCACGATAACATGGAGTGAATACACCATACGCATCCGCCCACGGCTGCCCTGCTGTGCGCAGATAGGAGTTGATTCTACAATAAAATAAAATAAAGATAAAAAGAGTAAAACAATCATCACCCATAAAGCGGATAGTAGACGTGACGTACTATATGTGTAGCAGATTTCAAGTGTATAGGTGAAACGGTTTGCGAGCTACAGGTCATTTAAAATCCTGGACAGACACACAAATTGCCACGGTAGCAAATTACAGAAGAAGATTTTACTGTTTAATAATTTATATTTATATGAAATGTGCTTCTTATATATTACTTCATATTCTCATATGATAATGATGTTAATGTTTATATTGATTTCTGTGTTATTAAAACTGCATGTATGTGTGTATATGTATATATATATATATATATATATATATATATATATATATATATATACTAGCAAAATACCCGCGCTTCGCAGCAGAGAAGTAGTGTGTTAAAGAGGTTATGAAAAAGTAAAGGAAACATTTTAAAAATAACGTAACATGATTGTTAATGTAATTGTGTTGTCATTGTTATGAGTGTTGCTGTCATATATATATACATATACATATACACATATATTATATATATACATACATATACACATATATTATATATATATATATATTATATATACATATATATTATATATATATATATACACATATACACATATATTATATATATATATACATATACACATATACTGTATTATATATATATATATATATATACATATACACATATATTATATATATATACACACATATTATATATATATATACATTAACATCATTATCATATGAGAATATGAAGTAATATATAAGAAGCACATTTCATATAAATATAAATTATTAAACAGTAAGATCTTCTTCTATAATTTGCTACCGTGGCTATTCGTTTGTCTGTCCAGGATTTTAAATCACCTGTAGCTCGCAAACCGTTTCACCTATTGACTTGAAATCTGGTACACATACAGTACGTCACGTCTACTATCTGCTTTATGGGTGATGATTCTATTGCTCTTTTTATCTTTATTTTATTTTATTGTAGAATCAACTCCTATCTGCGCACACCAGGGCGGCCGTGGGCGGATGCGTATGGTGTATTCACTCCATGTTATCGTGCATTGCGCTGTCACTGGTATTTTGATAAAAGAATTTGAACAACATATAAGAAGCGTATAAATTATTAAACAGTAAAACATTAACATTTAAGAAGTAAAGTTACATTGAGTACTACTGCAGTGCCTTCGGGTATACCTCATTTTTTGTTTGCCCATTACATACCCGAGAACACGCGACATATAACCGACCGTGGGAGAAGCATGGATTTTAAACACGCGTTGAGTTCATCTGCTGGTCTCCCTCGTGGAATAACTGGTAATGTTTGACTAAAATCTACAGCGAGTAAAACGACATTACCTCCTATTTTTTTTTTTTACGATCTCTGAGATCTTGCTTTTTTAGGTTCAAGGCTTCATAAGCTCTTTTATGTTCCATGGTGTACTTATCCTAAACCATCATCTTTGAATGTTGCAAGACTTTCACCTTGTATGTAGATCGGGGTAATTACATTCATTGCATTCCTAGTCTGAATCACAATCTGATTGTATGGGTGGTTACCTGGCAGGTAACGCTTATGCTTGGTCATCAAGTTGTCTAACATGCCCTCTTTTAATTGCGAGAAGCAGATATATATAGCCAAATTCTCGCGCTTCGTTGCGGCGAAGTACTGCTTTTAATTTTTTATTAAGAAGAAAAGAAAACCTTTTTAAACGGATCGAAAATATACCAATGACAATTTGTTAAGGATCTGTTTTTTTGTGAACCTCCCTTTTCACAGCTGTCACGCTACGGTGTGTGTTTCATTTATTTGACAGTATGTAGATCGTGGTAATTACATTCATGGCATTCGTTTTCTGAATCACAATCTGATTGTATGGGTGGTTACCTGCCTGGTTACGCTTGTGGTTGGTCAGCAAGTCGCCTTACGTCCGCCACGTGCCCTCTTTCTGTTCCCAGAAGCAGATCATAGAATGGTTTTAATAGTTTACTTTCAAATAATGCAAAGAGTATGCGACACGTGTTTCTCCCTAATTCTGGGCTCATCAGGCGTACACACTCACTGCATCCCCTTTCGGGAATCGAATCTCTATCGTCAGCGCCAGAGTTGAAGCCCCTAACGTTGCGGTCAGCAAGTTGGTTAACATCCGCCATGTGCCATCTTTCAGTTGCGAGAAGCAGATCATAGAATGGTTGAAATTGTTTACTTTCAAATTATTCAAAAAGTACGCGACATGTGTTTCTCCCTAATTCTGTGCTCTTCATGCGTACACACTCATTGCATCCCCTCTCGGGAATCGAATCTCGAACGTCAGCGCCAGAGGTGAAGCCCCTACCGTTGCGCTACGGCGTGTGGTTCGTTTATACATCGTGTCTTCACATTAAACTTTTATCTCGCGAATATGTTATTGCAATCCGCAGCGGGAGCGTTTCTATAAACTTAATTTAAACTTACGTTTTACACCGTGCTTTGTTTAAACTTAATTTAAACTTACGTTTTACACCGTGCTTTGTTTCTTATGAAGATGCTTGTATGCTTCACTCGCTCGCTTCTTATTGTTTCGCTCCCTTCTCAATTGTTTAATGAATTTTTTGTTCTTCGCTGTTTGCGGCTCTTCCTTCATTTCTCCCTACTTTGTTCTTTTATCTCACGAATATGTTATTGTAATCCGCAGCTGGAGCGTTTCTATAAACTTAATTTAAACTTACATTTTACACCGTGCTTTGTTTCCCTTATGAAGATGCTTGTATGCTTCACTCGCTCGCTTCTTATTGTTTCGCTCCCTTCTCAATTGTTTAATGAATTTTTTTTTCTTCGTTGTTTGCGGCTCTTCCTTCATTTCTCCCTACTGCGTTCACAGTCTTTTCACGTGATTACGTGGGAGGCATGATGATGTGACACTCAACTCCGCCTCCCACGGCCATCGAGCTGCCGTCCATTACAGTATATTGTCAAAAAAAGAGGTTCCAGTTATGACCATTACGCGTTGAATTTCGAAATGAAACATGCCTAACTTTTGTAAGTAAGCTGTAAGGAATGAGCCTGCCAAATTTCAGCCTTCTACCTACACGGGAAGTTGGATAATTAGTGATGAGTGAGTGAGTCAGTCAGTCAGTCAGTCATTCAGTCAGTCAGTGAGTCAGTCAGTGAGGGCTTTGCCTTTTATTAGTATAGATATTCACTATATATATATATATATATATATATATATATATATTCACGGCATTCATAGTCTGTGTCACAATCTGATTGTATGGGTGGTTACCTACCAGGTAACGCTTGTGGTTGGCCAGCAATCTGCTAACATCCGCCACGGTGCCCTCAGTTTGTGAGGAGCAGATCATAGAATGGTTGAAATAGTTTACTGTCAAATTTGTGACACAGACTACGAATGCCGTGAATGTAATTACCCCGATCTACATGCTGTCAAATAAACGAACCACACGCCGTGGCGCAACGTTAGGGGCATCGCCTCTGACGCTGATGTCCGAGGTTCGATTCCCGAGAGGGAGTGCAGTGGAGTGTGTACACCTGATGAGCCCAGAATGAGGGCGAAACACGTGTCGTGTACTCTTTGCATTTATTTGACAGTAAACTATTTCAACCATATATATATATATATATATATTCATTTAGTCACTTTCTAAAGCTGTATTTTCCAGTACCATAAAGCAAGAACTAATCCTGAACCAAATGCTAGTCCATCGCATACCAATAAAACGGATAGACAGATTTAAGTCTTTCACTGCTACAGCACATCTCCATTTGAGCAGAGACCTGTGTGTTGGATCCATTTCTGCAAGGTGAACTTCTTCTGCTATCCATGGTGCTAATCTCAAAGCCTAAGTGAAAATTCAAAGCCTCTGAACCACAGAGAGTATTCCATATCAAAATACTCCTGTCAAAAGAAAAGGGACTGTTTCTTTTATATTTAACAGTTGTAGTTTTGCGTGAAAAATGTTGTTTCCTCTCAAAGCTTCACTTTGTCATAATGTCATGCAGGATTACCTTTTTTAATCATTTCATCATAAAAATTAGCCTTTATCAGGTGTGCAGCAGCCGAAACGTTGTGCTTTTAACCTTCTTTCCTTTTCAGCATAGTAATGTCCTTTAATGTTTTGCCCATAATAAAAATCAGACTATTATTGTTTATTTATGTGTTTATTTAATTGTCTATTGCTTACATTTATTTACAATATTTTTTTATTATTTAGTGAACTGGAAGAGAGTTTCTTCCCTCACTTCTTGGTGTAGAACAATCAGTACTAACACAGGCAGGCAAGTGCAGGCCAAATGATAACCTTTCCAATTTTAATTTTCATATGGTAGAAGCTGCCTACATCTTTAAACACATCCCTTAAAATACTTTGTAAATTACCATTTCAAAAACTTAACTCACCAAGACTTCAATACTAACAGTTTTCATTTAAACCAGTCAAGCCTGTAAACATCAAAGGCTGTATTAACAGACAGACAGCACAAACGGGAGGATTAAGTCTAAGCTGCAGTGATGGATCAAGATCATTGTCAAGAGAGGGGAAAAATGTAAACTGTAAAGATTAAGAAAACAAACAAAAAATTTATTGGGGAAAAAATGTCATGGTGGTGAAATGCTTCCCCTTCAATTGACCAGACAGGCAGCCAAAATCCCCATCGCTCAGATAGTAGATGCAATTACGCACATCATAAAAGCACAAATACATCAATTAGGAGATAATTGCGCCCTGACCCTCCCTTTACTCTCCCACATCACATCTTCTGCCTGGTTGTTAAGACAAACAACAAAATACAAAAAAAAAAAAAAAAAAGAAACAAAATCTGCTTGTAGTTTTTTCAGGCCTTGAAAGGACAATAAACACTTGTGCAATGGACATTGACGCCAGCATGCTAATAGGTGTAAATGTCCTTTTCTTGTTTATACAGACCTTTCATTTCGAGAGGAAAGTGTGACCTCCTTTAAGGCACTTAACTGTTTGCAGGCAGCCCTGCCCGGCATGGCTGCTCGTTCTTTGTCCACAGAGGCATCCAGGTGGCTCTTGAGCAGACGCTTGAAAGCCTTTTCATTTACACTAATGGGGCTGTTTAATGACTTATTATGAGGCCCCAGGGGATGTGCGCTGGGTGCTAATGAAATGGCAGCTTTCACAAAATCTGAGGTTGAAAGATAAATGCAAAGCCTTTTTTCATAAAGAAACATAATAGTAAAAATCGTTGCTAGATTTTTGTATGATTTCTTCATATTAATGAACAATTTATGACAGAATTTTCTGAAATGTGTTTTTATCTACTATTATTAGCATCCATTATGTTATGCCCAAATGCTTTTATCTCCATATGGCTTTGCTCTGATTAAATCCCCATACATAACTTATTATCTGTGGTCAAAAAAGGCCTTTAACTACGGCTGAGGGGCTGCAGCCCTTACTGTTAAGCCAGAGGCTCAGGCTGGGAGGTTATCCAGAGAAGTGCTCTGCTAGTCATTCACTAGGCAAACAAAACATTATGCTTTGGGCATTCATGTGTTGGGATTTGAATTCTTAAAAACTACATAAAGAATTTCCTTTGAATCCAGGGACAACACAAGATGCACCTCTCAAATTACACAAGCCTGATGACACTCTAACACTACCATTCGTGAGGTCTAATGAAATATCACAGAAAACATTTTGTCTCTATGAGACTTACAAATAAGTCAATATTTCATTTATGTAGAGCATTATATGCTCAGATGAGTCACAAACCAAAAGAAAATTCCACATCTTAAAAGTTCTGGAGTAATGTGTTTACTGTAAATCAGGAGTGTTGGCATTAGTACCGTAGTAAATTAATACAAAGCAGTAAAAAATGAAAAATTAGGGTAATATGAATGGATGACCACCAAACAGTCACAGCCTGTCCACATCCACTGCTGACAATTGCTTTGAGCAAGAAGTTGACTACCTGAATAGACGAGTCTCGGCGTGTAAAAATCCATGTCCAAGTAGTAATAAGTGTCCAGGAAACGAGTCCACATAAAAGAAAGTGGTAGGAGTGATCAGAGAGATAGAGAAAAAGGTAGAAAGATAAAGAAGATAAAGTCCTACACGGAGCTACTGGAAAGGCTGCCACTCACAGCGGCGCCTAACTTTTTGTCAATTCAGTTTATAAAACTTTGTTACATTTGACCAGTCATTTCCCCTCCCTCTTAAAAGACTCTCTGCCACTCATGTCAAAAGAAGGCATCATTTTAATATTTTCTTTTGTTTAGAAACATCGAACCGCCTAATACAGAATGCATGTGTTGTTTTATTTTAATCAGGTTATTGTGAGTCAGTGTAGATATGGATTAATGACACTATTTTTTAATTAACTGACAAAATGAACTATGGGTTGTTAGTGAGTGTGGGCCTGTTTCATTAACTGAGAACTTCAAATTTCCCTCTTACGGCTGAATGGTAGTTTGGACATGTTATGATAACTGTCAACTCTAAAGCCAATGTCATACCATGTAACTTCAAGTCAGAGGGAATTTTACTCGTGCTAACTGAAGTTGCTGATCTTGTCGTTGTTCTGTCAGCACACTAGCTGGTAAACGTTTGAGCAGGACCAGAAGATGTGCGTAGGAAAACAAAAGGATATGAGAACAAAAGGATGCCAAAGCCAAGATGTGAGACCAAATTCAAGGTCGAGAGAACAAGCAAGAGGTCAAAAACAAAAGTAACACACAGGAAGTTTGGCCCAAGTTTTTTTTGAGAGTTTTGGTATCCGCAGATCAGATAATGAAATGGCTTCATTTAGCCCATCGCGTTGATTAAGGAACACAGAGGCCACGCTGCTAGAAAGCAGGGAAGCAGACCTAACAACAGGATTGTAAAATGGCTGCAATTGAGGAACAACAATGGCAGCCAAGAAGTTGCAAAAGAAAACCCAACAAATCATTGCAAAATTCAAGGAAATAATAAAAGAAACTTAATCCTCAACCTCAATAAACATCAATACAAGAACAAAACTATACTAAATAATAGCTTAAAACCCATTCATAACAGTCACAAGACCACGACAATTGCTTCCTTTTTTACCATACAGCCACATCAGCTGAAGCTTCAAAAGGTTCCCCACCCTGCTCTTGGGTCAAATGTTGTTGTGTTCCAGTGCAGGACATTTCAAGGGGATCCCCCCCACCCCCACCCCCCCACATCTGCTCTTTGATGAAATGGCAGTGTATTGCGACAAAACGTTGACCAACCAAGAGTACTGGCAACCTTTTTCAGTGATGTGGTACTCAAAGCTTCACAGGCTCTTCGATTGAATGTATCGCATTTGACAAAGTACAACCAGCAATTATATTAGGCTTCACTTCAAGCATTGCTAATCTGCAAATTTAAAAATGTGAGATTGAAAAGCCCACACAGACTATAAGAAATCACAATGTTTTAACAAAAAATGCTGGATCCATGAGACAGCAGCTCTTACCCCTGGACCACCACGTCACCCATGTTGCAATAACTAATGATTCTAAATTGGCCTGCTATGAGTGCATGTGAGTGTGGGTGAGTTTTGTTAACTAGTGGGTCTATATTGGTCTGAATCAAGAGAGAGTGACTATTTGTACTTTGACTGGATGTTCAACTGGCACAGAATGAGAGAGCATGGTTGCAGATATGAGGTTTCCCAGGGGTGGATAGTTATTCCATCCAGGGCTAGTTCATGTCTTCTACCAATGATGGTCAGAATAGGTTCTGGCTGCTATCCACCCTTTAATGGAAAAAGTGGACTCTCTAACATTGACTTTTTCATTGTCCCTTAGTCTCAGGAGATTATGACTGTAAATATTAGGTGACCAGACTCAGACACCCATACAATCTCCCAAGATCCAAAGTCAGTTAAGTGGGAAAACCCAGCCGGCTTGTACTCCTTTCCGTCTGCATCGCAGGCAGCTTTCCGCAAGGAGTTGTGTGTCTGCACCTTGTGACCTTTCTGTGCGTATGCCTGATTGCATCTCGTTCTGCTCAGCAGCTGATAAGAGGCAAGGCCATGAATGCTCCCTTGATACTGCAGTCTGTTAACCTGAAGTGACTCCCAGGACTTCATTGCCGTGAACGTCTCCGACTCCCTCCCACCCCCAACACCCCTCCGCCTCTGCATTAACATTGTAATTGCTGTTTAACTGCTTGTCAGCGGGGCCTGCACAAACGGCTTGAGGCTATCCCCGGAGTGAGGCACGAGCAATCAGTACAACAATCTGTTTCCATTATTAAACTGATAGCCAGAGCCAAAAATGAATAAGAAATTGAAAAAATTAGGCAGACGTTTCATTTGCCATTTATCAAAACTTGAAAGAGTGGCGCTTCAGGTATAAAGAAGCCGAATTCTGACTGAGCTTTCAATCATAGATGTGGCAGGGGTTGATTTTAAGGAAAACGGCTCCTTCCAAGAAAAAAGGGCCAGGTGATTTTGTAGGTCTTAAGGAGTCTGTGTAACAGACAGCGGAGATCAAACAGCAGCTAATCCTCCCGGCATGAGGAAATCCTTCCAAGTTCGTTTTGTAGTGATTAATAAATGATGGAGTTGTGGAAAGTGATGCGATGGAAAGGCCTTGCTGTGCAGCTGTCTCGGAATTTGCAATTTTCCCCTCAAGCAGCCCCCATATCTAGTTGTTTTCCTTTGGGTATTCCATTTGAATGTAGGGGTATGTGTGAGTATATTTATATGCACAGGCAAGCAGAGCTGATTCTAGCATTATCAAGGCCAACCCTGGATGAGATGCCATTTCATCTCAGGAAACAACCCATAACAAATGAAGAAAGAAACTGGAATACCAAAAGAACACCTACATGATCAAGAATTCTTACATAAAAAGAAGGCTGGCTAGGAT
This sequence comes from Erpetoichthys calabaricus, assembly GCF_900747795.2. Classification (NCBI taxonomy): domain Eukaryota; kingdom Metazoa; phylum Chordata; class Cladistia; order Polypteriformes; family Polypteridae; genus Erpetoichthys; species Erpetoichthys calabaricus. The sequence goes on from NC_041403.2 coordinate 138,703,613, forward strand.
TTAAACCTCAGTCCCTGGAGTTGTGAGGTGGCAGCACTTAGTGTGGGTGGATGACATTGCAATAAAGACAATGGCATCAAAGTGTTACATCGGCATTTCCCTCTGCCATGTGCAGTTAGGCTTTTACTTTTTGGCCTGTATTAAAGTCAAGCCAGCAGCTCATTCATTTTACTTATTTCTATACTTCTTATCTCACCTCTTTTCTGAGCAATGATGGATTTGAAATTCTAACCCAGAAGTCACGTTGTTGAAAGTTGACCTCTTGACCAGAAACAGTGCAGCTGACTTGAATTTTCACAATGACTCACAATTCATTTTTCTGATGCCAGCCACTGGGTTGGACATGACATTTCAATGGGAAATGCATGTTGAAAGTCAAACCAATGTTCTCTTACCAAGCTGCTGTGTGAAGTCATGAGGAAGCACAGAGTGACCTAAAGAAAAGTCAATGACATTGTTAAACGTTTTAGTAATAAATTTTAGACTGATCAGTACTCAAAATGTGTAACTCGCTGTGCCAGCACAGACTACATACGTCTTCATTGCAAAGGAACATCTAATGTGTGGATAATCTGAAGGCCCCACCAAGCCACAGCCCAAAAGAAAGAAGTGATTTCAGTGTTTGTTATGTCAGCCACAAGCCCCAGTCTGTGTACCCAAATGACCTGGGTGCTTGACTAGCATGGAAGCAGCATCATGTATCAAGATTACATTAGTTATATTTTATGTTTTACTATTGATTTAGCTTATTTTGAGTTATTATTTAAGACAGATAGAACTTTATTTGCGTCTAAATCTAGGGAATTTGGCTTTTTACAGAAGCTCTTTAAATAAATAAATACATAAATATATAGACAGATTAACTAATATATACATACTAGCTGTGTAAGCCTGTGCTGTAAAAAGCCCAGGGTCCTAGAAACTATTGAAATAGTCAGAAAAAAACTGAAATGTAGAGATTTCAGATAATTGAAAGGAACTACTCTGGGCATCTTTCTCCTAGGAGGATTTGTTTTGCCAACGTGCTTGAATCGCTTGTGCATTAGCAGCAGGAGGAAAAGTAAAAGGGATACTGTTTTGCCGATGTTAGTGGCTAAGCGACTTTGTCTTTCTTCTGAGGTTTTGTTTTGCTGATGTGCTGGCCCCGCATGTGTTATTATTAGCGGCTAAGTGAGTTTTCTATTTTCTCGGAGGTGGAGCCATTACCCCGACTCCCCCTCTCACTTCCAGGCTGGAGAGACACACACACACTTCCACATGTAGACGTTTATATATAAGATGAACACACACTGTGGACTGAATATGCACCAGAATGACTAAAAAGGAAGAAAAATTAAAATGCCTAAAAAGTCCTGACTTGGCTGTCACAGTGAGGCATTATGCAAGCATTATGCTTGACACACGTCTGCTAAGTAATTCTTTGGCTGAAAGTCTTCAGTGTTAGTGTCTCAGAAAGAAGATGTACAGCATTGTTCATAATGGCACTCAGTTTTGTTTAATTTCTCTCCTTCACTGAAAACTCTAGGGGGTCTGGAGTGTGTCCCATAACTGAGTCTGCCTTTATAATTGGCTTGTTGATTTGGTGGGCCTTTCTTGAGTGATGTTATGAGTCCATCACACCATAGCCTCAAAATTTATCAGAGAGTTGTTGAACATGTGATTGAAATGCAGGTCTGACATTGTGGTCAGCAACACAGGAGCGCCGCAGGGGACTGAACTTTTTCCAGTCCTGTTCAGCCTATATACATCGGACTTCCAATACAACTCGGAGTCCTGCCATGTGCAAAAGTTCGCTAACGACACTGCTATCGTGGGCTGCATCAGGAATGGGCAGGAGGAGGAGTATAGGAACCTCATCAAGGACTTTGTTAAATGGTGCGACTCAAACCGCCTACAACTGAACACTAGCAAAACCAAGGAGCTGGTGGTGGATTTTAGGAGGCTCAGGCCCCTCCTGGACCCCATGATCATCAGAGGTGACTGTGTGCAAAGGGTACAGACCTATAAATACCTGGGAGTGCAGCTGGATGATAAATTGGACTGGACTGCCAATACTGATTCTCTGTGCAAGAGAGGACAGAGCCAGCTACATTTCCTTAGAAGACTGGCATCCTTCAACATCTGCAATAAGATGCTGCAGATGTTCTATCAGACGGTTGTGGCGAGTGCCCTCTTCTATGCCGTGGTGTTCTGGGGAGACAGCATTAAGAAGAAAGATGCCTCACGCCTGGACAAACTGGTGAGGAAAGCAGGCTCTATTGTTGGCACGGAGCTGGACAGATTGACATCCGTGGCAGAGCAACGGGCGCTCAAAAGGCTCCTATGAATTATGGAGAATCCACTGCATCCACTAAGCAGTGTCATCTCTAGAAAGAAGAGCAGCTTCAGCGACAGACTGCTGTCAATGTCCTGCTCCACTGACAGACTGAGGAGATCGTTCCTTCCCCAAACTATGCGACTCTTCAATTCCACCCGGGGGTTAAACGTTATCATTATTCAAAGTTTTTGTTTGTTTTTACCTGCATTTTTATTACTCTTTAATTTAATATTGTTTTTTTTTGTATCAGTATGCTGCTGCTGGAGTATGTGAATTTCCCCTTGGGATTAATAAAGTATCTATCTATCTATCTATCTATCTATCTATCTATCTATCTATCTATCTATCTATCTATCTATCTATCTATCTATCTATCTATCTATCTATCTATCTATCTATCTATCTATCTTCCCATATTAAAGGCATTCAGTCTCCTAAGGAAAAAGAGCCTGCTCTGACCTTTCTTATATATGTAATTCCTCTGTATTCTGAGACCAGTCCAACCTGCCATTAATGTGGACCCCCCAAGTATTTGTAAGAGTGGACCACCTCTAAATCCACTCTTTGAATAGTGGCACTTTAGTGTGTCAAAATTCTCTTACCACCAAGAAACAAAGCTCTCCACCTAACTCCTATACTCTGCCTCATTCCCTTTATCAATACACCCCATAAGTACAGAATCATCTCAGAATTTCTGTAAGTGACCTGGTGTTATATTTATAGTCTAAGGTGTACAGAGTGAAAAGAAAAGGGGACAGGACTTTTCCTTGTAGTCTTCCAGTGTTGCTCACAACTGTATCAGAGACACAGTCCTTGAGTCTCACAAACTACGGTCTGCCTGACAGATATTCCATTATCTAGGACACCACAGGCTCATCCACCCGCATATATCAGAGCTTACTGTTTAATAGGGATGACTAAATGGTACTGAAAGCACTGGAAAAATCAAAAAATATGATCCTCACAGTGCTGCCAGCTTTGTCCAGGTGGGAATAAGCCTTGTGGAGTCGATAGATAATTGCACCCTCCACTCCAATCTGTATCTTATCGTCAAACTGCAGTCAGTTCAGGTGGTCTGCCACAAGAGGACTCATATAGCCCACGACCAGTCTCTCAAAGGTCTTCATGATATGTTCATGTCCTTATGTTAATTGTATTGGTTTCATATATGATTATGTATCAGTGTAGAGTCTCTATAAATATGAATATGTTCAATGCTCATGTGGAACCCCCATGAGGTGGGGCAACATGTGTCTGTTTCTGTTTGTCACTAAAAAAGGACTGTGGAGGCAGGTTGGTCAATGGGAATCACTGTTATTTCTAAGCTTATTGGTGTGTGAGTATCACACTTTATGGTTGGATTTTCTGGGCTTCCAATTGTTTTGCTCTGGTTTAGAATTCTGATTACCAGACAGTGTTTTTGGGAGCATGTTTGGTGTGGATTGTCTGTCTGGCAATTCCTTTAATGTCTCTATTGCTCTGTAGAGATTTTGTTGCATTTAAAAATAAATCTTATTTTTATAAAAAAATCGTTGCTTACCTTTCTGTACACAAGCTGAGGTTTACGGTTACCTTCCTCTTATGAACCTTTTTTGAGATTTTTAATGACATTTAAAGTTACTTTGAGGCTAACATTCCTTTCAGGTCTGTAAAGTCATTTCAGTGAGGATTGACTTATCAGGGTGATTTTTAAGCTGTTGGAGGCCTAGCCAGGCCAGTGCATCCTTGGAGTAGCATTGAGACCTTGTGTACATTTGTGGAGGATTCAGTTCACGACAAGTAGCAGTCATAGTAGTGCCAGTATTAGTGGTGGTGGTAATAGTGGTAATGTCCTATGTAAAAATAACACTAGGCAATACTAATTAACAAAGAATAAAGTAAGGTGTGATGGCCAGGGAGGACAGAAAAAACAAAAAAAAACACTCCATGGGGATGGAGAAAAAAAAAAACAAAATCTGCAAGGGTTCCAAGGCCACGAGACCACCCAGCCCCCACTAGGCATTCAACCTAACACTAATGTTTGTAAAGTGCTGTTCTTTGTAAGAATTGATTTCTAGGCTTCTAGGATGTTTGTTTCTGTTCTTGAATTTTGATTACTGGTCTGCGGATTAAGATATGTTGCTGAGGGTTGTGTTGACAATTCCCTTTTGCTATTGCGTTTTTGTCTTGGTGCTGTTTTTTGTTCTTCTTTTGTTTGATACAAATATTTATAATCATTGATAAAGGTTTTGTTTTAAAAATAGAGCTCAAACTAGAGGTTTTTCAAGAATTCTCCCCCTTGAGGGGCATTTTAATGCATTTTGGACATTTAAGGTGTTTTTGAATCTTAAATTAACCTTACATTTTCAGTGTTTTCCAGATTTTTGGGGCCTGGACAAGCCAAAGACTGTCCATTTTTGGTTTATTGGTCTTTTTTGAGATGTCATATGTTTTTGCTATTTTATTGTGCACAGTGTACAGAGTGAAGTTTTTACTTGAAGCCGAGCAGTTAATGTCAACTTTTTGGATATGACTTATGTCAGCTGTGCTCTCACCTGGGGGTGGCTTTTATCATCTGTACACTGAGCTGGGCATGTTTTATTTCAGCTGTGCTCTGATGTGGGCAGGACCCATGTAAAGTGTACCCTGGTCTGTTTCAAGTTTATGTCAGCTGTGCTCTGGTGTGAAAGGGATTAATGTTGGCTGTGGCCTGATGTGGTCATGGCTTATGTCATCTGCATTCTGATTCAGGTGTGCATTAATTCAGCTGCACTCTAGTCTGGGTACGGTTTATGTTAAATTGTGGCTTATGTTCTGATATGGATGTGATATTAGCTGCACTGCACAGTTTGCCCCTTCCATACAGTGTGCACAGTTCAGTTTCTGGTGTGCGATTCAGCTGTGATCCCTTCCCATTTCAAAGTCAGATCTCTGATTTTACTGCTGTATATCCATGTCCTATGGGTCATACTCCATGTAAGACCTTTTCTGTCTGACATATGTGAAAGGAATTGTGATCCGCACTTGAGACTATATGAAGTATGCCTACCTTCAGCTCTTCATGAAATGCCCATCCTCAAGTCTGACATCACAGTGTCTAAGGTGCTGGATTGCTGCTCATAAAAACTGTAAACGACCTAACTGGGCAGGTCACTGAACCAAGCACTTGAAATGAAAAAGCCAGTGGGTCCAGTGGGGAGAGAATACATTTCTCTGTATTCATCATCACACGCTTCCACATGCACAAAAACGCCAGCAGCTACAATTTTTCATGTTTATCTGGATGGAATATGAATAATAGCTTATTAAAATATATGAATCATCTTTATTAATGTGCAGGCCTATCAATCAGATGCTTCACCGCTCTGCTTGAGATTCCAGCCTACTTTCGACTGTGCAAGCCTCCTTTGTAGAGTTCATACATACCTGCCCTGAAAACTGCAAGGTTAGAGACCCTGTTGTTTAAGGCTGAAACTCTGACCTCTCCAGGCAGATATTTGTATTTAGACGTGTTAAGCAGATGGGCAGCAGAAGGATGAAGGTGTTAATGGTTCCCATTTTATGTTTGGCTAACATAAAAGGAACCTGGTAAAAGGCAACTGGCCTCCTGACCCCCAATCCCCCCCCCCCCCCCCCCCCCCCCACCTCTAGCTAGGAGATAGCATCTCACAAAACTCTATCGTTTAGAAGCACAAAACCCCCGCACCCACACTGTATATTATCAGTAGAGCTGCCACATTATTTTCATGATGCCTGCGCGGCTCTCATTGTCTCTCCTCATTTTTCTTCTTCCATTATCTCTGATCACAGTCATGATTGAGAATCAATCAGCACAGCACCATGCAGCTGCCTCCTCTGACTCACCAGACAACTCCGCACGCCTCCTTGCACATTCGGGTCCAACTCCAGTCAGGGTGCCAAAAATAGACAATTGACACTACAAGATACACACACTTGTGCGCCCCAATACTCAAAGCTGTCATTGCTCACACTGCATCACCCTATGTGAGTGAATGTGTGCATGCGATGGACACGCAACTGCTGTGTGGGAAAGCTTGATTTGTGTGCTGCTAATGTCTACCTAATGTGTGTAATCTGTCAGTTCTCGCTGTACCCCAATAACATTGCATGTTGAGGTTTAAATAATAACTTAGAATTGTATGGATGTGAGTGAGCGTGCGTGTGCTCGGGTGTCTCTACATTGCACTGGCTCTAATGCTGCAGCAATAATCTCTGCATGTATGCATGCATTGATATATGTGAGCCCATTTTGGTCACTTCAGAGTGTTCAGTACACGTTCAGTTATCCCACCAATTTATTTTATGAAATTGATTTTTACAATCTAGTAGGGTTTGGAGTTACAAGAGCAACCAACTCTGAAAGAGTCACCAGACAAGCACATCTCACACTTAAACAATGGATTCAGAAAGCATGCGGAACCCTTCGCTTTCTGCTCACTTTATTGTGTTATAGATTTAACTTTAATGGAATGCATTTTCCATTTTCAAACATCAAGCTACACTTGGTAATCTATACTGACAAGTTGAATACATGTTTTCAAAAAGGTGTGCACATTTATTAAAAATCAAAAACTGAAATCACTCATTTATTTAAGTATTAAGACCCTTAGTTCGGTGCTTTGTAGAAGCTCTGTTGGCAACAGTTACAGCTTTGAGTTTTCATCAGTAAGTCCCTACAAACTTTGCCCACTTGGGTTTGGGTAGTTTATCCCATTCTTCCTGGCAGATCCTCTCAAATTCTGTTAGCGTGGATTAAAACATCTGTAAACTGCCATCTTCAGGTCTCCCCACAGATGTTCTAGGAGGTGTAAGTCTGGACCACTCAAGGACAGTCGGAGGCTTGTCCTGAAGCCACTCGAGCATTCTTTTGGCTGTATGCTTAGGGTCACTGTCATGCTGAAAGGTAAACCATCACCCCAGTCTCAGGTTGCATGCACTCTGGAGCAGATTTTCTTGAAGGACCTCTCTGCATTTGGCTACAATCATCCTGCTCTCAATTCTGACCCAACTCTGTTGTCCTTACTACTAGGAAGCACTCCGTAGCAAGATGTTGTCAACACCAGGCTTCACCATAGGGTTGGTATTAGGCAGGTGAATGGGCAGTGCCTGGTCTACTCTGGACATAGTGCTTGAATATCTGAGTAGAGAATTCAATTTTTGTCTCATCAGACATGAAAATCTTTTTTCCTCTTTCCCTGAGTCTTTTAAATGCTATTTGGCAAACTCCAAGCAGGCATTAGCTACTCTATCATAAACATCTGATCGATGGAGGACTGAAGCTCTTCAATGAACAAGGCACTTCTTGCCCAGTTACTCAGTATGGCCGGACAGCCAACTCTAGGGAGTCCTGCTGGATCCAAATGTATTCCATTTCTCAATTATTGAGGCCGCTATGCCCCTTAGGAACACTCGTTGCTTTAGTAATAGTTTTATTTGCTTGTGCTTATCTATGTCTCACCACAATTTGATCTCCGAGGTCTTCAAAGAGTTCCTTGGACTTTGTGGTTTAGTTTTTGTCCTAATATGCAGTGTGAATTGTGGGATGTTGTATACACAGGTGTGTTCCTTACTAAAGGATGTCTAGTCAATTCAATTTTCCACAGGTGGACTCCAATCAAGTTCAAGACAAGGATAATTAAGGCAAACAGGATGCACCTGACCACAGCTAAGGATATGAATACTTACAGAAATGAGAGATTTCAGTTTTTAATTTTTAATAAATTTGCACACCGTTCTGAAAATAAGTTTTGTATTAGTGAGTGTATGTTGATGGACAAAAATAGCAAATTTCTCCATTTCAAATTAAATCTAGAACACAATAAAATGTGCGGAAAGTGAAGGAGTCTGAATACTCTGAATAATCTCAATCCTCCATAAATGGTCAGATGTTTTAATTACACCATATCTTTGTAGTTCTGAAGGAAACAGACATGAACACCAGAAGAGCATGCAAACTCTGTGGATCTGCACATTGAATCAGGTCTCAAAGATTGTGAGATAAAAGCACATCCTTGCAGTTTCGATGGGACACCTAATTATGTTCCCCATAGACAGTATCCATCCATCCGTCCATTTTCCAACCCGCTAAATCCAAACACAGGGTCACGGGGGATAGACAGTATAACAAAAAAAAAAAAAACAGTAACTGACTTGACAATTTGAATTTGACTTTTTAATGGATTTAGATGAGGTACAGTGTGCTGTGATTTAGACTATGGAATGGGTGGGCAGTGTCAATCCTGGAGGGCTGCAGTGTCTGCAGGTTTTTTCTCCATCTAAGTTTTTTAATGAGAAGTCAATTATTGCTGATGAAGGACTTATTGCTCAAGTGACATTTTGACGCTTCATTGTAGTGATCTTGCTTGTTAAGGTCCCCATCTGTCCTGTAATTTCTTATTTTAGTCTTAAACAACTGCATTCAGTGTTTTTAATGGCTCCTTATTAGCAATAAGATGTGTCACACACGTGCGCATGGGAGGCAGCTAAAGGGCTCAAAGGAAGGAAGTTCTGAGGCATGCCGGGATGTGGCAGAGTACACTGATTCTTTTTTTCCCTTGCCTGTAGACCATTCCCGGGAGATCTCACCTGGCTCTCATGATGTCACTTCCGGGACCGAGCCAATGGAAGAAGACCTTACCGGCTCCGGCCCCAGACAAATGTGACAGAGTGAAAATGATCAGTTTTAGGCTTCAAGTCATTTAGATGATATCCTTGGAAAGGAAAAAATCTATGATATAAGAACCTAACATTGCAGACTAACAAACCATAAAATTAAATAAGGCCTGAGACTGGCAACGATTGGTTTCTAATTAAGCGGCACAGTGGTGCAGTGGCAGCGCTGCTGCCTCGCAGTAAGGAGACCTGGGTTTGCTTCCCGGGTCCTCCCTGTGTGGAGTTTGCATGTTATTCCCGTGTCTGCGTGAGTTTCCTCCTGGTGCTCCGGTTTCTTCCCACAGTCCAAAGGTTAGGTGCATTGGTGATCCTAAATTATCCCTAGTGTGTGCTTGGTGTGTGGGTGTGTGTGTGTGTGTGTGCCCTGTGGTGGGCTGGCACCCTGCCCGGGGTTTGATTCCTGCTTTGCACCCTGTGTTGGCTGGCATTGGCTCCAGCAGACCCCCATGACCCTGTAGGTAGGATATAGCGGGTTGGATAATGGATGGATGGATGAGTTGGAACAAAAACTGCAGCCACTGAAGCCCTTTAGGTCCGACATTGGCCACCCCTGGTCTATGGCCTGCATAACCCACAAACAGATCAACCCACCTTGATCAAGCCTGGAGCCCTCATCACATTCCTGAGACACTGGTGCCTTGATCATTTTCAACATGTTTAATTCATGAAGAGTCCTAATTTACTGAAAGCATAGTGTGAACTCAACAGTGGAGTCTCTCAGGGGTGTTTTCTTCTTTATATTATGGCAATGCTTCTGGTAGAGTTAATAAACCTGTGAAATTTGCAAATGTTACTAAAATTGGGGGGAATAGTAGATACACAGGAGATGTCAAAACTGTTCACTCTGACAAACAATATCAGAACACTTAGAAAATGCAGTGTAACACAGAAAATTGTAAAGTGCTACACACAGGGGAAACTAGCATCAGTTATAAATGTAAGTTGCCAGACAGTGTCTTACACAAAACAATCTCTTAAAAAGTTTTAGGCGTTTACATTGACCCAGTGTTCCAATCATTTAGGTGATGTGCAGAAGCATTTACAAAGGCATATTGAGTGTTAGGCTACATTGTAAAAACTATTGAATGTAATTCTGTGATGTTATGCTCAGACTGTACACAGTGTTAAAGAACACACACGACAAAGTGAAAGGCTTGGGGAACTACCCCATATACTTAACAAAAAGTTGGTTAGGTTGGTCCAGACATGCACTCAAAACAGAACTAAAGGAAAAACAAAATGGCTGATATATATATATTTGGTAGACAGAAATTGATGTAATGGCATTCTGGGAACTGGAAATTACATCAGAAGGAGGTGGGATCTTGAGGACCGGAAGAGGAAGTGGTGTTGGCTATCTTCTGAGGACCAGAAGTGGCTTTAGGATGAGGGTTCATTGGCTGGTCTTCATGGAAAGTAGAGAAAGAGTTAGAGGGCAGTAACAAGCCCATAAAATGACTCCCAAGCCCACTTGTGTGAAAACAGTAATACATGGGTGAGACCTCATCGTAAGTATTCTGTGCAGTTCTGGTCACCACAATACAAGAAAGACAGAAGAGCACTTGAAACTGTGCAGAGGAGAGCAACCAGATGAATCTTGGAAGTAAAGGGCATGTCCTGTTATGACAGCCTTAAACCACGCATACGAGACTATGTGGGGATCTAATCGAGGTCTTCAAAATTCTCAAAAGCATCAATAAATTGGATTCAATTGAATTCTTTCAGCTAAAAATTGAATTGTGTACTCCAGGACACCAATAGGAATTAAGTGGAAATACATTTAAGACTGAAACCAGGAAGCCCTTCTTTACTCAAATCTAGAACAAACATCATGTTGTTGAAGCAGACCTTGACAACCTCTTAGAAGTATCTGGATGAGATACTGGGACAGCTTAGTTATTAAATAAAAAATAACGTTCTTCATGGACTGAGCGTTCTTCTCTCATTTGTCAAATGATACACTGAGCATTTCCTTTAAAACAATGGTTCAAATGAAAGCTGCAAAACAATGAAAGTCCGATAAATATACTTGGAAACATTTCTGTTTCATTTTTATTGAAAGTGGATTTGACACCTTTGCCACTACAACTTCATTTTTGGGAAAAAAATATTCAAATAATTTTTTTCAGGAATTAAACTATCTACAGTGTTGGAAACAATTTTTGAAATTATCACATAAGAAATCAAAGAAATCATTAAATCAAAATTTTTGACATGTCAACTCAGGGATACTTCATCCGTCTTTATTATTCTGCTCTTAACACACTCATATTCATAAATGCGGACTGTGGAGCATTAGAGGTGCTTTCAATGAGAGTAATCACAGTATGGGGAAAGATGGGGCCAAATTTGATTGATCTTCCTTTATTTCAACTCAGAAAATCCAGGCTTTACTCTATTCAAATGTTAACAAAAGATGTCATTTGGCCTACTTTTGCATGGAGCCATATAGTATCAAGGTTAATTGAACTTGGTTAGGTCAGTGCTTCCCAACCTCATTCCTGTGGCCCCCCTGTGACTGCAGGTTTCTGTTCCAACCAGATTCCTAATCAGTGACAACACCTGATAGCACTGATCTCATTTAATTAACTGGGATTATTTTTCTTTTATTCTACATTCAGAAAAAGCACAGCAGCACGATTTTTACATTTATAAGACATTTAGAAATATTTCTGCTTTTGCTATAGATTTAAATGCTTAACTCTCTTTTATTGATTTCATTATATTTTGCCCTTTCTCTGTGGAGTTTTTCCCCTTCGTTGCATCTTATTAATGACAATTAAAAATGAGCAGCGCAGACACACTGGCAAACAACAAAGGCTGCAAGTACTTTAGCATCAGACCCAGTAATTAGTAAATAATGGATTAATTAAACAGTTAGAACACCTAGAAAAGTAGAATGAAAATCAAGATGAAAATATTGTTAAAAAGAAAAAAATACATTATTCTCATATAACTGCTTGGTACATTTATATATATATATATATATATATATATATATATATATATATATATATATAAAACCAAACTTAGTTTTCTAATTTCTATATTGTTCCCAAAACAGAACTTGGGAAATAACACATCGCTTAATTAGCCCAGGAGTCCAATTAAAAACAGCTGGTTGGTACAAAAACCTGCAGCCACAGGGGAGCCATGGGACTGAGGTTGGGAAACACTGGGTTAGATAGATTGGTCTATACCAGGGGTCCCCAGCTCCGGTCCTGGAGGGCCCCAGTGGCTGCAGATTTTCATTCTAACCCTTTTCTTAATTAGTGACTTGTTTTTGCTTTTGATAATAATGAATTTTATTTGACTTGCTCTTCTACGGTGGGCTGGCGCCCCTCCCAGGGTTTGTTTCGTGCCTTGCACCCTGTGTTAGCAGGGATTGGCTCCAGCAGACCCCCGTGACCCTGTGGTTAGGATATAGCAGGTTGGATGATGGATTGATGGATGGATGACTTGCTCTTGAAGACTGAGACCACTTAATTGTTTCTTTTTCCCTAATTAGCAGCCAAACATTAATGAGATACAAAATGAATCAAAACATGACCAGCCAACTGTGCCTATCATACAATATCTGAAAATAAAGAAAGGTGAAGGTCTCAGGAATGTTGATCTGCTCAGGTCCACAAAACATTTTAACAGTCCTCTTAAAAAAGAGAAAATCAACAATTTCTGAGATGTCTGTTATTGCACAATGGGAGCAGCAGCATGCCATGGAATTAAAGAACAGGTTTAATTAACGACAAGAATCAGAGCCTAATGAAGCAACTGGTTGGAGTGAAATTGCTTGGAGTTTGAGGCCCTGACTTAGTTGGTCTTCTGTTGGCTCACTCACTTCACATTTTATTTCTGTTTGGGTGCCATTTAAGGAAAGAAATGAAGCAATTAAGAGGAACAATAAAGAAATTCAGGGGAACAAATCTTACAAACCAAGTCAATTAAAATGAAAGGAAAGGAGTTAATTAGCAGCAAAAATAGGTCACCAATTAAAAAAAGGGTTAGAATGAAAACCTACAGCCACTGGGGCCCACTAGGACCGGAGTTGGGGACCCTTGGCCTATACAAATTAATCTGAGTCATTTAGGTAAGGGGAAAAAGACACTGAGCAATGGAATCCTTGTCTTTAGAGCTGTGAGTCCTCAGTGCTAACAAATGTGCCAACATGCTATCATCTAAGTCTAAAGTCAAGTCAGATTTCTTTATGTACTGCTGTTCTTTTACCTCCATATAATATAGTAACCCCAGACCCAAATTAACCCCTGAATCTAGCAAATGTCTCTCCTTCTCTTCCCTAGAAAAGGCATAGGAATCATTCAGGTTTCTGCATCCCCAGGGAGTGAATTCACACACACACACGCACATATTCACATTCACTCACTAACTCACTTTCTCATCTCTCCCATTAATCCATTTTCACAGTTTGAAACACACAACAGGGCTGATGTTCCAACTAATAGTTATGACTCAAGCTAGGTAACACTGGTCTCCTATCTCTGGTCTGTAGGACTCGTCCTCTGTGGATTTGACATCTATAGGGCTTGCACACATGCAGATGTTGCAATCTGTTGGATTCCATCCCACAAGACCTTTTATCCCCTACAGAAATGACCCAGTGCCAGACAGCTAATTGCACAGAATTCACAAAGTGCAGGATCAGCAGGACACCTGTCCGCATGCAAACAGGCCCTTTGTGCAGCGGATAAAGCCCAAGCGTAACATGAGAAAGCACTGCAAAGCTGCCTGTTGTGTATGTTAGTACACGTGACCCTCATGTTTGATGAAGGTTCACCTCTTCTCTAGCTCTCCCTGTGACACGTATAGCCTGATCCGACTGGTCTCCGTATTTCAGCCGCCTGACGGCTTTTATTTGAGTTGTGGGAAGCAGGGTGCGGCGCTTTACATCCGAGGTTTGCTGTGCAAATGGCAAGTTAGGACTCTGCACAAACATGACTTTTTCTCAAGAAAAGGTCTCCGAGCCCCCCGAGAACCTGTACATATGAGCCAGGGGCCAATGCAGGCAGTCGAGCTGAGTCCAGAGAGCAGCAAAAGTACAGTAGTTGTGTATGTTGGAATTGTATCTTTAACAGACAAAATGTCACTTTCATTCTAATGCTTCTTCCAACAGGGTTCTTCCCTTTAGGGAAAATATGGAAAGTAAATGCAGCTGTCTGCTGACCTGCCGGCTGCCACCATCTGGTCACGGCAAGAGGGAAAGAGCCAAGTCAAAAGTGGGGTTGTGCTGCAGTCTAGAACATGGCAACTCAAATGTCCTGAGCCAAGCTTCATGTGAACAACCTCAGTAAGAGAATTGCGAAGGTAAAATGTCTGCTAAATTCATCTCAAGAAATAAACATAAAGTAGTCTTTATCTCAAGGATAAAGTACCTGCCTTCATTGGTTCAATGTAGTCTCATACAGTGTGGTTGTGTGCTGCACACAGTGCATAGCTAAAATAATACATAAAAAATACAACGCAACATGAGCATTATTGGGTATCCACACTGCTGCCCCAACCTTAGAAAGATGCAAGAAATGTTATAATATATAAATATATTATTCAAATTAGTGCAAGAGAGTGAAGGCAACACAACAGGAAAGAGAAGCAGAAGACAAACCATACTGCAGATAGGGCAGCTCATCCTTCTGACTTCATTGAAGTTCCTCGTGCAAGTACTCTTTTACGTCTCTTATTTACCTTCTAGTCTCTTTCTCTTTCCCTAGCAGATCTTTAGACTATCTTCCTCCCACCATTTGAGCATTTACTTGCTTCATCCAAAATGTCTTTTTCAGGTCAATGGGTATCCATCCATTTACTTTTGGGACTCCAACCTGTATCTTCCTCTACTGGTCCCTGGTGACTTTACACTCCAAACCCATTTGTAAGCCCTCACATACATAACTGCAGTTTCTTGGTGGAAGTAAGATTAGGATAACTTAGGGTTAGAGGTGAGTGCTGTTAAGATTAGGGGTCAGTGTGGCTAACATGTAGTATAGATGTGGGGTAACGTCAGTTCTACCATGAATCTGCTGCTCATTATATTTAAAACTTTTGCCAAGAAAGTGAGGCTAAAATCTGTGGTGATGTATGGCTCCATGGCTCTGCAGTTTGATGCTTTTCAGCCCTAAAAGTCTATAGCTTCTCTTTGGCAGAGGTTCAAACAAACCTGTCAAGTGACTATTTGTCTGCTCTCTGGTGTTTTAAGGTGATGATAACAACTTTCCAGCAAAGACAAACATAAAAATAATAATAAGAGTAACCAGGTCAGGTCAGGTTGGGGAGCATGCACTGGTACAGCACATTGCCACACCCACCACACAACGAAACAGCTTGGGATCCTAGTTGACAACCCACCAGAGCAGACACGTAGTCCAGTCTCACCCTCCGGAAATGACCATCATCTGCAGCAGCCAGGTGTTGCATGGGCTTCCCGTTGGCCTGGTCCAGCTGCTCGGGTCCTCAACAATGCACAACACAAAGTCAAACCAGCAGCACCCAAGGATACTCCAAAGAGACACAAAACCGAAGGAGTCCAGTCTTCGTCTCAGGACACTTGATAGCATTCATGTCTCCCAACCGTATAGCAAAACAGGAAGCACCAGGACTCTAAAGATTTGTGATCTTCATCTTTTTACAGAGCGCCACACACCCCTTTCCAGAGACCTCATGACCCTCCATGCTCTCCCAATCCGTCTACTGAGTTCATAGGAAGAGTCACCAGAGATATGAATGTCGCTGCGGAGGTAAGTAAACCTCTTGATGTGGTTGACACTCTCTCTGCAAACAGACACACTGCTGATGGCTGTGCCCAAGAGGTCAGTAAAGGCCTGAATAATAATAATAACAATAATAATAATAATAATAATAACTGATTCAAAGTAACCATCAAATGAGGCAAGCTTGTCTCAGGACCAAGTGCAAATGTAAACAATGCTACTAAGATTTACCTAATGACTACAGCTTAGTGGCTCTTACAACCCACATCATGAAGACCTTCGAAAGGCTGGCTTTGAACTATGTTAGCTCTCTTGTGAAAGACCATCTGGACCGCTTGGACCCACTGCACTTATTCTCACCTGGACAAAGCTGGCAGCAGTCTGAGGGTTATGCTTTTTTATTTCTTGAGTGCCCTCATACCATCCAGCCATCCTTGTTAAGGGATAAGTTCAGAGATGTGCAGGTGGATGAGCCTATGGTGTACTGGATAATGGACTATCTGTCGGGCAGATCGCAGTTTGTGAGAGTTGAGGACTGTGTTTCTGATACAGATGGGAGCAACACTGGAGCACCACAAGGAATAGCCCTGTCTTCTTTTCCTGTGTACCTTGGATTATAATTATAATAGCAGATCAGGTAACTTGTGGAAATTCTCAGATGATTCTGCACTAATTGGCTTTATTGATAAGTGGGAGTGGAGTCAGGTAGAGAACTTATCTCTTGGTGCAAAAATAATTGCCTGCTGCCTAACATCAACAAAACCAAGGAACTGGTTATTGATTTTTGCTGCACCAAAGAGCCTCTGTGTTCAGTCACTATTCAGAGAGTAGAAATGGAGGTTGTGAAATGGTAAAAATACTTAGGGGTCCACATCAATAACAGGCTGGACTTTTTTTTTTCGTTCTTTATTTCACCTTATACAACTTCTTGTATTAGGAATTTGTTAGTTTTGACATACCCCTTGGGGTCAGAGCACAGGGTCAGCCATTGTACAGCGCCCCTGGAGCAATTGAAGGTTAAGGGCCTTGCTCAAGGGCCCAGCAGAGTAGGATCTCTTTTGGCAGTGACGGGGATTCAAACTGGCAACCTTCGGGATACCAGAGCAGATCCTTAGCCTCAGAGCTACCACTCCTCCGACTTGTCTCATAACAGAGGAACTCTAAAAGAAAGAACAGAGCAGGAGACTGTGTTCATTTATAATAAATACATTGAATAATATTGGGCCAGTAACATCACTCCAAGAGAGGCCCAATGAATTAGCAAGCTGATTAAGAGGACAGGCTCAGTTAACGGGCATGCTCCTGAACTTCCAGGAGGTAGTAATGCCAAAGTGCCATTAACAATGCTGTGCATTCTCTCTCTGACACGCAAACACTGAAGACTTTCAGCAAACAAATTGTTCAGCAGAAGTGAGTCAAGAAACACTATGAGGGCTCCTTTGCAACAACAATACACCTGCATAATGGCTTACTGGGACTGGGGCTGTTCTTTTTTTGTCTTTGGCAAAATCAGATGTTTTTTCTTTCCTTTTATTAAATTTAATGCATATTTGAGGGAAGGTTGTTGTTATATTTATGTATTTATTGAGAATCTATCTATCTATCTATCTATCTATCTATCTATCTATCTATCTATCTATCTATCTATCTATCTATCTATCTATCTATCTATCTATCTATTTTTATTTCAGCAATGAAATAGGTAGAAATTTGTGTCCAACAATGAGGGTTTTCTTTTTCTATCAGTATACAGAGGTGCATCTCAAAATATTAGAATACCAATACCAGAAAAGGTTATTTGCCTTTGTATTTCAAAAAGGTAAACCTTCACATATATTATACAGTAACAGTGCACTGCACAAATACACTTGACTTGAGCATTCCTAGTTTTCATCCTCTTTCTTTCTCTGTACGTTTAGCATTCGTTTGCTCAGAGGTTGATACGCTTGCTGATTCCTGAGCAGCTCTTCTTTCTCCACCCTAGCTGCCTGCTTCTTCTCTTCTTTCGTTGGCATCTTTTCATGTTAAAACTGATTAAGTCAGTGTTTGTGTTGCAGTTACTTAGTACGGTTTCGTTAATTTTTCACTTAAGCTGGCACTTAAGTCTTCAATCTGCCTCAAGAATGATTTAAGATATGAAGAGGTAGGGGAAGTGACGGTGAAGGTGGTAGGGATGAGAATGGGCACAGCCACCCTGCTGGCCGCTGCCAAGAGTTGATTCTACAATAAAATAAAAACTAAAAGAGGAATAAAAACCTTGGAGGTCAATCATCACCCCGAAAGCGGACAGTAGACGTCACGTAGTGTTTATGTACCAAATTTCAGGTCAATAGTTCAAATGGTTTGCGAGCTACAGGTGATTTAAAATCCTGGACACACAAACAGACAGCCATGGTAGCGTATTATATATAAAGAAAGATTAATTACATATGCAGTAAAGTGAAATATTTCAAGCCTTTTTTGTTTTAATGTTGATGATTATGACAGACGGCTCATGAAATTCAGAAATTCAGCATCTCAAATGACTGTTGCCAATGATCAATCAAAAAAGGATTCGCAATAGAGAAATGTCCAACTTCTGAAAAGTATGTTCGTTTATACAGTCAATACTTAGATGAGGCTCCTTTACCACAAATTACTGCATCAATGCAGCATGGCATGGAGGCGATCAGCTTGTGGCACTGCCGAGGTGTTACTGAATCCCAGGTTGCTTTGATAGTGGCCTTCAACTCATCTGTATTTTTGGGTCAGGTGTGTCTCATCTTCCTCTTGACAATACCACATAGATTGGGGGTTCAGGTCAGGTGAGTTGGCAGGCCAATCAAGCACTGTAATACTAAGGTCAGCAAACCATTTGACAGTAGTTTTGGCACTGTGTACTGGTGCCAAGTCCAGCTGGAAAAGAAAATCGGCATCTCCATAAAGCTTGTTAGCAAATGGACACATGAAGTGCTCTTAAATCTCTTGGTAGATGGCTGCACTGACTTTGGACTTGATAAAAGCACAGTGAACCAACACCAGCAGATGCCATGGTGCCCCAAATCATCACAGACTGCGGAAACTTCACACCTGAACTTCAAACACTTTGGATTCTGTGCCTCTCCACTCTTCAAAAATTCTAGAATTGACTTTCATTGACAATCCTGTCAAGGCTGCAGTCATCCCTGTTGCTTCTGCACTTTTTCCTACAACAGTTTTCCCTTCCAGTCGACTTCCATTAATATGTTTCAACTCAGCACTCTGCAAACAGCCTGTCTTTTCAACACTGACCTTCTGTTCACTTACCCTCCTTCTGGATGTTGATGATTGTCTTCTGGACAACTGTCAAGTCAGCAGCTTTCCCCATTTTGATTGTGGTTGCATATATTGACGTAGACCAAGAGATGTACAATATTTAAAATGTTTAAATAGTAATTTACTCAAACTTGAATGAGAAATTCTAATAATTTGAGACACTGGAGTTCTGATTTTCTTGAGGTACAGTATCTGCCATAATCATCACCATTAAATATTTCACTTACTTGTAATTTATATAGCATATATTAAGATTTACCTTTTAGAAATACATTGCAAAAGCAAATGACCTTTTTTACAATATTCTTATTTTGAAATTCACCTGTAAATATACAAGGGGTATTCCTGACCTTGGCCACCTTACCCTGTGCCCACAAGCATGCAGAGAGAGTGCCCACAGAGTGGCCACTTGGGACACAACATTTAATTTCCCTTCTTTGACTCACCAGAGTCCACTCAGGAGGGGCTGCACAACTCACTTGGCACAAGGCCTCCTTGTCCCCTGGCATTTGTGTCAATCCGTGATTCACACTCTGTCTCTGACATCATTGTGCCTGAGGTCCATGACCTCATCAGCACTGCTAGGTTTAATGTCAGGTCTGAAAGGGCAGACAGCTGTGAATTTTGTGTGTGCCAACATCAGGGCAGAGCTGAAATCATTAAGAGTACACTTTTTCCTTTAAGGATGCCCACAGGAACACTCATCTTGCGTCAAAGACTCATCCCTCCGGGCACAAGTGGGTTTTGGCATAAAACTGACACAGGACAGGGGAAACATACTTGAAAATAGGAACCCATGCTGATGATGTTTACTAGTTCAGCTACCAGTATGGGTAAACATGGCCCATAAGGAGGTAGTAAGCTATTTTGTCTTAAATTGTTATTCCTCTGAGAACACTGCAATGAGAGAGAGGTCAATGGAAACTGGCAGAAGGTGCCCTCAGACCAAAAGGTGGTACTAAATCATTCTGAAATGGAAAGGTGTGACCCTGCTGTCTGTGTTAGGATGCCAGAAACCTGGAGGTCATCCAGGGCACTTGGTGAGATTTTTACACAGAGTGGCACAGGGAAATAGGAAATTTTCAATTGACGTTCAATGCACGTATAAACACATTACAAAATACATTTAATGATGAAATATATTGTACAGGATATACAATTAATGATGGTAATCAATATTCATTCAATATTCTTTTTATATTTTGAAGAAAACATCATGAGTGTGTTGTCCATTTCTCCACACACATACTGACAGCCTGTTGTGGAAACTCAGAGATATGTTTTCACTTTTGACAGTAAAGTCTTTCCATTTTAAGAGTCTTTTAATTAATGCCAAAAAATAAATTAAATCCACTATGATTCAATGTTACATAATAATAACATGTATATACCTTCAAGGGGGTGGATACTTTTAATAAGCAGTGTAGTTTGCAGTAATGGACAAAATTTTCATTTCATGTTTTTATACAGAACTGAGATAACAGAGTTTTCTGATAGAATATGCATCTATGGTGAACAATGTTGAACAACAACAAACAATATCAAAAATGTCCATGAAAAAAATTGCATATTGCTCCTGCCACATAATCCAAGAAGAATTCAGTCGTATGCTTACAATGGACCAAACACATGTATTTTTACTAAAGTACTGCTAAACAAACCCCTTCTGGAAAATGTTTTGTGAACTAAAGTGAAATGCGCTGTCACACACATGCACATTGGATGCAGCCTAAGGCCTCTGGTGATGGAAATAACCTGTCGAACCAGAGGGTGGCGCTGTTTTCTAATACCTTCTCTGTTCCTCCCTCTGCAGAACAGAAGACTGGCAGCTTTTCCACCACTGACGTCACATCTGTTGTTCACCCTCCTAGACTGAGATCATTTAAACTCTCACATTTTGAACCAATTCTGTCCTGAACTCACATCTGAAAAGATGTTCTTTTGGTGTTTTTTTTTCCTTTGCAATTATTTGGGGTCAACAGGTGGTGATCCCAACTTTTTTGTTATAGTGCTTGGATATGGCCAAACATTTGAACTGAAGACCCGCCTTGCACCTCATTCATTGGTCAGGGCTTTATCGCAGTAATAGCTTATTCATTGGCTAACACTGTGCAATAATAACATTGCAAAATGCATTGAGAGACATCAATCACTAAAGATTCAAAGTTAAAGAAGAGTAAAAACATTATCAGAAAGATATTTTGCTTTATACTTTAAAAAGCTGAAGGTCAATTCAACCATGCAGTTTCACAGGCTACTTCTAAATAATTCCGAGGTACTCCAGTTGTGGCACACAGCTATGAATATAAATGTAACAACAGGAGGTCGATCTTCAATTCAAATGCTCGTTTGCATCTGAGTGCATTTTAATCTTTGCTCAGGACAGACAGGGTTTATTTGACAATATTTTAGTAAAGCTGCATATGTTTGAGAGATTTATTTTTTCTTGGACATCCTTAATATTGTTTTCCATTATCCAGCATTGGTCTCCATAGATGACTATCCATCAGAAACTTTCCTATGTCCATTCCACACAAAAACATGACATTAAAAAATTTTCTCAACCATCACTGAAAGCAGTAAGCAACATATAAATAATATCACTTTTGGGTGGAGTATTCCTTTAAGCTCCCTACAGCCTTGTTTTGGCCTAAGAGAGTGGATAGGTGGAGTGATGGACATACTCCCTAATGGCAGATTCAGCTCATCATTCTTCACCCATTGTCAATGGCATGCAGGCACTGCACGTCTTCAGTTTCCTCAAGCCTTGTTTTCATGACTGCTGAAGCCTGTTCACTCTTGCATGGCCTCCAACTGCCTCGAGCCATCAACCACATCGGAAATCACCAGAAAATATTAGTTCTCTATAGGAATATTTCCATGTGAAGGGAGGTAGACAAGGGGGTACTAAAATGGACATGACGTCATCTGTGAAATCAAAATGACCTAGAAGCTTTCTCTATGAACTGCTCACGTGTAACTGTAGCTTTGTGATTTTCTCAAATATCACAAAATAAGCCAGAGAATGAGAGCCAACGAGACAGTGAGAGAGGCAGACACTGGTGTCCGCCCACAGAAAGAGAACAGCCGAGCGAAAAGCTGAAATAGATGGCTCTCATTTGTAACGGCTCACTGCCCCTTTTTTCTGTGCCTGCAGTAAGGAAGCTGCCCAGCTGGGCCTGTGCACTGGACTGAACTAGAAGAACCCCGAGGGCAGCTTCTCCAGAATCGTTTGCTAGAATGCAGGCAGCCACTTAGAAGCCTGAAGCTCATCTTAAAGTGGGAGTGGCTCTGGGTTGACATACAATTCAAGACAAAAGGATTTTTCTTTGATTGTGTAATTACAAGCAAGCAGACATGGGCCGGGGGTCAGCTGTCTGTTCATGGATCCAAAGGCATGACAGTTCACAAAGTAAAGCTTGGTAAGAGTGAATAGATGGATTGTTGAGGAGTGCAAGGCACTCACACTCAGGCAGACCACACCAAAGAGACACAATGGAACTCAAGGTGTGTACACACAATGGTATTCAAATGCTCTTATTGCAAATACACACACAAATGTCCACCACTCATCAGACAATGGGCACCTCGGGCAACATTTTACTCGTGTGAACAACTCACTTCATGCACATGCACACACACAAACACACAATCTGCATTCTACCAAATGTATACATGTCTTGTAGAAACACATTTTTCAAACACTGAAGTTGTGTCTATAGATGCTGTCAATTACACATGCATAGTAAGTGTCTTGGTGACAACAGGGACAGGTGAGGGTGTGACACAATTTGTAACATGGCTTCTGCATCCACCCATAAAGTGGAGAAAAAAAAAATGTCATCACTTCTGTTTCCACCTTGACTGCTCCCGTTCTGGCATAAAGGAGAACAATGACAGGAAGTAAGCATCACTTGATAGATCAAAGCCCTGATTTATTGATAGGCAAAAAAAAAAACTGTCGTTCCTTGTTGTTCTTGTTGTGGAGAATGGACTTGTCCTCTTTTCAGGGTAAAAACTTGGAGTCTCAAGATGGGCAAGCAGAATAGACTTTATTGCAAAGATGCACACAGTCATCTCAGTTCAATGAAGTAAGCACCTTTCCTTGGGCGAACCTTACATTTATTGCAATTCTTATTAGTATCTCTTTTGTGCTTGAACATTTTTCATCATTTTCGGACTCTAAAAACACAAATCCTTCATTCCTAAAGTTTATCCATACCACAAATGTTTACCCATGCTTTATCTGAAATAATTGTTTTTCTGCCCCTAGCTGCCACCATTATTTGTAAAACCAAAACATAGTTAGCAAGGAGTTACATTCCCTCAATGTTATAATAATAATAATTATTATTTGCATTTATATAGCACTGTTCTCACTACTCAAAGCGCTGAGCAATTGCTGGTTAAGGGCCTTGCTGAAGGGGCCCAACAGAGCAGAGTCCCTTTTTGCATTTACGGGACTCAAACCGGCAACCTTCTGATTGCCAGTGCAGATCTCTAGCCTCAGAGCCACCACTCCACCTAAATCACTTCTCACATTCCTGACCTAGAGCTGGTAGATAATGGTGGTTTTCCATGCATTAAGAAAAATAAAAAATACAGGCATGAGCCTTTAATGATTTAACTCTTTCATAGCCTAAAGCTAACTAGTACAATATGTTTCATTTTAATGGAGATGAAGATTACGTTAATACAAGTTTTAAATCCTCTATATTATTTGCTTTTTGTATTAAAAACATTCTTGCTATTAGAAAATGTGTGTTCTTTTTCCAGCTGGACTTCAACACTTTTTATGTCTAGTGATCTGAAAAGGAGACATGAAGAACAAAAAGGGGTAGCCAGGTGGTAATCCCAGTTTTATGATTATATGAAAAAAATGATAAAAATAAATGGCACACAAGGGTACAAAATAGTGGAGCATTCAGCCAAAAAAAAACACATGGTAAAGGATCAATCCATCAGCCTTTGCTGGTGGTCCTCGACTTCCTCTGGCTATGCAAATTTTATATTGGCATCCCATAAGGGTCGGTCTTCTTGATGGAAGTGAAAAATAAGTGAGGCATCATTGGAACTGTGGATTGAAAAACATATGGAGTTAGCGTAAGTGCCCCCACTCTACACGGGGCGGTTACCTTTTTGAAGCCCTGAAGATGTTCCCCATGTGCACATGCTTGATAGTCCTATGACTAGTTCATTTACAATACACAGCATCTCAGGAATTAACATAGATGTGCCCAACTGGGGGCATGCTTCAAACACACACTTGGCACGTGTTATATGAAGCTTGTTATAATATTGAGATTAATGTCACTATATCTGTTTAGACTCTTTAAATGCATTTTTCATTTCTTTTCTGTAAGCATGCAGAGCTGAGCCAGATTTACCACAGAGTGTCAGCATTCAGAATTGCTGGGCCAAGCATAGGATAAGACAGACAGGGACAGCTGGAGGAATGTGTCGTCAGCCTGAAAGCGAACTGTGTGTTATTTGAACCTACTGTCTGATGTCAGCTCAAAATCTTCTCTCCTTGTTTGAAAATGGGCTATGTGCCATCTGGGGGCTTGTGCATGGAAAAAGCAGTATAAAACATTCTGGAGGATTGCCAGCCATTGGGAAACTCAACAGCCGGACTGGAGACTATGTCGAATTGGTCCGAGAAAACCTTCTTGCGTTGTGACGATGACTGCAAACTCCATACGCAAGGCCCCCACCCTTGGACTGAGTACTGCAGTGTGTTTCCCCCGTTATTTATGCAGCGTAAGCTGATATTAAACAAAGCTAAGTTTATCCTCGTTTCTCATGTAATCTTGTAAACCGTCATATTGCATGCTGGGTTGGATAACACCTAATTAATTTATAATTAATTAAAGTCAGGTTAATTAAAATGCCGCAATTTAAAAGAATATATTTCCGAGGAGCTAAAACCTCATATCGGACAACAGCACGTCAGGTAGACAAAGCCCATCAGGCAAACGCTCACTACTGTGTACATGCATTCAGATACAAAATTCTCTCATTTTCTTTGTTCTCCACTTTAAGGGTGGAAGCAGAAACTATAGTAAAAACTGTGCCACACCCTCACCCATCCTTGTTTTCAGCATAAATCAATCTCCTTACCATGCATATATAATTGACAGTATCCATAGCACACAACGTCAGTGTTTGCACAAGTGTGTCTACAACATTACATTAGGTAGAATGCAATGCATAACAAATGTAGAGTAGAATTCATCTAACGCACAAAATTGGCATCTCACTCACAAATGTACACACACATTGAAAACCTCAAGCAGACTCTGGGCACCTCATGCACACACAACATTGACTAGTGTCAACAACATGCATGCAGATACAAAATGTCTACACACAATGCACATTACTAATGCACATATTTTGTAGAGCTGCGGTGGGCTGGCGCCCTGTCTGGGGTTTGTTTCCTGCCTTGCGCCCTGTGTTGGCTGGGATTGGCACCAGCAGACCCCCGTGACCCTGTATTAGGATATAGCAGGTTGGATAATGATGGATGGATGGATGGCTGGATGGATGGATATCTTGTAGAGATACTTTGTTGAGACACAACACGTTTCTAAGGGTTATTGTAAAAGGGTGAAAACAGACCAGGAGATTGTCGCTTATTAATGAAATTTAGTCAGGCAAACATAGTCATCTCTGGTGATTATCTTTGTGGAGTTTTTCTTTTCTTTTTTGGGCTGGACAAGATGGCGCCTGTGCCTGGCTTGCTGTCTGTTGCTCTCGGTTCTACTTGTGTTTGGTTGCTAATTTGTGAATGCATCCAGTTCTTTGCTTTGTTGTGATCGTCGCTCACTCTTTGACATTCGAGTTGCTGACGAAGAACTGATGGGTTATGACCTGGGTGAACAGAAAGCATCTATTCCACCGCTTCTATTGGAATTACCTGCTCACCTCTGGTGTGCTCCGGTTTCTCCACCTCAGAGGGAATGGAGAGGATGCCAGACGCGGGGAAAGCACAGTCGTTTGGTTGGTGAAAACTGGATTTTATCTGGCTTTTTTTTCTGGAATGGACACATTTTGGCCGAGTGTGGATCGGATCGTCATCACGTCATTTCCTGACAGTCTCTGGAGTCTGCATTTACCAAGGTTATGGAATAGTTTTCCACTGACTTTGAGATCAGTAGAATCTGTTGAACTGTTCAGGTGTCGACTTGGGACTCATTTGTTTGAATTGGCATTTGGGTAGCACTGTCATCTATAGATAATCTTTGTATTGTCATTGCTCTGTATTTTCTTTTAATATTTAATTTTTTATGTTTTATTGTTCAGCACTGTGTGACTTTTGCCTGTGGTACATGCTTTATAAATGCATTTTTATTTAGTTTACTTAATTTTCCCCAGGTATTCTCCTGTTTTACTCTCACACCTCATATACAGTACGTGTTAGACAGTCTGCCATTTCCAAATACCCCTGTATATGTTGTTGACCATGTAGTGGGCTGGCATCCCATCCAGGGTTGGTTCCCACTAAAACCCTGAACTGGTTTAAGCAGGTTCCATGAATGGGATAGAGGCAGGTTGAGTAACTTAGTGAGAAGCTCAATCCTACAACCCAGATAGTAACGCCTGCCCTCCAAGCTTTACAATTCAGACACTTTTGCCACACAGATGCACACACGCACATACAAACATGAGTCCAAATCTATATCTCATATTGCACTTTTTGGAAGCAATAACCCATTTACTGTGACAGAGTGAGCATTTTCGTTTTTATTTTTAGATGCAATTTGATGCATGTGCTAGTTACAGTACACTCACTGCGGCTTTGGTGATACTTGAAGCTGAAATCTCAAAAATGTTTCAATTAATGAAAATGGGAGCCCAGAATAAATGCGTCTCGTGGATAATTTGGGATCCTCGTAATGCACGTTATTAGCGAAATTGCACATAATTGGCTGTCATGGTTACACGGAGACAGTGGAGCGCCTGCAAATAAAAGGGTTTCACAAAGAGAGGGAATCAGAAGACAGAAAATCAGAGGATGGAGAGTGGAATGAGAGATTGAGAGCGAGAGAGGGCACAGCGAGATAACGCTGTTGGGTCTGACCTGAGATTAGCTGAGCACTGACTACGGGCCATATTCTCTGATAGTTGCCATGGTCACAATAATTTTACCAAGAATGAAAACAAAAAAATGGAGACCGCTGCCTGCAGAAGAAGAGGCCATATCACTCGTGTCACAAGTCTCTTCACTAAAAAAGCTACTGCCGGGCACCCATCCTCTAATGAAGGGTTTTAATTATGATTCATTTTACAGGCAATAGTCTAAAGAATCCATCAAGGATCATTGGTCTAACTAGGGATTGCACAAATTAAGGCTTTCCCAAAGTAAACTTGAATCAAACAGAAGTATGCATTTAGCTTTCTGACATTTTGAGAAGTGATGTCACCAATTGTAAGGACTCAGCGCCTGTCCAGACCCTATAAGGAGCTCAAGAGTGACGCCTGGCACAGAGAAACAAGGAATGTGTGGTGCCAGAGATGGGCCGTTCACATAGCCGTGCTCTCTGCTTTGTGATGCACACACGTTCAAAGACGAATGCGTTTCTGACTTAATAAACGGAGATTATTACAGCAAACAAATTCTTTCAAGGCGTCCTCTTTGTTTCTGTCAGATAAGGTAGTTTGGTTGCATTAGGTTTGCAGATGAGCACTTGGAGGCTTCTCCCACATCAGATAGCATTTTGTTCATTACACGCCTCATTAATTTAAATGCAAATTGATTTCTGATGTGGCTTTTTTTTTTGGCAGGCATGTCATGTGCCTTTCTCTTCATTTTGATTCATCTTGCTACAGCTCAAGGAGCACGCCTTTAACCTGCCTTCTTTCTAGAATGGACACCGCTCAGCCCAACTTTGGCCCATTCTTCAGTTCTAAAGTCAACTCCATTTACATTCACTGTTAAAGCATAGCTGAAGGCAAAAGCTGTAAGACTTGAGCCCAGGCAGCAGGATAGAGAGCCAGGGAACACGTGCCGAGGCCACCGCTCGGCTGTCAGACACAGTGTCCGTTCACATGAAGCAGGCCAGCAGTCCCACTGTCTGACATGGCCTCAATTCACATCAGCAGAGTCAGCAGGCCAAGTGTCCAACCGCTTGGGATTCTCCCACTGCCTCGGGGGCAAACAGTACAGCGCAGCTCAGCTGACCTGGTCACCCTGGGAGTTTGGCTTGCTTCAAGGTGAGAGACTGGAAGCACGAGAAACTGGTGGTAAATTCACCTGAGGTGTTTTAAAAGTGACACCACAAAAACAAGAAGATGATCTCTCTCACAAACTATAAATGTAATATAGCAAATACATCTCTTTGTCCTCACTGAACAATGTAATTTCTCCTAATTAATTTTGGTGTTTTCATTTATAGCGCCTGATACGACTGGAGGGCAGCAGTCACTTGGGTTTCCTTGGTGTTGACGCTCACAAATTGATGGGACAGGAAGGTCGCACTGCAACGACAGCTGTTGCTAAGCAACAACAGGCCTGCACGGCTGCTGATAACACCACAGGCCCCTCGTTCTGCCTGAGTGCACCCCGTCTGAACTGAACAATACCGGCTTAATGAAGCTCTCAGCTGCCCCTGAGCTTCCAGCTGACACCCCAACCATCACTCCCTACAGCTGCTCTGCAATCGCTGTTCAGAAAAATGTCAGCCCAGAAAGTGCATAGAATGCAAGTTTAATGTGTCCCACTGAACAGGCGCTCACTCGGGTAGTTCTTGCCATCCTCCCTCCATCACTAGTACAACCCAGCACCCAAATTTAATATTCCTGCAGACCAGAAACATCATTGGCAGGATAACTGTCAGTCAAAGTCGACTTCAACAAATCATGTTCCTGCTAGCCAGCTTCACCCTTCTCTGCAGAACATCTCAGCAGTGATAATCAAGAATATATTTCTGCCGCCAAAAGCCTTCAAGACATAGCTGCAACTGCGGTGGGTTGGCACCCTGCCCGGGATTGGTTCCCTGCCTTGTGCCCTGTGTTGGCTAGGATTGGCTCCAGCAGACCCCCGTGACCCTGTGTTCGGATTCAGCGGGTTGGAAAATGGATGGATGGACATAGCTACAAGTAGGTGGAGTTGACTCCAATTGACGACCAGAGCTCCAAACATTTACACTGTGGTTAAGATGAGGGTTGTAGGAGGGTTATCTGACTCAAATAATGGTGACTGTCCAGGTACTTGGAGCTCCAGGATGGAGGCTTCTGACTGCTGTGATACCAGACTTGCGGTAAAGGATGGGCAGGGTCCAAGTTAAAGTAGAAGCCTGCCAATGGAGGGCATGGTCAAAGGGCAAGGAACCAAAGGAGGAGTTTTTGACACGTCATCAGCAGAGCTGTAGTGTTATTGACATTATGGTGCAGCAAGATTTCAGTAATGAGAAGTATCCAGACTACACAGCTTTTTTTAGTGATAGCAACAATGGAATCTTTGAGAGACTGAATCAAATGGAATAACTGATTCATAAAAAGATTTGATCTTACTTAATAAACCTTATTTTAGAGTCAGCACATTTTTTTTTTATCTGTTGTCCACTGGTGGACTTTTAAGTTTCTATGCCTTGAGGCCTCAGCCAACAAGCCAATTCCCCCCTACTGGGCTATTCTACAGCTGAGACAGTGCTAGTCTGGCCAATCTGATGAAGCAGCCTTCTACCTAATGATTCCAGTGCTCCTTTTTTATCTTCTTAGGGAGTCAATAGTTGGGGAACCATCATAAAACAGGACCTGTTAAATCCCATTGAGGCATTCCTTGTGTGATTTTGGGCTAAGCAACAAAGAAATTGTTGTTGTTGTACGCCTACATTTTTCCACACCTATATCTATATCCATAGGTATAGTGTATATCAACATATATTGTACAGTAAAAGGGAAGCACATATCAAAGTACTTTTAATTCCTGAAATTCAACACTTGTCAGGTATATTCATCAGAGGGCAATTGATTAGATACAAGGGAAGATGCCAGTCATTGATGGCCTAGTAACATTTTAGCTCTGAGCTGGGAGTAAGCAGAATTCATAGTGATGCAGGTGTTAATTGCACTATATAAATAAAATGTATTATAATAATTAATATTATTATTAATTGGGTCTCATGCGTGTACCACACCTCGGCAAATTCTCTCAAACTTTTTGATCTTCCACTTATCCTAACTCGAGCTGCGTTCTGATTCGTGATATTTCGAGGTCAGTCAATGTGGCTAATAACTATCGATCTGGTATTTTATCTTTCTCCCCCCTAGCATTTTGATGGTCATGGATATTCATGCCCAGTTTCTTAGATGTTTATCCTATGAATGTGGCAGAGCACTCATTACATACTTTTGAAATTACAGGTTCCAATGTGTGCGGCATGGTGGCGCAGTGGGTAGCGCTGCTGCCTCGCAGTTGGGAGATCTGGGGACCTGGGTTCGCTTCCCGGGTCCTCCCTGTGTGGAGTTTGCATGTTCTCCCCGTGTCTGTGTGGGTTTCCTCCGGGCGCTCCAGTTTCCTCCCACAGTCCAAAGACATGCAGGTTAGGTGGATTGGCGATTCTAAATTGGCCCTAGTGTGTGGTTTGTGTGTGTCCTGCGGTGGGTTGGCACCCTGCCCGGGATTGGTTCCTGCCTTGTTGGCTGAGATTGGCTCCAGCAGACCCCCGTGACCCTGTAGTTAGGAATATAGCGGGTTGGAAAATGGATGGATGGATGGTTCCAATGTGGTTCTTTAGAGCGATCCCATTTTTTGGTTTCCAAATGAACAACCCATATGAAAGTTCCAGAAGTAATCTTTAATTTACAACTGTACTTGGTTTGAAAAATAATCATACACTTAAAAATAATGATTCTTTAATAGCATTTTTTTTTGTTTTTTTATTGGATTGTATGCTTCTTCATGGAACCACTGCTTAACAAAGCATCATCCCATTCTGGAAAGGGTTCTCTGCATATGAAGTTGATTTATTGTGTTATAATTAATGTACTGAAATGTAGAAAAAAAGGCTGAAATCTTATATGGTAGACTACCTAGTGGGACACTGAGATTAAGAAGTCCCTTTAACATTGTGACTTATTGGTATTTCACAAATCTGTTACCATCTATTCATGGTTATTTACTGTATGGTGCCTGTAACAGATCTAAATAAATAAATGTTCTTTCTGGAACCTTCATGTGGACAGGTGTTTTAGGAATCAAAAATGGTTCCCCTACGGGAGCGCCGTGGTGGCTGCAGGTTTTCATTCTAACCCTTTTCTTAATCAGTGACCAGTTTTCACTGCTAATTAACTTATTTTCCCTTCATTTTAATAGCCATATTTTTAAGGATTTAGTCCTTTGAATTGACTCTTTTCTTTATGAAATGACAGCCGAACAGAAATGACAGCTGACCAGCTAAATTGGGGCTTCAAATGCCAACCAATTTCACTCCAACCACTTTCTTAATGAGAAGCCAATTCTTGCTGTTAATTAAACTCGATATTTAATTCCATGATTGTTGCTGCTCACATTCTGCCACAGTAGACATTTCCATAACTGTTGATTTTCTGTTTTTTCTAAGAACTCCGTCAAAATGTTTTGGTAACCTGAGAGATCAACCTTACTGAGACATTTACCTTTCTTTATTTTCAGATACTCTGTGATGGGCACAGGTGAGCTGGTCATGTGGCGGCTAATTTTGTGTCTCATTATTGTTTGGCAGTTAATTAAGGAAAAGAAACAACTACTGTAAGTGGACTGATACAAGTTTATTAAAATTAAGGCAAAAGAAGTTAATTAGCAGCAAAAACAGGTAACTAATTAAGAAGATGGTTAGAAAGAAAACCTACAGCCACTGCAGCCCCCTGGGACCGGAGTTTGACACCCCTGCCCAATGGTATTGCTCTGAAGAACCACTCTGGTACCTTTATTTTTAAGAGTGAAGATGATAACAGATTTGTGAAAGACCCTTGTTAAATAACACAGCAGAATTTCAGGTTTTCTTGATCTGTCTGTACCCTGTGTGATGAAAGGCAAGGATGAGCTGGCATCCCAGTTTGGATGGACAATCAGTTACCTGGCTGGAAGGCCTTCAATGGGGAACGCATTTTTTGTTGAGTTAGATCTTACACTTGTTTTTTAACTAATTTTTGGGTGGTGAATCCAGAAATGACCCCAGTTTTTTGCTTTCATATCCAGTTTTTACAATACAGGGAACCCTCCATTTTTGTCAAAAAACATATAAATTTTACATACTATGAAAAAATAATGAAATAATAACTTGAATGTACTGTTTATTCAAATTTCTTTTGTTCATACAAAGGATTTATTGTTACTCTATGACATTTTTTTTATAGTAAAACATTTGAAAATTTACCGGGCAAGCGGTTAAGGTAAACATTTACACTTACAGCTTTTCCTGGAGTGTTCAGTGTTAGGACAATCCTGCCAGATGCTCCAACAATAGTCAGCCATCATATGTACATCCCATCTACCCTGATACCGTCCTTCCATGACCTTCAAATCTTGGTGGAATTATTCACCTTGCTCATCACTGACTGCACCAAGGTTTTCGGGGAAGTTAGAAAGATGGCTATGCAGAAAATGCTCCTTGAAGCTTATATTGCAACCAAGCATTGTGTAGCTCTCCAAGAGTTTCTAGACAATTTCTGTGTAATTATTTGCTCATGTGTTTCCAAGAAAGTCCTTGACAATTGCTTTGAATGATAACCAAGCATTCTTTTCAACTTCTGACATTGTCCTGATGAAATGTTCATCTTTGATGAGCTGCTGAATCTGTGGACTACCAAACAAACTTTATTTTTTCAAATGACAGGCTAGGAAATGCCAAAATGAGGTACCTGAAACAGTCTCCTTCAGTTGGCAAAGCTTTAACGAACTGCTTCATCAGACCCAGTTTCATGTGCAAAGGCGGGAATATAATATTCTTTCTATCAACAAATGGCTCATGTAGAATGTTTGGATCACCTGGTTTTAGGGCAGATCTTGGAGGCCAATTCCTTTCCACCCAATGCCTCTCACGAGCTCTGCTGTCCCACATGCACAGATAACAGGGATACTTGGTGTATCCGCGTTAATGACCAAGAAGGAAGCAAACCTTTTAAAGGTCAACACAGATGACCCAATTGTGTTGGTGATATTGCAACAACTCAATGACTCTCTTTATGTCTGCATATTCTTCAGAAAGAGAAACTGAATGGCCAATTGGGACTGACCCAAATATATTGCCATTGTGAAGGAGGACACACTTTAAGCTCCGCTTTGAGCTATCGATGAATAGTAGCCATTCAGTTGAGTTATAGATTGGAATTCCCAATTCCTCCATTAAACCAGGTATGTTATGGCAATACACAAAGCCACTGTCAGTTCTAAAGTACTGCAGAAATGCAATTTCTCTGGTTCGAAAGTACGATACCTTTGTTCCTTTTTCAAGTAAGTTTTTCTCACGGAGTCTTGATGCTAGGAGTTCTGAAGCCTTCTTCGATAGTCCCAAATCACGTGCCAAATCACTCAACTCATACTGATCAAACCCCTTACGAACAGAGTCCTCTTCAA
This sequence comes from Erpetoichthys calabaricus, assembly GCF_900747795.2. Classification (NCBI taxonomy): domain Eukaryota; kingdom Metazoa; phylum Chordata; class Cladistia; order Polypteriformes; family Polypteridae; genus Erpetoichthys; species Erpetoichthys calabaricus. The sequence goes on from NC_041403.2 coordinate 138,737,172, forward strand.
TTTCAAACTCTTCATAACTGTTGTCACCTAGTTCATCATCATAATCATGTTCTTCAAGAGAGGGTAGTGTAACAAAAACCGGCACTGGGATTTCATCTGAATGAGCCATTGGGTGTATAGTCGATGGTAGACTAGGATACTCTATGTTACATTCATTTTTCTTGTTATATCCTGAAGTTTTCGCAATACAAAAGTAACAGTCACTGAAATGATCTCCTGGCTCTCGCCAAACCATAGGTATACCAAATGACATCTTATCACGTGTTCCCTTTGTCCACATCCGTAAACCCTCAACACACTGTTTGCACACCTTATGAGGGGCCCAAGACTTATTTTGATCACCAAGTTTAACTTTGAAATATGCCAAATAGGCTTGCTCTACAAATGTGCTGATGTTCGCCCTTTGACTGGAAATGGTGAAACTGCCACAGATATAACAAAATGTATTAGGGTTGTTTAGGCACTTACGATGAGAAACAGCAGAGCCAGACATGATCTGAAAGAAAGGAAATACATGTGTAAGTAGAAAAATAGATTTTGCTTATTCACTACGTAGAACAGCACACAACCTCTGACCACACTGTCTTGGGTGTAAATGAATAGCCTATACAAATCCACGCTACAGTAATCGCACTAATATAAATGGTAGAGAAAAAACCTGACATGATAGAAGAAAACTAACCGCACTTTCAGAATCAGCATACCTATTTTAGTGTAAATAAGCTTAAAAATTGAAGTCAACAAAAAATTTGTTCAAAATTGTTCCCCAGTGAATGGATGGAGAACATCAGTGGATGGGTGTCTTGGCTGGAATGATTAGTGTCTCCTTTCTCAGTCAGGTAGATATATAGGAAGAACAGGTGATTACTGCCTTCTGGGGCCATTTGGTGAAGATGCATCTGGAGTTTGGGGGTCTGAGATGCCCTCTACAGGCCACACTTTCTAGGAACCCTACTATACATTAAAAGGTTCTGTTTTGTCAAGAAGGGTCTAACTGTGGCCTGCAATACCTATGACATAGGTCAGGTAGTGCTCACAACATCAGTCACAAAACTCCTTTTGACTGAGATAACCCTAAAACAACCCTAATGTTAACCATAGTGTAATGGGGCCCTAATGTTAACCATAGTCTAATGCGATGGGTGTTTCATGACTGACGTTGAGGGCGTTTCGTGATGTTGGGGCATTACATGACTGACCTCATAGGTACTGCAGTCTGCAATTACACTCTGTTAGTTTTGCCCACATATTTAGAATTATTTCAAAGCTCCAAGAACCAATTTTACATTCAAATAACACTTTCCAGAATGAAATGTTTCTTTGTCAAGCAATGCTTCACACATCTCCATAAAGAGCCGTTAAAGAAGCAGTATTATTAAGGGTGTACAGGACAGAGTAAACAGAATTGCTGATTTCTGCTGCCGAATATTAACACAAAATGATCTGCAAAAGTTGTATTGGTCAGATTCATCAGCACAGCAAAGGAATGTTTATGTTATTTACATAATGTGAGCCATGGAGTCATGTTAGTAATGTCACAAGGGCCTGAATGCATTGAAAGGAGGTGTCTCAACATTGCTGTCATTTTTTTGCGAAGTGTGCACACTTAACTACTTTCAATTTACCTTGAAAGTCAGATGTCGGACCTGGGAACGACACCTAAGTTGATCGCATTCTGTATTCCAAAAATCCAATATGGGCCCTTTCAGGAAAACCTGCTTTAGCAGTTGATAACAGTGCATTAATGGTGTGTTTGCAAATCCTAGCAACATGTCCAAGCATAGAAACTGGACAGTACTGTGTGTACGACTGTTTTAATGAAACACCAATAGGCAGAAGTGCTAATAAACAGTATAAAACTACAGCTTTCAATAAAGTTTGTGGTGCATGTCACCATTTTGGATTGACGTCATAATCTGAAGTCGGACAAATTCAGACCTGACAGACCAGCCCTGAGTTTCCAAGTTCGAAATCTAACTTTGTAAATTTGTGACTTTTAAACTATTTAAAATTTTATGTTGTTGTTAAAATATTCTCATTGAAAGTCATTGGCTTCCATTTAATTTTTTTCAATGGCTAAAGGTGGACTGGAACTGCTCCCGTTAGGGGTTGCCACAGTGGATCATCTTGTTCCATATCATTCTGTCCTCTGCATCTTGTTCTGTTACACCCATCACCTGGATGTCCTCTCTCACCACATCCATAAACCTTCTCTTAGGTCTTCCTCTTTTCCTCTTCCCTGGCAGCTCTATTCTTAACATACTTTTCCCAATATACCCAGAATCTTTCCTCTGCACATGTCCAAACCATTGCAATCTCGTCTCTCTGACTTTGTCTCCCAACCGTCTAACCTGAGCAGACCCTCTAATGTCCTCATTTCTAATCCTGTCCATCTTTATCACACCCAGTGCAAATCTTAGCATCTTTAACTCTGCCACCTCAAGCTCTGTCCTCTGCATATAACATAGCTGGTCTCACTACCGTCCTGTAGACCTTCCCTTTCACTCTTGTTGATATCCGTCTGTCACAAATCACTCCTGACACTCTTCTCCACCCATTCCACCCTGCCTGCACTCTCTTTTTCACCTCTCTTCCACAATCCCCATTACTCTGTACTGTTGATCCCAATTATTTAAACTCATCCACCTTCGCCAACTCTACTCCCTCCATCCTGACCATTCCACTGACCTCCCCCTCATTTACACACATGTATTCTGTCTTCTTCCTACTGACCTTCATTCCTCTCCAATCTAGAGCATATCTCCACCTCTCCAGGGTCTCCTCAACCTTCTCCCTACTATTGCTACAGATCACAATGTCATCAGCAAACATCATAGTCCACAGGGACTCCTGTCTAATCTTGTCTATCAACCTGTCCATCACCATTGCAAATAAGAAAGGGCTCAGAGCCAATCCCTGATGTAATCCCACCTTCACCTTGAATGCATCCATCACTCCTACCGCAGACCTCACCATGGTCACACTTCCCTCCTACATATCCTGTACAATTCTTATGTACTTCTCTATATGAAGAATTATACATATTATACAAATAATATCAATATTTTGAATCGTTTATGGTTTTGTTTGTGGTCTATTCATTTAGTGCATTTCTGTGACAATTTGTTAAATTGGTGTTAGAGAGATTAAGAGAGGAGAGTATTGAAGATAGTTCTGTATGCTCTGTGCACTAAAAAGGTAAAGTAAAACAAAGCAGAGGACCTACTAAGTGCTGTTAGTTTGTTGATCTTTTCTTTAAAGACCATATACTTATGTAACAAGGTTTCTTTTCAAAGGTGGATGGAATCCCTTTCAGCAACAAAGAAAGAGTGGATGGAGGCAGAATTCTGTTTCAAAAGAACTGTATTCATTGCAGTTGCTAGTACACACTCTTTAACAGCATTTATGGTTATTTACTGACTAGTCTTGTCCCATGTAGAACTATTGCTTGACCAAGCACCATTTCACTCTGGGAAAGGTTATTTGCGAAAGAAAGAAAGAAAGAAAGAAAGAAAGAAAGAAAGAAAGAAAGAAAGAAAGAAAGAAAGAAAGAAAGAAAGAAAGAAAGAAAGAAAGAAAGAAAGAAAGAAAGAAAGAAAGAAAGAAAGAAAGAAAGGATATTTCTGGAACCTTCATATAGAGGGTATTTTGGGAACCAATAATGGTCCCCTTATGACATTGCTCTTATGGCATTGAATGCAAGGCAGAAACAAATCAAAACATAAAGATTTGTGAAACAATTTAATTTGTTTCTTTTCCATGAATGTGCTGTGGAATTTCAAGGTTAAGTTTTCTTTTCCATTTGTAAAGCTTTGTTGAAGACACCTTGATTTTGTTAAGATTATGTCATCCTCATATTTGCACTGAGTTGTTACCTGGTGCTCCAGTTTCCTCCCACATGCCAAAATCTGCAGATTAGCTTCACTATCAATTTTAAATTAGCCCATTTTAAGTGAATGTGTACTACAATGGGCTGATACCCTGCTCTGGCTTCTTTACTGCCTGATATCCTTTAGGATCTTGCTTCTCTTGCTCCTAATTTAGAATAAGTAGCTTAGGAGAAAAAGTGTCATTTTTTGCAAACTTACCCAAAACATATTGGAATATATGCAAATTTCATTTAACAATGTCAGAGAGTTAAAAATGGAACACAAAACACAGCATGTTTTAACCATTTAATGAACTAGGGGGCTTTGCCCCCAGCTTGCATCGCTCTCCAAACCCCCCGCCCTGCGCTACACGCCAGCCACTTTGCGTCTCTGCCGCTTGCATATGTGGATTTCACTTTCACCAAACAACAAATCTTTTAATTCTCACGGATACGCCTTTTCATCGGGAAGAAACACTATTTTTCTCTGATGGCAACACGAATTAGATGATCTACAAGTCTCTGACTTAAAGTTTAAATCCGAACAATATATTCGATCTCTTTTCACTGTTCCGTTATTTCATCCATCCATCCATCCATTTTCCAACCCGCTGAATCCAAACACAGGGTCACGGGGGTCTGCTGGAGCCAATCCCAGCCAACACAGGGCACAAGGCAGGGAACCAATCCCGGGCAGGGTGCCAACCCACCGGCCTTGTTAAATCTCTTGGCACAAAGTCTCGTCTCGCAGGACTTCAAAGTATCTCTCTGAAAAAGTCACGTCTCGTCCCAGGATTTTTTATTATAATAAAGAGATGTCTGTTGGAGCTGATTCAGGGGATATTTGAAGTGATTTCTGCATAATAATAATAATAATAGTTCATTACATTTATATTGCGCTTTTCTTAGTACTCAAATAATGGCAGATGCTCAGCTATCGCGCAGTGTCCATTTGTTTCCCATTACCTGGCCTCTCGTTTTCACAGGTGACGGGTCTGAAGTTGGGCATGGCGGGTTGAAGTGGCTGTTCCTAACTGCGCCCTTCGCCTGCATCTGAACTATAGCCAGCTAAGCACCTCTTGCTTCCTCTCACATATCCTAGGAGATCTCGAATGCTTAACTTTATAAATACTACTTTCTATAATTGAGCATTGCTAGTCTGAATATAGACTTTTTTTTTCATTCTAATATAATAAACATAAAGTTCCCTAACCCTTAAGTGACCGCATCACTTTCTACTCGTGCACGCATACATCCTCCATGAATCGACCTGGCGTCCATCTTACACACCGGACCCCTTTCTTACATCCGCTCTACACAGGCTTAAATCAAAGTGGGCTACAGTCTGTTTTAGGGTAAAATGCGTTGTACAACACTACTGAAACAGCACAAGCTTCACACAAAAAGCCATCTGACTGCAAAGAGCCGTCAGATTGCAGTAATTGTACCCGCCGACCGCAGCAGCTGGGAGAATAATCAAAGTTTGCATTCACAAGCCAGCGGAGAAGGGACTTCGATAATTGAGATAATAACACTCTGTGAATTGCAGCCTTTCAACCAAATTGGCCCCATTATTACAAAGACACCTTTGAACGCTGCTTCTCTGGGGTCAGGGGCGCTTTACAGATTTGCTAGTCATTTTTCTGCCTCGTCTAAATCTTAAAGATATTATCAAGATTCTGAGGAAAAAAGTGATGAGGCCTGTCTTCCGTTGAAAAGCAACCCTTTAAGGAAATCCCCGCTGGGGCAGGGCTCCTGGGTGCAGAACTATCACAGCTTTCCTCTCCTATTTGGCACATCCACCTGATTCAGCGATCACTTGCAGAATTTACAGACATTCGTTTCAGTTTAGCACCAGCTGCCTTCATCTCTTTATAGCCTACTGTATGTTATTCCTGTTCGGGCACATATTCTGGCGTTAATGTTCTCTCCTCTAATTTGGAATATAAGCGAGCTATGAAACGGATGGACGTTCTGTAGTGATTGGGTACATTCGAGCAGTTCGGGTGGTTCTGAGGGTAAAAGGCGTTTTGGTGAAATTAAAGTGGTGTTGCTGCATTAACATTTGATTTTGTGTCCATCTGAGATACTGGGAGTTGACTTTTGGATAGATAATTCTACATCTTTAGGGAGGCACTGACTGATATTTATCATTGACCTTGATGTTGTGGAGTTATCTTTGCGGCATCACAGTTCCAGAGATGCCGGTTCAAATCCCTTGTTGCCCCCGTTTTTGATCACGCCCACGCTATTACAAGTTTTTCTCTCAACATAACATAACATCTGAATTTTGCTGAATGGCGACACTAACATATCCCAATATGCGGAGTGACGCGTGCCCTGTCTATGGTTGCTTCTTGCCGGGTCCAGTAAATACATGTGTCATTAACACCCATTTATTTTGGCTGCTTCATCCTCCGAAATACCGACTCTTCGTAACACCATAATTGATAAACGAGGTCGAGAACATGTAAAGATTTGATATTTTTGATCCGCTTCGAGGATTTTTGGGTTACAGAAGCAAAATGAAAATCAAACCGTGCGTTCCGCCTCAAATACACGCGCATGCAGATCTACACCCCTCTTGTGGCCAAGACCTGTTATTGCACATACTTACAAGAGGTTGTCGGGACTTCTGCTGCTGCATTCTCTTTATTCATTCAGTTCAGATCCATTCATGCATTTACAACAAGCAGCCATAACACAATTACTAAACATCATTTTTAATACTTTTAGTTATAGCCGGAACCATTATGTACAATATTGGGCACAAGGGAGTTTTGGGCGGCAGGATCCCAAAATCGTCACAGGTGTCCTTTCAGCATTTCGTTCTCAGCTTGGATGGAGTGCCAGTTCAAGACGTATTGAACATGAAACACGAAGTTAAGAGACAGAAGTGCTTTTAATGACCCTTGTGTATCCAGCATGCTTATGCTGACTCTTCTAAGCTGTAAATCAACTTTAATGTCCTGTGTGTGTGTGTGTGTGTGCGTGTGCGTGTGTGTGTGTGTGTGTATATATATATATATATATATATATATATATATATATATATATATATATATATATATTGTAGCAGTAGAGGCCTCTATCGACCTCTTGAACCCTCAGGTACTACGCCAAACACCAGGTAAAAGTCCAAGACGTTTATTTTATAATAATATTGTGCACTAAGCACCCTCCACTCCACACTACACATACAATACTCAATGAATCTGTCACAATACACAATGCTCAATCCTCCTCTCCCAGACACTTAGCCACCCTTCCTCCCAGCTCAGCTCTGTGTTCTGGTCTCTCCCAGTCCTTTATATAGTCCGTGACCCGGAAGCGTTTCTCTCTCTCTGTCCATGTGACCGTGAACACTTCCGGGTCGGATAAAAGCTCCTTTTCTTCAACCTGGAAGCACGTCGTTTCTACTGTTCATGTGACCAGGACGTACTTCCAGGTTATAGGGCATGTAGCACTCCCCAAGCCTCCCTACAGCAGCTCCTGGTGGTCCCCATGGTATCCAGCAGGACTGTTTATAAAAACTACAAGGTCCATAAGGCCCTGCTGGAATTCAGGGAACTTCCATGCTGCTGGGAGGGCTCCATCTGGCGGCTTGGAGGTGTGGGCCGGAATATTTGGCCGGCCATCCATCACAATATATATATATATATATATATTGTGACGGATTAGAGGGTCTCCGTTACCCCTTGAACCCTCAGACTAGACGTCAGACTCCAGGTAAAAGTCCAAATATAATATTTATTAATATAAATAAGTGCACAAAGCACTCTCCTCTCCACAATACTCAATAATAATAACAATAAACAATAATCCTCCACTCTCCCAGACACTTCGCCACCCTTCCTCCCAGCTCAGCTCAAATGTCTGGGCTTCCCAGAGTCCTTTTATAGCCCCTGACCCGGAAGTGGCTCCAAGCCAAACCCACAAGTCCGTTTTCCTTCCGGGTCAGGGCAAACAGTCCTTTTCTTCATCCCGGGAGCACATCGCTTCTTCCAGTCACGTGACTGAGATGCACTCCCGGGTTATAGGGCATGCCAGAGCCCACTAGCCCTCCTACAGCGACTCCTGGCGGCCCCCAAGGTATCCAGCAGGGCTGTGTCACAACACTACAAAGTCCATGAGGCCCTGCTGGAACTCGGGGCACAAATATGCTGTCCGGAGGGCTCCTCCTAGCGGCCTGGGGGTGACGACCGGAGTCCATAGCCGGTCGTCTGTCACAATATATATATATATATATATATATATATATATATATATATATATATATATATATATATATATATATATATATATATATACATTAGAACCTCGGTTAGAGAATGCCTTTGATAACGAACAATTCGGATAACGACCAAAAATTTCACTAAAAATTTGCCTCCGATAGCGAACAAAATTTCGGATAGCGAACAGATTGCTACGTCATGCACACGCGACGCACACGCGACCAGCGGACAGCGGCCAGCTTCCCATCTTCCTTTGCGCTCGAGACACGGTTACGAACAGACGTTCATTATCTTTATCGGTGTGCATCCTTCTTATTTAGTGATTTGGTTGCTTTATTTAATAATATAGCCCTCAATCATGGCTCCAAAGAAGATTAAGAGAGCTGGTAGCAGTGCAGTAATAAGGCAGCGGCCAACAATTGAATTGAAAAAAGAAATTATTGCCAAGTATGAACGAGGCATGCGTGTGTCGGATATCGCAAGAGAATACAGCAAGTCAAAGTCGAAAATCTCGACGATTTTAAAGAAAAAGGAGCAGCTTAAAGAAGCTAATGTGTCAAAAGGAGTGAGTATTATAACAAAGCAAAGGCCTCAAATAATAGACGAAGTAGAAAAGTTGTTGCTTGTGTATATAAATGAAAAACAGTTAGAAGGTGCTAGCATCAGTGAGGCATTCATTAGTGAGAAGGCGCTGCAAATCTACGAAAATTTGAAGAAGAAAACCCCAGAGACAAGTGCTTTGAGTGATTTTGTTTTCAAAGCCAGTCAAGGCTGGTTTGAAAAATTTAAGCACAGAACAGGCATCCACAGCGTCATAAGGCATGGGGAAGCAGCTAGTTCCGACAAGGCAGGGGCCGAGAAGTTCATCCTCGAATTCAAAAAAATCATAGAAGAAGAAAGTTACATCCCGCAACAGGTATTTAATGCGGATGAAACAGGCCTGTTTTGGAAGAAGATGCCGAATAAAACGTACATAACGAAGGAAGAGAAAGCATTGTCAGGGCACAAGCCTATGAAAGATAGGCTAACTCTTCTATTGTGCGGTAACGCCAGTGGGGATTTTAAGCTGAAGCCGCTGTTAGTCTACCATTCAGACAATCCAAGAGTATTTAAGAAGCATAATGTAATAAAACAGAAATTGCCTGTTATGTGGAGGTCTAATTCTAAGGCCTGGGTGACCCGCCAATTTTTTGTTGAGTGGGTGACCGAAGTTTTTGCCCCGGCTGTGAAAGAATACCTAGAGAAGAACAACCTTCCCCTCAAATGCCTTCTCCTGCTGGATAATGCTCCAGCACATCCTCCAAACATCGACGAGTACTTAGAAGAAGAGTTCGACTTTATTCAAGTTCGTTATCTGCCACCGAACACAACCCCTTTGCTGCAGCCCATGGATCAACAGATCATTTCAAACTTAAAGAAATTGTACACGAAAGCCTTATTCAGAAAGTGCTTCGATATAACGAACGATACCAACTTAACTCTGAAGGAATTTTGGAAGAATCATTTCAACATTTTGAATTGTGTTCATCTTATTGATAATGCATGGAACCAAGTGACCTACCGTACTATGAATGCAGGATGGAGGAAACTCTGGCCAGACTGTGTTCCAGAGCGAGATTTTGAAGGATTCGAACCAGAAATTGTTCATGAAATTGTTTCCCTGGGCCAAAACATGGGGTTGGAGGTGGATAATAACGATGTTGAAGAACTTGTGGAGGAGCACAGTAATGAACTCACTACTGAAGAGTTGCAGCACCTTCAGGCTGAGCAAGAAAAGAATTTGGCTGAGGATATGTCTTCGGAGGGGGAAGAGGAAGGGAAGGAGGAAGTCCCAAGTTCAGTGATTAAAGAAATGTGTGCTAAGTGGGGGGAATTGCAATTGTTTGTAGAAAAATCTTTCCCAAACAGTGCGGTAGGCAGTAGGAGCCTGAACATGTTCAATGATAATGTGATGTCGTATTATCGAAAAGTGCTACAAAAAAGGCAGAAGCAACAGACACTGGACAAGTTTTTTTCTTCAATCTCAAAGCGACAGAGGACATCCCCCGATGTTCTCACGGAGGGGGATTCCCCCTCTAAGCAGTAATTCTACCCCTTCCTCCCCACACCTCCATAAAAAAAAAGCATAAAAATAAAAAAAAGTGTTTTGTAAATTAGTTTCGTAAAATTAAGTTATGTACAGTAAACAGTAAAATGTGTTTACGTATTAAAGTTACCCAGTGCTATTGTTTTCTGCCATATGTAGCGTATCTGTCATATGCCCTCCCTCCTCTGCCGTGACCCTCTCTCCTCTGCCGTGACCCTCCCTTTGCTGTCGTAATCGCCTCACTAGAAAGGTAAGATTCCACATTTTTTTTATTTATTCCATGCTGTAGTGTCATTTCTTTAGTTTTTAGTTACAGAATTATGTTATGTGCTTATTCATAATGATTTTGTTCCTACACATTGCATTTTCAGTCGGTCATAGCCAAGCCTACCAATGCTACATGTCAGTCAAAACAATAAGTTTTCCTATGTTTTCTTATGTTTAAATGCTTTCTTTAATGTTTTTATTTTTATTTAACATCATTTGTACTGTATTATAACTGTTCCCATTTAAAAAACATACCTATATAGCCTGTAACTTTCATATATTAGCGAGTCAACAGGGGCTAGGAACCAATTATTTCTATTTCCTTTATTCCTTATGGAGAAAATTGTTTCGGATAGCGAACATTTCGGATAACGACCCACATCACATCACATCCTAGTGAGCTGAATGACTTTCGGCCTGTTGCTCTGACATCACATGTGATGAAGACCATGGAGAGGCTGCTGCTTCACCACCTTAGGCCACAGGTTCAACACGCCCTTGACTCTCTGCAGTTTGCATATCAGGAGAAGGTGGGAGCGGAGGATGCTATCATCTATATGCTACACCGATCCCTCTCTCACTTGGACAGAGGCAGTGGTGCTGTAAGAATTATGTTTCTAGACTTCTCTAGTGCCTTCAACACAATCCAACCTCTGCTCCTTAGGGACAAGCTAACAGAGACGGGATTAGATTCATACCTAGTGGCATGGATCGTGGACTATCTTAAAGACAGACCTCAGTATGTGCGTCTTGGGAACTGCACGTCTGACATTGTGGTCAGCAACACAGGAGCGCCACAAGGGACTGTACTTTCTCCGGTCCTGTTCAGCCTATATACATCGGACTTCCAATACAACTCGGAGTCCTGCCATGTGCAAAAGTTTGCTGATGATACTGCTATCGTGGGCTGCATCAGGAATGGGCTGGAGGATGAGTATAGGGACCTAATCAATGACTTTGTTAAATGGTGCGACTCAAACCACCTACAACTGAACACCAGCAAAACCAAGGAGCTGGTGGTTGATTTTAGGAGGCCCAGACCCCTCATGGACCCCGTGATCATCAAAGGTGACTGTGTGCAGATGGTGCAGATCTTTAAATATCTGGGAGTGCAGCTGGATGATAAATTAGATTGGACTGCCAATACTGATGCGCTGTGCAAGAAAGGACAGAACCGACTATGCTTCCTTAGAAGGCTGGCGTCCTTCAACACCTGCAATAAGATGCTGCAGATGTTCTATCAGACAGTTGTGGCGAGCGCCCTCTTCTACGCGGTGGTGTGCTGGGGAGGCAGCATTAAGAGGAAAGACGCCTCACGCCTGGACAAACTGGTGAGGAAGGCAGACTCTATTTTTGGCATGGAGCTGGACAGTTTAACATCTGTGGCAGAGCGAAGGGCGCTTAGCAGGCTCCTATCAATTATGGAGAATCCACTGCATCCACTTAATAGTATCATCTCCAGACAGAAGAGCAGCTTCAGCGACAGACTGCTGTCACTGTCCTGCTCCACTGACAGATTGAGGAGATCGTTCCTCCCCAAACTATGCGACTCTTCAATTCCACCCGGGGGGGTAAATGTTAACATTTAACATTATACAAAGTTATTGTCTTTTTTTCACCTGCATTATTATCATTCTTTAATTTAATATTATTTATTGTATCAGTATGCTGCTGCTGGAAAATGTGAATTTCCCATTGGGATTAATAAAGTATCTATCTATCTATCTATCTATCTATCTATCTATCTATCTATCTATCTATATATATATATATATATATATATATATATATATATATATATATATATATATATATAGTGATAAGAAATGCACTCCAGACATTGGGGCTGGAAGCAGAAGTGACGTCATCGGGTCCAGAACAAGAAGTGATGTTGACGGGACCAGAAGTGACATTGTCTAAGGTACCGGGACTGAAACTGACATTATCAAAGGTGCCGGAACCTGGCTGGATTTCCCAGGAATGGTCTGCTAGGAACTGAGAAAGACAATCAGTGCACCCTGCCGCCCCCTGGTCTGATGTGGGATTACAATTACTTAAGCCCTTTAGCTGCCTCCTACTCGCACATGTGTATTTGTTATATTATACATATAGCAATATATAGCCTTTGATTTTTGTAAGTCTAAGCATTATCCTCTGATGAAGACCCCTGGCAGGGGTTAAAAGCTCAGGAATAAAAACTACTTTATGATATGTGATTCATTTTTTCTCCCTTTGTGGATCTCCAGCTGCAAATATGCAAACCGTATCACAGACCTTCTCTTCCATATAGATATATAAATTTGTCACACATGTGCACATGGGAGGCAGCTAAAGGGCTTGAATAAGGGTAATTCCGAATCAAACCAGGATGTGGCAGAGTGCACAGACTCTTTTTCTCTGTTTTCTGCAGACCATTCATGGGAGATTCCACCTGGCCCTCTTGACGTCACTTCCGGGTCCGAGCCTATGGAGGAAGACCTTGCTGGCTCCAGCCCCTGTGATGTGACGTCCGGGCTCAGGCCTATGGCTGAAGACCCTTGTGAGCCCGACCCCTTTGACCTCACTTCCTGTCTTTCCCCTTAAAAGCTTCTACCTTTTCCCTATTTCCTCAGTTCTGTTTTGGATTCGGTTTTGTGCACATCAGTGCTGTTTATATTTTTGTAACGTTGCAACCAGGATACCAAATATACGGGTGGCTGCCCCAAACCTTGTTTTGACTCAGACTGGAGTTTCTGACAATATACAGTTAGGTCCATAAATATTTGAACAAGAGACAACTTTTGTCTAATTTTGGTTCTGTATATTACCACAATGAATTTTAAATGAAACAACTCAGATGCAGTTGAAGTGCAGACTTTCAGCTTTAATTCAGTAGGGTGAACAAAACGATTGCATAAAAATGTGAGGCAACTAAAGCATTTTTTTAACACAATCCCTTCATTTCAGGGGCTCAAAAGTATTTGGACAATTGACTCAAAGGCTATTTCATGGGCAGGTGTGGGCAAGTCCTTCGTTATGTCATTATCAATTAAGCAGATAAAAGGCCTGCAGTTGATTTGAGGTGTGGTGCTTGCATGTGGAAGATTTTGCTGTGAACAGACAACATGCAGTCAAAGGAGCTTTCCATGCAGGTGAAAGAAGCCATCCTTAAGTTCCGAAAACAGAAAAAACCCATCCGAGAAATTGCTACAATATTACAAGTGGTAAAATCTACAGTTTGGTACATCCTGAGAAAGAAGGCAAGCACTGGTGAACTCAGCAATGCAAAAAGCCCTGAACGTCCACGGAAGACAACAGTGGTGGATGATCGCAGAGTCATTTCCATGGTGAAGAGAAACCCCTTCACAACAGCCAACCAAGTGAACAACACTCTCCAGGGGGTAGGTGTATCGATATCCAAGTCTACCATAAAGAGAAGACTGCATGAAAGTAAATACAGAGGGTGCACTGCAAGGTGCAAGCCACTCATAAGCCTCAAGAAGAGAAAGGCTAGATTGGACTTTGCTAAAGAACATCTAAAAAAGCCAGCACAGTTCTGGGAAAACATTCTTTGGACAGATGAAACCAAGATCAACCTCTACAAGAATGATGGCAAGAAAAAAGTATGGAGAAGGTGTGGAACAGCTCATTATCCAAAGCATACCACATCATCTGTAAAACATGGTGGAGGCAGTGTGATGGCTTGGGTGTGCATGGCTGCCAGTGGCACTGGGACACTAGTGTTTATTGATGATGTGACAGGACAGAAGCAGCCGAATGAATTCTGAGGTGTTCAGAGACATACTGTCTGCTCAAATCCAGCTAAATGCAGTCAAATTGATTGGGCGGCATTTCATGATACAGATGGACAATGACCCAAAACATACAGCCAAAGCAACCCAGGAGTTTATTAAAGCAAAGAAGTGGAAAATTCTTGAATGGCCAAGTCAGTCACCTGATCTTAACCCAATTGAGCAGGCATTTCACTTGTTGAGGACTAAACTTCAGACAGAAAGGCCCACAAACAAACAGCAACTGAAAGCCGCTGCAGTAAAGGCCTGGCAGAGCATTAAAAAGGAGGAAACCCAGCATCTGGTGTTGTCCATGAGTTCAAGACTTCAGGCTGTCATTGTCAGCAAAGGGTTTTCAACCAAGTATTAGAAATGAACATTTTATTTCCAGTTATTCAATTTGTCCAATTACTTTTGAGCCTCTGAAATGAAGGGATTGTGTTCAACAAATGCTTTAGTTGCCTCACATTTTGATGCAATCGTTTTGTTCACCCCACTGAATTGAAGCTGAAAGTCTGCACTTCAACTGCATCTGAGTTGTTTCATTTAAAATTCATTGTGGTAATGTACAGAACCAAAATTAGAAAAAAGTTGTCTCTGTCCAAATATTTATGGACCTATCTGTATATATACAGTATATATATTGTTTGTATTAAAGTATGTTTTTACAACATCATAGCCTGCTTTTAAAGTATCTCTTTGGACATTAAACTTCTACAGGACAGAAGTGGGATGTGTAAACAGCAGGCACCTGTGGTCAGTAAGTTGAATTCCTAGGGGAGATATGGTTGGTAGACTGCAAGTGTTCAGTAAGGTAGACTCATATATTTCATCAAGATACACACAAAGGTCTTGAAACAATTTATTTGTTTGGGGTTTTTCAATTTGTTTCTATCCAAATTCCCTTGGTCTCATCATCACCAGTGGATATTTTGAATTCAAAGGCAGTGTGGTGATCAGAGGTGCTTCCAGACAGCAAATGAGCTCTCTTTCTCTCTCTCTGAGCTCCTTGTTGACACTCAACTCCTTTGGATCTGGTGATGGAATAACATGAACAAGCTTGACTCCTCTGTCCTCTACTGTGAGGTCTATAAGCTCTGAACTTTTGAAATTCACTCTCCATGTAAGTACAGAGGGCCATTGTGACCAAAAGTCATTCTCGTTTGGTATCAGGGTGTCGTTGCTTTATAATCCACTCGGCTCCTGGGTTGTTGTTGTACAAGTCTAAGAGAAAAGTGGTAGGATCCACACAGTGCTCCCCTAAAAGAACAAAAACAAGCAAGCCTCAGCTCAGTTATACATGTCAGGGCCAGGGAGAGAACTGTCCAAATGGGCCCCGCATCAGCCTCACAGCCATTTAACAAACCTGACAGAACTAACAGAACATTATCAATGTGTATTTTGGAGCACTGCTAGCCAAATGCAAAATATTTTTTTTAGAACATTTCAAGCCAAGTGCAAAACATTTAGACACATTTTGTAACACTGCAAATCAAATAGAGCAAAATATAATTTTTACAGCATGTAAGACAAACTTTGTAAATAACAGGTTCTATATTACTCTGATAATTTCTGCAGAAGCGTTTGTATTTGCCAAGTCATTAATAAGATCTGCACAAGTCACTTAACACGCTAGCTCCCATGCAATGGGCTGTTAAACGGTTCAGTCGTGAACGTCATTTTTAATCAGCTTGTTCTAGTGAGGAGAGAAACAGGCAAGTTTCGATCTGCATACAGTTACTCAAAACTGAGAACTAAAATAAATTTGGCAGGCAGTTTCACAATTACCAAACTCACTACAAAGTTTTCAGGGTTTAAAAATCTTTTTTTGGCAGAAATAAGGACTACTGCTCCCCGCAGCTTCATTGACACTTGTGTGTTTGCCTTTCATTCCATCTGCAGCTGTGCAAAGCATGTAATCTTCAGCACTCTGGTAAAGTCAGCTGTGTTTCTGCCTCTCATTCACATCACTGTGGAGGAGTGCAGCACATTTTTTTTCAGTGGAATATAATGCACGTTATCCACACAAAGACACATCAAAATACATTGCCATGCACATGACTGTGTTTTCTCCACAGAAAAACTCAGCGTTCTAAAAGTCGCAAACTGCCCCATATTAGCTGAGTATGTGCACATTTCCTGTGATTTGCCCCCACTATAAGTCGTTTTTTAAATATTAATGACGGGCAGAGGCATGCAGGTTAATGTATGAAAACACTTCCAGGTAGGAACTGAATGCCTTTCTTCTGTGTGAATGGTACGGATTTCGCTAGAGACGAGACATCATTTATTTTGGGATTTGTTCTATAAAGCTATAACACAGAGTTTCTCTACAAATCCAGTTTTGTGCCAATCATTTTGTTCATCTCTATGCTTTCTCCTGGCTGCAGTGACTTGAAACATGCAAGAAATGCACAGAGTAACGTAAACACGTAACGTAAAATTTCTGAAGCTTCATTCCATGTGTAGCAGTGCTGCCGTGGGGAGAACTTCACTTCCCAGCAGCCCAAGGGGGTTACCTGTAAAGTATGATGGGAACGGAAGTAGTGGCTGCTGGGGATGAAAAAGGCCGGCGGGAAAGTTTAAAAAGGAGGCCCGATGGAGCAAAAGGAGATCTGTGTTTTGTGTCGTCTGAAAAGTCAATTGTGCCCTGGATCGTTTCACGTTAGATGAATGGACTGTCTCGTGCCTGCCTGTCGTGTTATAGTGGTGGATTAATTGCTGTGTGTCTTCAAAAGGAGCACTCCTGGAAATCTTACCCCTCGCTGCTCAGGACTACCGTAGGACTGTTTCATTCATTTTCTACAGAAGCTGTTCTCGGGATTCTCATCTTCACACCATATCATTCCACCTGTTTTTGCTGTATTGGACTGTATAAGGACATTGTCTTGAGTGTTAAATTGTTGTGGTTTGTTTGTGTTTATTGTACATCGCCGTAAGGGGACTGGGGTGGAATTATTTAATGTGTAGTTATATTTCGTTCATTAGTGTTTAAGAAATTCTTTAATTGTTTTATTACCTGCTGTGTTTTTGTCTCTGCTTGTGAGTGTGTGTGGGTGAGACCAAGGCTGGGTGCATCCCTGGATTCTCCACCAAAAACAAATAAATTCCAGATAGGATAGGACGATAAACCACCATGCAGAGCAGCACAGGAGAATGACCAAACTCAAAAAGACTCAGTTCAAAGCTGGAGAAAGAAACAGCTAGAAACTACTATTTACTGTCAAACTTGGATTTGAAAACAGTTGCTAAACCTCCACCACGACCTGAGAACCGCTGGGAATTAAAATATGAGCAGCCAAAAGGCAACAATTCAGAGAAGGCGCTGGACTCACCAGGAGACAACCAGGTTTCAACTATACAGAGGAAATCCAATCCATGAGAGGCAAAGAAATCCTTTAAGATAAAAGTTTTGTTCATTACAGATCTAGCGTTCATTAGACCCATCCTGATGGGAGCCAGGTCCGAAGTCGCAATAGTGAGCGGAACGCACGCCAGAGGCCACAAGTTCTGGAGATTCGCTCCTCGCCAGTGCAGGTGAAGTGGGCAGGGGCCCGGAGGTGGAATCGCCTGATCAGAGCCAAAAACAGGTACCAGCCAGAAGTCCACAGGGTCCCGGGAGCGCCATGACGCAAAATGGTGAGGAGCCGATCTATGTTGAGCTAGAAAAGCTTTGGGAGATCAAGCTAAACAGGCCTCTAACTTTACCAACCGCCTGCTGCATTTACCTCGGCATCTGTGAGATGGACCTGGAGCATGGTAGAGGAAAGCTGGCATTCCAGGAGGAAAATCTTGTCCTCTGTTGTCAAACTGTACAAGCTTTACAGCAGACAAACAAAGCTCCATAAGTGTTTGGTGATCATACACCAGTAGTGAGTTGACATTTTGCATGACACACACACAAATAACAACAAAAACATAAGCAAAATAGAGAGCGGTAGATGACATGCCACACACATTGGCACCATCCAGGTTAGGTTGAGTGGTCTTCGACGGTGTGAATCTTAGCGGCACTGGACCGCTATGCATGTATGGAGATTAAGAAATTCAAGAGGTGTCCATGGATCTTTAGAAGTGGCAGAGTATACCTTCTTCACACACAGCTGGCACTCAAAGGCTGTTGTCAAATCACCAAATATTGTTATTGTTACATTTTTGCGCAGACCTTCCTGGGCTTCCACCAGCCCAGGGCTTAGGGTCTCATTTGAACCCCCCAGAAAACCCTCCATCTGGGTGACATGGCCCAACATTTATTTTTGAAAATGTGTTGCCTGTCAGGGCAGAGTATCTCGCAGTTGAGTCAATGGATTTTACTTTTAGCAACCTTAACTTTACCAGTATACTAGAACGCCTAGCCCAGCCTGAATGGCTCTTTCAGACAGTCCATAGTGGTGAAAATTTAAGGTTATAGCCTAGAAATTTCACAATTCCTTCAGTTTTAATTTCTATATTCTAATGGGTGTCACTGGAGAAAATGTTTATGCTTAGACATACCAATATTTCCACCAACTTCATAAAGGGCAATTTCTGGCTTCTCAACAGATCCATTGCTGCAAGAAAAACATCCACATGTTAACCCAAGAGCTTTATGTTTCACTCCTGTAACTATTATGTTAAAGTAAAGAAAATTCTCACCCATTAACTCTATTCCCTACACACAGGCAAAGTATTGGCCCACTTACCCACACCCTGTGGCAGCATTGGCCTCCTGTGCATTCAGTTGCTTGTGGCATTGTTCTAGAACATCTGCAGCCTGACAGTCAACATTCAGCTCGATCTTTAAAACATCATTCTGCTGAAGGCCGGTCTGGATCTTCACTGTCCTGTGAGGCTGTGAGGACGGTTCACGCTGATTAGTGGGCTGCATCTAAAACACCTGCTACAGTGAGGGACAAGAGTCAGCTTCCGGTAACGGATGAAAGAAACTGCCTCCATCTTGGAGGAAGCCACCCTATATTTCAATCCCTCCTGTAGCACATATCAAAAAGTGCAAAACGATGGAAGAATATAAAACAGCCCTTCCTCTAATTCATTCTGCAGGCAACAGGTAAAAGTAAAGCATAGATGTGAACAAATGTGTTGGCACCCCTCCACAAAAAAAAAAGAAGATCCCACAATTGTCTCTGAAATAACTTGAAACTAAAAAAATGTAATTGGCACCCATCATTGTTTATTCTGTATTTAACAAAACTCAGAATTTGGTTCAGAGTTTTGATGCAACAGAATATTTCAAATAATAACACAAATAAAAATGACATGGACAAAAATGACAGGACCCTTAACCTAATATTTTGTTGCACAACCTTCAGAAGCAATCTCTGCAAACAAGCCGTTCCTGTAGCTCTCAATGAGACTTCTGCACTTGTCCGCATGTTTGGGCCACTCTTCCTGAGCAAACCGCTCCAGCTGTGTCAAGTTTGAAGCGGGTCTTCTCCAGACTGCACGTTTCAGTTCTTTTCATAGATGTTTGATAGGATTCACATCAGAGCTCATGGAAGGCCACATCACAATAGCCCAATGTTTTGTTCGTAGCTATTCTTGGGTGCTTTTAGGTTATGTTTTTCGGTCATTATCCTGTTTGAGGGTCCATGACCTGTGATTGAGACAGACCTTTCTGACACTGGGCAGTACGTTTTGCTCCAAAATGTCTTGAAAGTCTTGAGATTTCATTGTTCACTGCACAGGCTCAAGGTACTCCATGCCAAATGCAGCAAAGAATTCCAAAAATATAACAGTAGGTACGGTGTTCTTTTCTTTGAAAGCTTCATTTTTTTCATCTGTGGACATAGAGCTGGTGTGAGTTGACAAAAAGCTCTGTTTTTTGTCTCATCTGTCCAAAGGACATTATCCCAGAAGACTGTGGCTTGTCAATACGTATTTTAGTAAATACCAGTGTGTCTTTTTTTATGTTTTTCTTTCAACAGTGGAGTCCTCCCAGGTTTTCTTCCATTGAGCCCACCGTTGCTCAAAAAGCAATAGATGGTGCAACCAGACACTGATGAACCTTGATCTTGGTCTTCAGCTTGTATCTCTTTTTGAAGTTGTCCTTGGCTTTCTGTCTACCATTCTGACTATCCTTCTGCACATTCTGAGGTTGACTTTCCTGTTGTAGCTGCATCCAGGGAGGTTGGCTACAGCCCCATGAACCTTAAACTTCTTAATAACATTTGCAACTGTTGTCACAGGAACATCAAGGTGTTTGGAGATGGTCTACTAGCCTTTGCCTTTAACATGCTTGTCTATAATTTTCTTTCTGATCTCCTCTGACAACTGTCTCCTTTGTTTCTCTGGTCCATGTTCAGTATGTTACCTAAGATGATGCCAAACAGCAGAGTGATGACTTTTCTCCATTTAAATATGCTGAATGACTGCTTGTAATACTAATTAAAGAAAAAGGCTAGTCTGAAAAATCACCCTAATCCAACTAATTATGATCTTCTCTAGGGGTACCAACAGATGTATCCAGGCCATTGCTTTGCTTTACTCACTGACATATTAAAAGCATTCAAGTACGCATGGGACAACTGCTTTTCATTTAATCACTTATCAGGAGGCATACAGAACTTTTTTGAGCTAAAAGGGTACCAACAAATGTGTCCACGTCTATAAATCCAGTATTGTCCTATCGGTTAATTTTGGTTCACTATTTGAGAAAATACTTGGGGATTATACTGTATATTAGGATAGCTGAGTCTTGTTTTCTGGCATTCACGCAGCATTTGATAATCACAGACAGCGGCGTGAACAACAATCTATGCTCTAACAAGAAGCAAAACCAGTTCATGAAACTCTCCATAACAGTTTTACTTCTAACTAGAGACATGTGGGTGGCAAAATGGCTAGCAGAAGGTAGCACTAAAATATTTCAAAAGCACTTGGAGTGCCAACTGAAGCAAATGCCCACTATATGTGACCTAGTATTGCAAGGGACTTATTTCATTGCTCAAATAAGATCCGTACCTCTGCTGAGCACTTTTCTGTCTTGTGCCGGTCATTGTAGATTTTCTTCAGTAGATTTTTAATCCTCCTGTCATAGAACTGGTATCTGCGGCTGCTGTTTTCATTTAGCTTTCTCACCTGAGACATCAGGAAACATGGAATCTGCAAATATGGCATCAAATCTTAGATAAGAATACATGTAGCACAACACTATCAATTTATGGAAGGAGGAAGCTTCCCTCTGCTCATCTGACAAAGGTGTATTTTAGAGTTTGTTTCAAATATTGTTCATTCAGTGTAAGTTTTTGTGCACCTTTTTGATAAAAAAAGAAACAAAATCTGGAAAACAATAATGTTCTGCATATAGCAATTTCAGTATTGCTTCAAAATGGCAAATATGCACATTTAAAGAGACATTGCTGGGTAACAGCATTCAAATGGAATCATGAATGAATGAATCTGCTGTGTGACATGATAAGGAAACTTACTGTCCACAGCAGGTCTTGATATTGGAGTAGCAGCCTCATGATGTCTGCTGCCCTCTCCGCCAGTACTTTCTCACGACCTCCACTCAGCTTGGTGTCTACACTCTTATGAAAGAAGAGGTTAGGTGCCATGATAGTGGAGACACTCCACAGGTTCATGCGGTTAGACTTCTCATGCAAAACCACTTTCCTCAGAAACTCAAGCAGGGCCTACAGGGAGACAAATTACACACCAAAGTCAGTTCAGAATGAATCTACACAAAGGTGATAATGTCAGTCAGTTGTATCAAGGTGACAACCACAACTGGAATCATGTTAAGTGTCAAACTTTCCACAAATGGCATGTCTTCCTAAAGTAAAACATATATTGAAAGGCAGATAACATACAAAGTATTGAAAATAATGTAATAATCCATCCATTCATTCATTATTTAACAAACTTAATTTTAATTGAGTCTTGAGTGCCAAAGCAGAGGTGCAGGATTGGTCTCAAAGCAAGAACCAACTATATTCCATCATGGACACAGCTACACAGTCATGTTAGAGCCACCTAACAACCTGATCTCTGGGTTGTGTAATAAAAACACCAAACAGATACAGTGAGAACTTGCATAGAGGCATGACTCAATCTCAGGACTCTGTAGTTGGGAAATTGCTGAACTACCCTGATGTCATTCAAATACAAATCATGGCGTACAATAATATCAAATCATGTATCAAAATCTGGATTGTTAACCATTAGTTATCAATATGTGTGGTAAGCACAAAACCAGACAAAATGTAACTCCTTCCCACACCTCTATAAGCTCTACACAGCCTCTGAACCAAGCTTAGGACAGCCAAAAGGAAATGAAGTCAAAAGCCCACCTGATCTAGATATGCATCAATCTTTTATCCTACTTCTCTTCTGCTACTACCCACACTAAAGAACTTCTCTTCCAGTACAGGATTGGCAATACTTCTGATATGCTTAGCTTGTTCTCTGCTTTCACCTTTCTTCTCAGCATCCACCTCTACTCCAATTGTCTACTCCAACATCCTCTTTAGTCACCCCACTACCTGTCATTAGACCCTTCCCCTTACATCTCCACCAGGCAATCTCTCCTTCACTCATTTCTGCTGTCACACACGTCATCAACACCTTGCTCATCTCAGGTTCTTTTCCTACTGTGTTCAAACAGGCCCTGATAAATTCATTTCTCAAAAAGCCCACACTAGCCCCATCTCAAGTGAGCAATCACAAACCAGTCTCTCTTCTCTCTTTTTTATCCAAAACACTTGAATATGCCATCTCTAACCAAGTCTCTTCTTTTACCTAGAGAACAGATTGCTCAGTTCTAACCGGTGAAGCATCAAGAGGGGCCATTGCACTGAGATGCCTCAATAGGCCCTATCATCCAGTCCCATGTATTCTCATGGCAAAGGCAGAGCTCCATGTTATACCAGCCAATCCATCTGTTTAACGCCCTATGTCTGGAAAACTTGACTTATTATCATTATGCAACCTTAGGGTAATCCTTCACCAACCACATTGCAACTGTCTCTCATTCATTCTGATTCACACTGTTTAACTTCTGCAAGATCTAATGGAGTATGCAACAAAACTTTTGGTCTTGTCTTATCACATCTTGACCACTGTACCTCTTACTGGCAGGGGTACCTAGATGCTCTACCAAGCCACTGCAATTTATTCAAAATGCAGCGGCACGTCTTCTGTTTACCTGGCTGGGATGTGAGCATGTCATTCCTCTTTTCAGGTCACTAAACTGGCTCCCTGTAGCAGCATGCATTACTTCAAATCCTTAATGCTATATTGTGACAGACGACCGGGGACCTTGATGCACAGGGATGCCTGGAAAGTGGAAGGACCAGGATAGAGGCAATACCTTCCCCGGGACACGAGTGGACAGCCCCTCTGGTTTGCATCAGGGCCACCACTAGGGGGCCCTTGGACACTCCCAGAGCCTCGGACTGCAGCACTTCCGCCACACCAGGAGGTGCTGCAGGAAAATCATCAGGGTGCACCTGGACCACATCCAGGTGCATTATAAAAGGGGCCGCCTCACTCCATTCAAGGAGCCAGAGTCGGGTGGCAGAGGACAGAGCTTGCAGGAGAGGAGTGTAGGCAGCAAAGGAAAGGAGAAGAAAGTAAAAGAAACTATAAAAGCATGTGGTTTGGGACATTCTGAGTCTGTCTCTGTCTGTATTCTGGGTGTCTTTCACTATATATATATATATATATATATATATATATATATATATATATATATATATATATATATATATATATATATATGTGTGTGGAAGAGAAGGTCTGTGATACGGTTTGCATATATACAGTGGTACCCAGCCGGGACACCCAGGAAGACCAGAGGAGGGCTTGTGCCTCCTCCAGACCACAAGGGGGCAACCACCCTGGTTCGTTTGAGGGCCACGGGTATGGAGCTGGGACGCTCAACCCTGTAGGGGCCCATGGTCGCCGCCAGGGGGCGCCCCCATGCCTGGAGAGCCCTGGACCCCAGCACTTCCGCCACACCAGGAAGTGCTGGGGGGAAGACGAGTGGGGACACCCAGAGTGCTTCCGGGTATGCAGACGGCACTTCCGCCACACTGGGGAGTGCTGGTGGAAGATTTCCAGGAAGCACCTGGAGCACATCCGGGTGCATATAAAAGGGGCCACTCCCTTCACAGAGTGGCTAGAGTTGGGTGGAAGAGGACAAGGTCTGAGAGGACAGAGAAGGAGGCAGTCTGATGAAAGGCATACTGTGGTGTTGGCCTGGACTGGGGTGATTGGTGCTGCGGCACTGGGGTTTGTGCACTTTTGATAACTGTAAATATTGTAAATAAACATGTGTTGCGTGCTTAAAACACAATGTCCATCTGTCTGTGTCCGGGGCTCATTCCACAATATATATATATATATATATATATATATATATATATATATATATATATATATATATATATATATATATATATATGTGTGTGTGTGTGTGTGTGTGTGTGATACAGTATCTGCCAAACAACAAGTGTTTTACCCGTATTGGGGCTTTTCAGGTGTACACATTATTTAGGTAGTTACCTACCACATAACGCTTGTGGTTCGTCGGCCAATCGGCAAACATCCACTATATCCTCTTAGTTGTGAGAAGAGTCTTTCATCATGCTGTTTGGGTTAAGAGCTGTTCGTGTGTGATGGTTAATACTGTAACTTTGTCCTTATTTCTAAACAGTCTCCAGACTGATGTTTACTTGATTATGTTGACCTCTTTTGGTTATCGTTTTTGGGCAAAGGCATCTGCTAAGTGATTAAATGTAAGTTTAAACATAAACATAGTCTCCCATAGCATCCTGAGAATATGATTTCAACAAAATACACACCCAATCATTCCATCCAGCCCTCTATTTTCAGCATTTTACATTCCAGGGTGAGAGATAACCAATATTTGCTCTAGAAAAACTGGGTGCAAAGCAAGAACTCCTTCTGCCAGAGGCCACTTTCATACACATACCCAAACTCACAAATACAAGGCCAAGTTACTCTTGACATTGAACCTAAGAAGTATGTCTTTAGGATGTGGCAGGAAACGGGAGTACACAGAGGAAACCCACAGAGCCAGTGAACAGGCAATGGTAGAAGTAACTGGAGTTGAAAGTAGAGGCGCTAATCCTATCCCATCTTTTTTCATTAAAAAGTGGTGGGGAGTCTGACCTGTCCTAGTAGCATTAGACAAGTCCATCAAAGAAAAGTCCATCAAAGGGTCTCCTTGCATACACATCCAGATTTACTTATACCAGGGTAATTTAGAGATACCAATTACAATTGCACAGTATCTCAGGGATACCAGAAAACTTGCATAGACAAAGGGAAAATACGCAAACTCTGCACAGACATTAATTGAGTAAGTCTCAGAAGCTATGCAACAACAGCAACAAGCCCTGTAAACCCCATCCTTAACACCCTAAGACCCAGTGAATATTCTGAATTTTAACTGCACCCTCCTCAAGCAAACCTCTACTAAACACATGTAACTGCCATCCCAAGAAAGACAAAATTTTCCACAGAGCCCATTTCCTAGGAAATAGTGAACGAGTCTATGTACAAATGGCATGATTGTGTCACTGCCTATTTGAAACATTAGCCTCTTTATTTCTGTGCAGTTTAATATCATCTCCTCAGATTAGTCACTAAATGTTTGCCAATTTCAGGTTTTGGAGGGGACTAGACAACCGCAGGTCATCTTCATTAATGTTGACTGTCAGTGCAGTTTTTGGTTTTTGCTGTACCAAATACTTCCGCCCAATTTTGCAACAGACATCTTACCAGGAGAATGCTCAGTGAGTAAGATATGCTCAAAGTGTCTTTACACAATGTAAGAGTGCAGGATAATGTCAGAAATGTTCTGCCCACATACCTTTAGGGTGTTTCTATTGGGATCTGGCAAGAGAAGCACAAGAAGATTGAGAACGTGGAGCCTCTGCTGCAGATATGGAATGTCTGCAAAAAACAAAAAGGCATAATGAATATGTATCCCCAAAGTGAACATAAATTTTGATGGGTATGTGGATTTTGTTTATGTGCAACATCTCTATTATGTACTCCCTGTCATTCACATATTTCCACATAACTTCTGTCCATCAACTTTTAAGCATACTTGATCCAATTTGGAATTATGGAGACTAGAGTCTTTCTCACAAGCACTGGGTACAAGACAAGAACTGACCCTGCATCCCTTCTATAGGTCAATTTCGCCCTAACTGAGCCAATTAACAATTACTCTAGTAGGAAAACCCTGGAAACCAGAGGCACCTGAGGCTATGAGGCAGCACTCCTCACCAATGTGCCACCATGAACCCTAAAACATCCATTTGTTTACACCATTACAAGCAAACTGGAACAGATCTCTCTTACTTACCACCAACAGTGCTGAAAGTGTGAAGATACTCTGCAGTTAACAAAGGCACTGGCAGATCACGTATGAATTTCTTGAGAAGTGCAGCTCCATCATTGGGATTCACTTCCTCCCATTTGAAAAGCCCTAAGTAGAAAGTATTCTCTAGTCTCTGCTGCAAACTCTGTAAGAGAGGTATTACAAATATAAAACAAATAAAGTCAATCTGCACATAATTGTATTTTAAAGTAAATACCTATCCATTTCCTTAAGGTTTTATTTTACGCTCACCTACTTCCATCCTGCTACCATTACAGAGCTTTATATCCTCTCCTACCAACAATTTTGCCATTGATTCCTATAACTGTATTTAAAATGCAAACCTGTTCCATTGTAGTGACAGCATTGCCTAAATGGCCTAAACAGGCTATCTATCTGTCTGTCTGTCTGTCTATCAGCCTTAACAGGGTTCTTGACCAATAAATGGAGAGTTCAGGTCTTCAATTACAAAGTGTAATCCCATTTGAATGCATTTTCTGTTCGTGCATTGTTTTAATATCCCAGAAGTATGTATTTTAAAAACACATGCATGCGTTTAACCCATTTAAGATAATTGGATGGCATGATGTTGTGAGGGATTGCCGGCCATTTATTCTGGCCAACACCTCCAAGCCGCCGAATGGAGCCCTACCTGCAACATAGGGATGCCCTGAGTTCCAGCAGGGCATCATGGACTATGGAGTTTTAATACACAGCCCTGCTGGATAACATCGGGGCCGCCAGGAGTCGCTGCAGGGAGGCTCACAGAGTGCTACATGCCCTATAACCTGGAAGTGCGTCATAAACACATGACCGGAAGGAACGACGTGCTTCCGGGGTGAAGAAGTGGAGTTTTTATATGACCTGGAAGTGTTCCTAGTCACGTAGGACAGAGAGGGCGAAACACTTCCAGGTCAAGGACTATAAAAGGACTATGGGAAATCCCAGACGTCGAGCTGAGCTGGGTGGAAGGGTGGCAACGCGTCTGGGAGAGGAGGATTGGTTATTATAGTGTATTGATTATTGATTGTATGAGTAGTGTGGAGTGGAGGGTGCTTTGTGCACATTATTATAAAATAAATAATAATTGGATTTTTACCCAGTGTTTGGAGTGGTACATGAGGATTCAAGAGGTCGATAGGGGCCTCAACTGCGACAATGTGTAGATTATGTAATATGAGATTTTTCATGGACGTTTTTGATCTTGTTAGCCGTTGTCCAGTGTTGGTCTCCACAGACACTCTTACTATCAAAATCTTTGTATCTGCATTCTCAGTGAAGATATGAAATTAAAAACTTTACTCTGCCATCACTACAAGTGATGGGGTAAGTAATATTTAAAAAAACATTTTTTGGTGGAGTACTCTTTTAAACAGGAAATATTTGCCTGTGTCACTTTTTGATGAATCTAAAATATAAAAAAGAGTATTAGTTGTGTAGTAGACGTAGCAGTAACCCTAAGCCTAACCCTTCTGATAAGTTAGTTAGAATTGCCAAGTCTGCACACTGTGTTGTCTCCCAAGGAGGATGTCCATTCAGTGTACGTTTATGTACACTTCAAAATCTAGTCACAAACACTGAACACTTGCTTAACAAATTCAAAGAAACACAGGAAAATCCTGTAGGAAATCCTGATGCAGCATGCAAGAAATGTGTTTTGAGAGAAGATTTGATTTCGAGAAAGACAATAACCCCAAGCAAAGAGCCAAAAGTCTTAAAAATGACAATGTTAATGTCCTGGATCGGCCAAGTCCAGATCTCAGTTCAGTTGAGAATTTGTAGCTCTACTTGAAAAAGGCTGTTCACTCATGATCTCCATGCAACAAGACAGAGCTTAAGCCATTTTGCAAAGACATTGCAGAATCCAGATGTGCATAGCTGGCACAGTGCATCTACTAAATACTGATTTGAAGGGCATTAATAGTTATACAATCAATTATTTTGTTTTTTGTATTTGCAATTAATTTAGACAACTTTTCCCAGATCTGGTTTGACTTTGACATTAAAGAGTGTTTCTGTTGATCAGTGTCTAAAAATATAAATTGAATAAGCAGTGATTTAATGTTATACAAAAATAAAATGTGAAAACTTCAAAGGGATGAATATTTTTTATAGGCACTGGATCTAAGGCCTAAGAGTTGGTTTACTGTTGTATAGCCAGGACAGAATCTGCATTGGTTATCCAGATGTTAGGTTCAATTATCAGAAGAAGTTTTTGCTCCAATACTCCAGTGTAGATTCTTACATTCTGGAGCTTTCCTGTAGCCTGTATCCAACAACAGCCCATTCCAAACATTTTATGTCAGATTTGAGGGAATTCATTCTGTAATGTAGCTATTTAAAAGCCTTTTTACTAAAACTTTAGGTGGCAGCTTTCAATCTTGCCATTAACCTTGTACAACGGTAAAACTAAGAGGAGGAAGATAATCTGCAAGATTTGTCACAGGTTTGTTAGAACATAATGATACTAATCAAACATTACAATCTTTTTAGACAGTAGCATGCCATGCAAAAAATGTCTCTGAACTGCTTCAGCTAAAGGATAAAATCTTCCCAATCTGGCTGTAGGAGAAACAGGCCAATGCAGTTCAAGGCTGCTTTATTCAGGTGATCCCCTTCTTTAGTCAAGGATTCTCAATGTATTTAGGACTCTAAAAACAGAAAGCGCCTAGAAGGTGTAGCACACGTGTGCACGGGTGGCAGTCGAGCTTAACTAAAGAGAATGATAAGTCGGAATGGGTGTTGACAATTATCACTAATGCCTATTCTTCTCCCTCTGCAGACCCTCAGAAGAAAAGTCTTCCTGATACCCTCACCCCAGTCTCCAGTGCTGACCCCACTTCCAGCCCCAAAGATGACCTCACATCCATCTCTTAGCCTAAAAAGACACCATTCCTGCCATTCCTCTATAAAGCCAACATGCTGTCTAATACAGTTAAGATCAGTTGTGGTTTCTTGTTGTAGACTAAGTCTGTTAATACTACTCATTCTGTTGTTTTCTTACTAATATTGATCAAGTAAATGGGATGACTACTCCAAATGTTTTCTTGTTTTTTTCTTGCTATTACACAGGATATGTAAAATTCCAAGCAGCATACCTTAATCCTGGACTGGGAGCCTGATACTCTCAAAATGCCTTCGGAATCCAGGGCTTTTTCTTCCAGGAAGGACAGCATCTGTAAGATGAAAAGTGCCTGTCAGAATCACTGGCGCAGTGCTTGAAGTACTAACACACTACCAACACTTTCTTGAACAGCAAAGCCTATTAGCATAATAGTCTCTAAAGTCTCTCACTTAAATGTGTCACCTTAGACCATTAAGAGTTGCGAAGGATGAGGATTCTTTATCATATCTAACAGGCTGCTTCAAAAATGAAACTTTGGGCCCATTATCACTTAACTTTCAAACTGTAGTCTTTGTATTGCTCAAAAAGGATGTTTGGGGTCCATAATGGATGCAGTTCAAAGAATTAAGCTTTCAGTTTTAAATGCATTTGTTCTGTCATTCCTGTACCTTTTTAGGTGGTTTTGTATTTAATGTGTGTAGCACCTACTGTGATAGCTATGTCTGTCTGTCCACCTGAGACAACTCATTTCCACGTTGACCAATTTTGTTCAAAGGTGGCATACTTAATCTTCATGTAAATTTGTCAAGACAGTTCAATTTTCGTTGTGACATCTCAAACAGAACACCCTGTACAAAGTTTTGAAATTTTAAAATCTCTCATTGAAAAGCAAAGTTAAATCTGCAAACGTGTCTATCTTAAAATGGAGACACATTCTGTGCAACTTCAACTACGAGTTCCTTTACTGTTTCAGTTTTACCTTGACATCAGTTACACCTACTTGTAAACTTCTCATATTTTCCTCTTTTAAACCTAGCTTTTTAGCTTCAACTGACAGCAAACAGATCCCCAATACAAGCTGATGAAACATAAGCAGACTACGTGCACAGATAGAAGGCGCACACAGACGGGCTGGTGAACAAGCAAACCTGCATTTGCAAGTCCAGCTGGGTGCGTGCAGAAACCTCTGCATCAGCAGATTGTTTCTTTTTTTTAATTTGTAGTAATTTTATTTCAAGAAAGCAACATAATATACAATAAAGCAGATAAAATTTACAGAACATATAACAAATACATACAATAACAAAGTAAGAATTCATCTCCCAGCAAATTGTTTCTGCTTTCTTGCAACTTGAGCATAAAAGGAAGAAAACCAGTAACTCAACATTTTACTCCTCCTAATACTTTAAATTGTACAGTAACAAGCAAATTAAATGAGCTTCCTAACTGTAAAAGTATAAAATGCAGGTAAGGGCAACAAAAGGTTATATAGATATGAATGACATACGCTGTGGCACGTAAGCCATTATGCACAAAATAAATAAACAGTTACTCAGTGTTAACCTTACACTAAACCAGTAAACCACATTATCTGCAAATTACAATGATGTACCATTTCACCGACACTATCATTTACCAGGCTGAAGAGACATTCCTGTTACAGCAACAGTCCCGATTTCAGGCTATGCGTCCCAATAAATGACTGAAGAATATTAAATTTTAATGCCTTAGACAGGCTACTAATCTAATACAGTTTTTCAGTGCCACAAATATTACCAAACCAAATATTTTCACAGTATTTTTGGAGTAGCATTTACAAAACTCAAGGGGAGACCCCCTGCAAGCAAGAAAGAAAGCAAAATCCTGGAGCAGACTTTGGTCACACTACAGGCCATACCAATACCAATGTAACTTGTAAGGTATCAGCATGTAAGAAATCCTTGGTGTAGCTGCATAGACTTAAGTCTTTGATGTAACTAAATTTCCATTGTTCTTCATATGGTTTTGAATGGCAGCATAAAAGTTACAGAAATGCTTCACATTCTTCAAATGGTGTACCAAATATAAATCAGGCCAAGATGTAACCATTCCATGTGAAAGGTCATTTGGATTGACCATGCACACAGAAAAACAGCCCCGTCCACCATCAACATGGCTTGTTGTTACGGTTACTTAAAGTAACATATTGTAGGTCTGGTGTTAACATAAAACTTTCATTGCAGACTTTGACAGCGTTTTACTCTATAAATCTATAAATCTTTCTCTCTTGTAATAAGTTTAACTTGCATGCAGTGAAAACCAATATCTCTCTGATGAATGTGTTTATACACTTCCAAAATGAAGTCTGTGCAGTGAAAGTAATATTCTCCATCAATGAGAGATTTCCAATGAATAATAATATGCTTTTTCTATTACAAAACCAATTGTAATTTCAAATATGACTGAAGGAAATTGTGTGCTACCGACAAAATTTTCTAAATTTTGAATCTTAAAGAAAATTAATAAATGTAGCAATCACGTTTTCCAAATGTAAAGGTTATTGAGTAAATGGGTAATAATAAGACTGTCAACTGAAGTTTTCAGTATATAGAATTTTTCAGGGTAGAGTGATTGCTTTCACAATGCACAAATTTCCTGAGTAGTTTCATTTAAGATTTAAAAACTGAAAAAACATCTCCAAGGAGTTTGGTTGAAAATATACTATTCAAAAAAAATTAAAGGAACACTTTTTAATCAGAGTATAGCATCAAGTCAATGAAACTTCTGAGCTATTGATCTGGTCAGTTAAGTAGCAGAGGGGGTTGTTAATCAGTTTCAGCTGCTTAATGAAATTAATAACAGGTGCACTAGAGGGGCAACAATGAGACGACCCCCAAAACAGGAATGGTTTAGCAGGTGGAGGCCACTGACATTTTCCTCTCCTCATCTTTTCTGACTGTTTTTTCACTAGATGTGCATTTGGTTACGGTCAGTGTCACCACTGGTAGCATGAGGTGATACCTGGACCCTACAGAGGTAGTTCAACTTCTCCAGGATGGCAGGCATATCAATACGTGCCATCACCAGAAGGTTTGCTGTGTCTTCCAGCACAGTCTAAAAGGGCATGGAGGAGATTTCAGGAGACAGGTAGTTACTCTAGGAGAGCTGGACAGGGCCGTAGAAGGTCCTTAACTCATCAGCAGAACCGGTATCTGCTACTTTGGGCAAGGAGGAACAGGATGAGCACTGCCAGAGCCCTACAAAATGACCTTCAGCAGGCCACTGGTGTGAATGTCTCTGATCAAACAATCAGAAACAGACATCATGAGGGTGGCCTGAGGGCCCAACATCCTCTAGTGGGCCCTGTGCTCACAGCCCAGCACTGTGGAGCTCGATTGGCTTTTGCCATAGAATACCAGAACTGGCAGGTCCACCACTGGCACCCTGTGCTTTTCTCAGATGAGAGCAGGTTCACCCTGAGCACATGTGACAAACGTGAAAGGGTCTGGAGAAGCTGTGGAGAATGTTATGCTGCTTGTAACATCGTTCAGCATAATCGGTTTGGTGGTGGGTCAGTAATGGTCTGGGGAAGCATATCCATGGAGGGACGCACAGACCTCTACAGGCTAGACAACGGCACCTTGACTGCCATTAGGTATCAGGATGAAATCTTTGGACCCATTGTCAGACCCTATGATGGTGCAGTGGGTCCTGGGCTCCTCCTGGTGCATGGCAATGCCAGGCCTCATGTGGCAAGAGTATGCAGGCATTTTCTGGAAGATGAAGGAATTGATACCATTGACTGGCCCCCATGCTCACCTAATCTAAATCCAATAGAACACCTCTGGGACATTATGTTTGGGTCCATCCGACTAGGCCAGGTTGCACCTCAGACTGTCCAGGAGCTCAGTGATGCCCTGGTCCAGATCTGGGGGGAGATCCCCCAGGACACCATCCGTCGTCTCATTAGGAGCATGCACCCCCCAACGTTGTCAGGCATGCATACAAGCACGTGGGGGCCATACAAACTACTGAGTACGATTTGGAGTTGCAATGAAATTTCGGCAAAATGGACTAGCCTGCCGCATCATTTTTTTACTTTGATTTTTAGGGTGTCTTTGAATTCAGCCCTCTGTAGGTTGATAATTTTCATTTCCATCAAACGATGTGGCATCCTTTCATTCCTAACACATTACCCACTCCATATCAGTAGAAATATCCAGCAGGATTTTTTCCCATTGAGATCTGATGTGTTTTCAAAGTGTTCCTTTAAATTTTTTGAGTAGTTTATAACCATCAAGAAGTAATTAAAGCAACCAATGTAATTTTTTTACTAGTGATACCACCTGAGCCAGATCCCACCATAAAATGGGATTGGATTAGGCATGGACTTTGGCCTACTGATTTAAAATCCTAATCAGTATTCATTATTTAGGACAGCAATTAAACTGTTGTCATGAGACCGCAGTCTTGTCATTATTGTTATTATTATTCATCTCAGGGTGAATACACACACGCCCCACAGGGCCAATTTAGCATTGCCAATTCACCTAACTAGCATGTCTTTGGACAGTGGGAAGAAACACAAAGGAAGAATATGTAACTCCATGAAGGGAGGACCCGGGATGAGGTCCCTTGTCTCCTTACTGCGAGGTGGCAGTGCTGCCGCTGACTCCACCACCATGCCACCCATTTTCATGGTGCTTTTAGAAAACAAAAAAACATCAACAGTTTTGGAAATGTCTGCTTTGGCAGAATGAGAGCACCAACATGCCATGGTATTAAAAAACAGGTTTAATTAACAACAAGAACCAACCTCTAATTAAGATAGATAGATAGATAGATAGATAGATAGATAGATAGATAGATAGATAGATAGATAGATAGATAGATAGATAGATAGATAGATAGATAGATAGATAGATAGATAGATAGATAGATAGATAGATAGATAGATAGATAGATAGATAGATAGATAGATAGATAGATAGATACTTTATTAATCCGAAGGGGAAATTCACAAATTTGAGGCCCTGATTTAGCAGGTCACCTGTTGCCTCACTTTACATCTCAGTTTTGTTTGGCTATCTTTTAAGGAAAAATGAAGTAATTCAGAGGACTGAGTCTTAAAAAAACAAGGCAACTCAAATGAAGGCAAAAGAAGTCAATTAACAGCAGAAACTGGTCACTTATGGAGAAAGCGGCAGGAAGAAAAACCGACAGCCACTGCAGCTCTCCAGGATCAGAGTTGGACCCTTGAAGTATTTACTAAGTTTAGTAAATGCCAATTTTCTAGATTTTGTAAAATAAATACATTTTTAAATGCAATGTGATGCCACACTACTGTATCTTTTGGCTAGAGGAAGCAATTATGTGATTTAAACTTGTCTTTAAATCTTGTTCTGTTGATAGAGCATTATTACACAAATGAAATAGTTTTATTGTTAAAGAATTGCAAACTAAACACTAACAAAGTTCCAACTTCATCTGCAGTATAACAGTTAAGATACCGGTGAAATGACATTGTCTCTTTCAATGCTGTAGAATTTATTGATCTTTGGACTCTGGTTTTAGTAGGCTAACATTGACTCCGTTTATAAATGAAATTCAAAGCTACAGGATATGAAAGTATTTGCATCATTTTACCCAGGCAGGGTAAACCATCTCTGGAACTCGAGATGAAACATTGACAAAGACATATGACCTACAACTACCATAGACCATTCACTGAGGACTGAAAACCACAAGGAGTTCCACCATCCAATACTTTATTACAAGGCCATTATCATTTCAAATCACCTGCCTGTGCTGTGTTTGTGTAAAGGTATGCATTTATAAAATCTGTACTGTGCTAGGTTGATATTCGACATAAATGATGCAATAATGAATAGAATATCCACCACCGTTTCAATCAGCACTAAAGGTAAAAAGATATAGAAATGTTCATAATTTTCATAAAAAAACATGCAAAAACATACCTCTTCTAAGAGGAGTGGTATGGTTGCATTGGAATTAATCTTTTGGTCATTTTCCAGCAGTGTGGCCAAGGGAACACCAAACAGGCAGCCCTCTATAGAAAATGAATTAAAAATGAGTTATCTTCTCAATGCTAAAAAGCATTTACTGTAGGTGTCCTTGGATTCACTTCACTGTGACTCTACCCCAACAAAGTGCTAAGTGAGTGCAGTTGTATTGCTATCTGAACCTTACCAGAGATCTTGTTTCTGCTGCTCTTGGATCTCTTTAGTTCCACTTGCAGAAGATCACAGAGTGCAGTCATGTCGATGAGAGCCAGCTGACGGATCTTCTTGACATCTGGTGAAGACAAGTCCCCGATCCGTGTTACCCCCAGTCTGTACTTGGGAGAGACTAGCTTCTAGAGGCAGGGAGAGAAGCACACATTTATTATTGCTGTAGGCAGGACCTTGGATTTGCTTGAACAGCACATCTGAGTATAGCGCTCTCCAAAGTTGTCTCACAAGGTATTAGACTTGTTTGGTAACACTGTCCAAATAGATAGATAGATAGATAGATAGATAGATAGATAGATAGATAGATAGATAGATAGATAGATAGATAGATAGATAGATAGATAGATAGATAGATAGATAGATAGATAGATAGATAGATAGATAGATAGATAGATAGATACTTTATTAATCCCAGGGGGAAATTCACAATAAATAAATAAACAGACATGTAAGGCATTCTAAACCAAGTGGTGTTCAGCATCCTAAAATAAAGCCATTAATACATACTGTCTATAGTATAGAATTAAAATTTGAATTTAAATCTTAAAGCATTAAGGGTGCAGTTATAAAATTCTTCATTGTAACACAGAACTGGGTATGTCCTCTTTAACACTTTCAAAAACGTCTCTGTTTAGCGATGAGCTAAATATTTTTGTATTAAATGTATTCTCATGGGCGGCATGGTGGCGCAGTGGTAGCGCTGCTGCCTCGCAGTTAGGAGACCTGGGTTCGCTTCCTGGGTCCTCCCTGCATGGAGTTTGCATGTTCTCCCCGTGTCTGTGTGGGTTTCCTCTGGGCACTCCGGTTTCCTCCCACAGTCCAAAGACATGCAGGTTAGGTGGATTGGTGATTCTAAAATTGGCCCTAGTGTGTGCTTGGTGTGTGGGTGTGTTTGTGTGTATCCTGCGGTGGGTTGGCACCCTGCCCGGGATTGATTCCTGCCTTGTGCCCTGTGTTGGCTGGGATTGGCTCCAGCAGACCCCCATGACCCTGTGTTTGGATTCAGCGGGTTGGAAAATGGATGGATGGATGGATGTATTCTCATTAAGCTGCTCTTGTGATATAAACTCCCACAAAAAATACATTTGCAGACGTCATTATGATTATTAAAGACAAAAACATGACACAAAATATCATATTATCCATTTTGCACACGTGTATGTATGAAAAATTCTATGTTAATTCTATTTGCTTCATAATCACTGATAGGGAACCTACACAGAAGGTAAGGCCAGCGGCAAACATCTTAAGTATAGACCACCATACAGATATCCTAGTATTACTATTAAAAAGATAAGACATTTGGAAATGAGAATTTCAATCTGTATAGCTCAGCACCTGGAAGTGTGCTCATGAGGGACTTGGGAGTAAGGGAGAGGCCTTTTCCAATATATTGCATGCATTGATTCCAAGTGCAAATTCCATGAATATTTCTGCACTGTTGCTACTGTACATCCAAGTACTACTGATAGATGGAGGTCCCTCACACTTTCCCTCAACAGCCTCAGTCTTCATTCTCTTTAGTTGGAAGTGGTAAATAAGAACAGAAGTATAAAAGACACACTGGTAATGAGGCAATTCAGTAAGGCTCAAAGTATGATTAGTTGTTTTAAGCCCAATATCATCTTAAAGATCAGAGTATGGAGAGAACACACACTAGTGATCCCCGGCTCTTTGGAAGGCAAAAGAGATACCTGAAGTTAGAAGAAAGAAAGACAGAGATCAAAACAAAGACAAGAAGGAGTTCAACAAAGGGGGTTCAACTGAACATTTAAGTACAAAGTATCTGTTGTAATAGACCTGCCAGGGTCACTGATAGATTTAGCTTTTCAGCAGTTTTAGTAAATGATTTCAGTCAATAAACAAAGAGATCTGGGTGGTGAACAAAAGGCAAAGAATGCATATAAACAGAACAACTAACAGAAATCCCATGCAACAACAATGTCAGAGTTATCTAAGTGATCATAAAATTTAACTCATAACCATGCTTGATTTACTGTATGCATTTCCTATCTTGCCTGAAGAAGGGGCCTGAGTTGCCTCGAAAGCTTGCATATTGTAATCTTTTTACTTAGCCAATAAAAGGTGTCATTTTGCTTGGCTTTTCTCTACATTCATAATGGCTAACGCGGTACAACACCCTAGTACTATGTCCATATAAAAGGAAAAATGGAATTAAAATTTTTTGTTTTGCTGGCTTGTAAGATCTGAAAATCTCTGCGTGAATAATGCAGGTATAGTATATATGCATAAAAAATGCGATTAGACAGTTCATACTGGTAGGGTGGCAGAGTGGTAAGCCTTGCAGTAAGGAGATTGGGGTTCACATCACAGGTCCTCCATATGTGGAGTCTGCATGTTCTCTCTGTGTCTGTGTACGTTTACTCTGGGTGCTCCAGTTTCTTCCTGCAGCCCAAACATATACAGGTTAGGTGAACTGGTGATGCTTAATGGGCCATAGTGTGTGGGAGGTGTGGGAGTGTATGTGGGGAGGTGTGGTGTGTTTGTTTGCCCTGCAATGGACTGGCACCCTGTCCAGAATTTGTTCCTACCATATTTCATATGCTATCTGGGATAGGCTCCATCTCCCTGTCCCGCAACCCTGGTCTGGATTAAGCAGGTTTGAACAAGACTTTATACTAGTGGTTCTCAACCATGGGGTCCACTGCCCACTGAGGGGGTCTCAGTAAAATTCCAGATGGGACACCTACACAACTGAAAATAATCACACGATAGCAAAACACTTAAATCTCTACAAGCAATATACAAAAAGCAAAGGAAAGCAAATTTGTCCCAAACTTAGTTCTTAAATAGGTAAAACCAAGCAGGAGTTTCAAAGACTTTTTGCCTAGCAGTAGAATACACTGGCACCACAGCAGATTTGGACAGGGAACTACTTTCATAAAAGATTCATAGAATTTTATAGTATTGAAGTACCACAAAACAGAACATAATTTACAGTATATGCTAGGGGGCTTCGCTCGCCAACAACCCAAACAACCCCCCACGCCAGCCATTTCGCATATCTTACGCTCGTGTATGTGGATTTCACTTTCAACAACAACAAATCTTTTAATTCTCGCGGATACGTCTCTTCATTGGGAAGAAACACTACTTTTCCCTGATGGCAACATGAATTTGACAATCTACAAGTCTCTGACTTAAAGTTTAAATCCAAAAAATGTATTCGATCTCTTTTCACTGTTCCGGTATTTTACTGAGTAATAATTTCCATTTGTTTGCGCTAATGCGATCTTTACTATTATTTTTTGAGACTTTTGAATTTTCATACTTTCATTATCTCTAACCTGCTCTGCATGTGTACAACACCAGCGTTTTTGAATTCTTTACGACGTTCTACTTTGTCATCTACTCTTTGTCATTTATTTCCAGCCCTGGGTGTGATTAAATCTTTTGGCACAAAGTCGTGTCTTCCGGGAACTGAAAGTATCTCTCTGAAAAAATCTCCTCCCAGGCTAAAAAGTGACGTCCCGTCCCAGGATTTTTTTATTATAATTTTATATTTTTATTATTTATTATTTTTTATTATAATATATATAGATCTATATATACAGCATATAACTTAATAAAAAGATAAGAGTCTGTGTGTCTGTGTATTCGTGTGTCCTTCCTATTGGATATATCTGTCACTTCAACAAACACACTTTTCTTCTACACACATACTACACATTTGTAGTGATAAAATAAAATGTCTTGCATTTGTCATTCCAGCTTAATGGCGCATCATAAACTGTTTTTATAAAGCTCAGACCAAATGGCATATAACAGGGTAATATGCATTTCACCTTTCGTTCCAACATATGGTGCATCACAAAATTTTGTAATAATGCATTTTAGCACTACAAATGTTTGTGATGCACCATCTGTTGGAATCACAGTGTAATGCATTTTATTACTAGCTGCATTACAAAATAAATTCCAATAGATGGTGCATGTTGATTATTTAGATTTCAACCTGCCATTTCAGTGATAGAATATCCATTAATATTCTTCACCCTCTTAAGTTTGGAGTAATGATTACACCATATTTAGTTCTAAAGCCCATTGGCCCAAAAGCCAATATATATATATATTGTTACTATAAAAATAGAATTACTCAACATGATTCAAGTGCATTACAAGCAGTGAAGTTGTTGTGGGTTTTTCAAAAGGTTCTCCTGTTTTTCCACCTTATCACCAAAGACATGTGATTGAATATCTGATTCCATACCAGCCTCTGTGAGAGTGTTGGTGTGTGCCTGAATGGGCCCTCTGGTAGACGGGCACCCTGTCCAGGGCCATTTCTTGCCCAGTGCTGTCAAGATAGGTTCCAGTCCTGTGTAATCTTGAATTGAATTAAATGAGTTGGAGAATGTTATGATATGTTATGTTACCGTGATATTGGATTAACAAAGAAGATGCTAAGAAGATTCTAAACAGCTACCCTGTGTACAAGGTCCATATGAGAATATGAAGGTTGAAACCTTGCTAGTCATGTTGAACAGAGCAGTGTGCTAACTTCACAGTTCCATTTTTTTACAATAATTTTCTCGGGTTAACTTCAGTAACAAAGCATATCTCTCATCATTCAAAGACTTTACAATTTAGATCATATGGTCTGTGTGTTGTGTATCATCTGTTTGAATATTTTATTGTTAAATTGTTTATTGGCCTATAGTGGTGTTCTGTATGGTTAACTGTAGAATTTTGAATTGGCTGTGCTGCATAGTTTCTTCTGTGGTTAGCATAACTGTATTCTAAAAGGTTAACTTCTGGGGTGAGGAAACTTGCATGAGAGCTGATGATCTCATCTTTAGGCTCTGAGGTTGGCCCATTTCATAAATGATACTAAATAAGACCATGAAGTATAGCGAAGAGTCTGGTAAGTGACTGCCACAAATAATGGTTACACACATAAAGTCACACAGATATAGTTCCATGCAATTGTCATGTCAATATAGTGGGGTTGTTTGATTGTGGGAGACATTGGAAAACCGGTAGATAGAAAACACAATGGTCTGAAATGGGAAGCACTTAGGAGTCATAGTGGACTCACCACTATCTACAATAAAAGAGTGTACAAAAAGAGTCGAAAAGACTAATAGGAGATTAATTTATATATCATGACATGTACCATACAAGCAAGTCAAGTGTGGTTATGCATAAGTTATATAACACACTAGTGAGGTATCACCTGGAGTGCTGTGTTCAGTTTTGTACTACAAAAAAGACTAAGCAGTGCTAGAGAAAGTCCAGATGAAAATGATCTATTTACTAAAATATGCTTTTTCAAGATGCCAGTTTTGTTTATATTCAGGCTGAAGATGGAGTGCTATGCACTTGTGTACAGCAACACTTTACAAATTAACGTTGCTGTAAAAAGCTGAAGGTAACGCTCTTTCCCTTATATGAAGCTGGGCTACTAGAAAGAATACCTGGACTACTAGGTTTGCAAAACTGGTATTCCAGCAGACTACCAATTTGCCCACCCCTGCTTTATAAACCATGACTGCAATGGATTTAAAAATATTCAACATTAGTCAGCTGTCCACAATAAATGAGCTTCCTACTCTGAGTGGATTCCATTTTTACTCTTATTGTTGCCATGTTTCAACTCCTCCTTGAAATCCTGGCTGGAGTTCAGCAAATATGGAAATAAAAATAAAAAGTTTATTGAAAAGCTATAATTTTTGCTTGAGGGGCATTAAGCCGCTAGTGGAATCTGAGTCTCTGGTGAGTCTCTTAGAGTTTTAAATCAGTAGTCCACAAAGACTGCAAAAGAGAATCTAGATCCTACATGACAGGACACATGCAAATAAAAAAAATCAAACAAAAAGTAAACGTCAACAACGGATTAAACTCATTGCTGGACATGTTGCTGTAACAATTGACATAAAAAATAAACTAAGTCACTTTTTATTGTTGTAGGATCATTACATTTCTCCAGCTCCCAGATTCCCTTATCAAATAGTTGCTTCGTTACCCAACCTGGTATCAAGTTACAGTTAGCTTGTTAACAGCAGTAGAAGCATTCAGTTATGAAAACACTGGCACATTCAGACAACATGTATTGTTAATGGAAAAAAAAACAGATGAAATGTCTAAAAGCGGATAAAAATTTTCAAACAGAAGTTCAATGTACACTAAGCATTCAAGACAAAGCTCCAAAGGTCATTCAAAAAGACAGTTTTCCATTGAGGATTAATAAAGTATATCAAATCATATCAAAAACACAAAAGCTCTGGAACTGTAGGTTTGAAAGAAATTAAAGACTTTGTTTTTAAATCTTTGGAAATGTATTGCAGTAATCAATTTGGTTGGGAAAGTTACTTTATAATATAGGAATATGCAAATTTACCCCAACGCCCACAAAGAAAAACAGAATCAATCCCTGAACTTGTAGATCAGTAAGTCTAATTAATTATTGGAAATATTACTCTGAAATTAAACCAGAATTCCACATTTCGAACCACAATCAGAAAGAATTCTGAATGGGAAACAATTTTTAAATAAACATTGCCCTTTCTGAAAGGCAACTGGAGTAGCAAGCAAAAGAAAACACTTGCAGGGTCATTTATAGATTTTTAAAAACTCCTTTATATTGGGTCACAAAGAAGGCATTATACACTAGAAACCATTAACATCAGCAGTTATTTTCGAAATTTAATGGCAAACTGGTTAACAAATAGCAAACAAGTGTAAATAAGCAAGGAAAGAAACATTAAAATGGGGTTTTTGGTAAAATTGATGATGATCACAATTTACATTTAAAAACAAAGAATCAAATATTGTGTGTAAATTGTGACATTCCCAAATAATGATAAAATTCTGAAGGATGGCAAATATTAAGTAAACAGCAAAAAGCCTTTAGATCTAGTTAACCTTCAAAGGTGGGAAAAATAATATTTAATACAGACTTGTATTAAGTGGGACAGTGAGCAGACATATTGGTTAGCATAGGCGCATGCATCACAGCTCCTGAAGTCTGGGTTCAAATTCTGATCTGTGTCTAGTCTATAAGGAGCTTACACTTCCCTCCTGTGTCTATGTGAGGTTTTTCTCTGGGACCTTATGGTTTTGTTCCCACATCTCAAAGATGTACGTGTTAATCAAACTGGTAACTCTGAACTGACCAAATGTGTGCTGAGTGAGTTGTTACTGTGTTATTTCTCCTGCATAAACTCAGAATATATAAAGTGAACAATTAAGTCATATTGTCCTTTTATTACATCATGATCCAGTCTGTCATAACTTTCAACTCAACTTTCTGGTTTGGTTGCCTAACATATCAATATTTTAAGAAGTTCAAACAGCATAACAGACATTCAGCCAAATTTATTGGTGCTGATGTGGATAGCTTCATATGCCTGCTCTAGATGGAGGTGATGAAGAAACTGGAAACTACAGTATGTCATCTGTGAGGACAGTCACCTTCAAGACCCACGTACATGGTACCATAAAATCATGTCTGACCAGTGCTATTAAGCATTTTGACAAAGTACATCATAGGCAGCAAAGCATTAAGGCTACAAAGCCAGTTTTCATGATTGTTCTAAATTGGCCTCAGTGAAGCTTGGTCA
The DNA here is from genome assembly GCF_900747795.2 of Erpetoichthys calabaricus. Classification (NCBI taxonomy): domain Eukaryota; kingdom Metazoa; phylum Chordata; class Cladistia; order Polypteriformes; family Polypteridae; genus Erpetoichthys; species Erpetoichthys calabaricus. The sequence continues at coordinate 138,780,408 of NC_041403.2, forward strand.
GTTGCTAAAAGCAGTTACCAAAGGACTGTTTTTGAATTCTGTAAATTTGTCTGACATATGCTGACATATGCCCTCACCGATGTACCTGATTCATATGTATTACAGTCATGTGAAGTGTCTCAGTTGTACTTTTATTGTTAATCGAATCACTTTTCATGCTCAGAAAATCTCTTTATTGTGAAGAGCCGTGTTTTCCAAGTGAAGAAGTACATCAGTCAGTGCATAAGTCACTAGTGCTGCATGTTCTGCAGATGTACCACAAGCAAAAAATATTACCAGTGACGAAGCATACAAAGGCATATTAAATACAAGTGTATATAGTGGCACTTAGAACTTTTAATCAATGTTCAAATTTATTTGAATATTTATTTATTATTAATATTAGTATTCACACCTTAGTTTTTGTATAATTTGACAGCCTGTGTATATAAGAGACTAGCAAAATACCCTCGCTTCGCAGCGGTGAAGTACTGCTTTAAAATTTTTATTAAGAAGAAAAGTAAACCTTTTTAAACTGAGGGAAAATATACCAATAATTATTTGTTAAGGATCTCTTTGTATACCACATTGTCAGTTCGGCCATCCGGTTGTAATATGACCAAGTTGTGCGCTGAGCTTACTCTTGAGCATGCAACATATAGTTGGCCATGTGAAAAGCAAACTTGCCTCAAATCAATGCCAACCTTTTGTAGGGTCTGTCCCTGAGACTTATTAATTGTCATTGTGAACCAGAGCCACACTGAAAATTGGAGGCGTTTGAATTGAAATGGGTTTTATCGATAAATTCGCATCCAGCTTTTGAGAATTTAAACATTCGTAAACATCAAAGTGTCCACTACTCAAATCGTCACCTGTGAATCTAAGATGTTTAAGAGGCATTGGCGGTTGTCCAAAGGTGTAAAATATTTGGCCATTTTGGTACACTTGAAAGCGACAACTGAACAATTCAGCGGCAGCCATCAACTCACATGCAGAACCATAGGTGAAGGTCTTAAGCATTTCACTCTTATAGTGCTCCTGTGTAGTATAATTATCTCCTGTACCGTCATCAGTCCACACCTTGAACCTGTCCCACTTATTCAATACATAAGACGCAATGTTCCTCCGGATATCAAGAGTGAGACTGATGTGGCCGTGCAATATGTAACACAGAGTATGGAAAAGGCAGTCGCCATCTCTGGGCATGGAAACCACTCGGTAAGTGACAGTTCTTTGATCGATGGTAATCACCTTGATAGACATGTTAATGGGGGTACGGTTGGAACAATAAAGGAAATGGGTACCTGAACAAAGTAAACTAAGTCTAAAATACCTACACAATAACGATATTTGTAATAAACGAACAATAAAAAAGCGGAGAAACCGTGGATTAAATAAAAAGGCTGCAGTTATAAGCAGGGAGACGTGAATACTGTGGCAAAGCAAGGAAGGGAATGAAGAGACCGGAGCGACGGACGGCCTAATATAGGCAGGCAGCTAACTACGTGGGAGGCGTGGGGAGGGGGGACCCAACGCCACCTCACACGGCAACCGAGCTGCAGGCTATGGACGTATATATGTACATAAGTAGGATTCAGTTAGCGTTGGGAACCCACATACCAAATTTCTTGAAGATGGGCCCATAAGTAACAAAAACCGTTGGAAAGTTTAATATGGCGGCGACAGTGGCGTCATGCCACTGAAATAAGTATGTACATCGGTTTCAGTTATCGCAGGGAAGCCGCCTACCAAATTTCATGACCGTTGACCATTACGCGTAGAATTTTGAAATGAACTCTGCTTAACTTTTGTAAGTAAGCTGTAAGGAATGAGCCTGCCAAATTTCAGCCTTCTACCTACACGGGAAGTTGGAGAATTAGTGATGAGTGAGTCAGTGAGGGCTTTGCCGTTTATTAGTATAGATACTTTAACCTTTTCAACTAACAGCAGTTAGGCGATAGTCCTTAGCCTACAAGACAATCCATTAGATGCCATAGGCAGCTGCCTATTACGCCAACACCTGGGGGGGCACTGTTTATGAAAGTTATGGGGTGCACACTCTGGACAGCGAGGGGCACCATTTATGTAACTCAAGCAACATATGTTCCATTAAGTCTAATAAAATGAAAAGTGCACTATAGATGTCAAGGGGCTCCATGTTGGTTACTTAAGGGGGTAAACACATTTGCAAACCAAGGGGGTTGCCCCCATCCTTGTACAAAAAGGGTCATCGTTTATGTAACTCAAGCGGAGCAATGCACATCGTGGCCCTTACCACCTCCTCCCCCTCCATTCCACTCTATGGACACTGAGTGGCACTGTTTTGGTAAGTCAAAGGGCATTCATTCTTATACTCAGACTAGGGCTCAATGATTCTGTAACATTTTCTGTATTTTGGGAACTCTGCAAAATGTCAGCACATTTTTCTAGCAGTAATGAGAACCTGTTCCCAATTAAGCCAGGTGTTTAGTGTGAGTGCTCATTTTGGGTAAGAAGGGTGGGGTGCTGATGCTGTTTTTTGTAAAAAAAAACACTTTTTCAAAGAATTCTCAGTTGAGTTTCTGCTTGATATTTATATATATATACAGTATATATATTCCCGAGAGGGAGTGCAGTGGAGTGTGTACGCCTGATGAGCCCAGAATGAGGGCGAAACACGTGTCACGTACTCTTTGCATTTATTTGACAGTAAACTATTTCAACCATATATATATATATATATATATATATATATATATATATATATATATATATACAGTATATATATATACTAGTCATTTAGCCCGTTACAATAACAGGCGCTAGAACAGTAGTGCATAAACATTAGTAGGAACAGTCTATATTAAATGGCATTCTTTTTGTTGGTCGTATTTTTCTTTCTTTCAGCCTTTCTTTTGTTGATGTTTACTTGCTGAGCTGACCGTTCTTCGTGGGCTGCCACCGTGTATTGTGTGTCTTTAATTTCCTGTGACAGTAATACTGTCTTGTACGGCTATATTCAATAAGGGCGCGCACAAAAAGGCGAGCTTCAAAAGGGCGACCTCAATTGAGCGCGGCGAATAAAGGCGTTCGTAGATAATTTATTTCAAATGGCTCTGGAATATGTGAAGAGCAAAAAAGGTGCAGATCTTTATTTACGCGCGCCTTTATTCGCTGCGCCCAATTGAGGTCGCCCTTTTGAGGCTCGCCTTTTTGTGCGCGCCCTTATTGAAGGATACCGTCTTGTATGTCCACTGGCTTGTACATCCGTAATACACCTTTAATTTTCTCTGGCGGTAATAAGGCGTGCGCGTCGGTAATATGCCTTTAATCTCCTCTGACAGTAATACTGGCTTGTATGTGGCTGTAATATGTGTCACTGTATTGTGTACCTTTAATTTCCTCTCGCAGTAATACTGGTTTTTATTTCCGTTAAACGCCTCTAACTTTCTCTGACAGTAATATTGCGCATCGCACCGTGCCCCACGCATGCGCACTTCATCAGAAGACACCCACACATGGACACCTGGACGCACATAGGGATTTTATATATATATATGGGCGGCACAGTGGCGCAGTGGGTAGCGCTGCTGCCTCGCAGTTGGGAGACCTGGAGACCTGGGTTCGCTTCCCAGGTCCTCCCTGCATGGAGTTTGCATGTTCTACCCGTGTCTGCGTGGGTTTCTTCCGGGCGCTCCGGTTTTCTCCCACAGTCCAAAGACATGCAGGTTAGGTGGATTGGCGATTCTAAATTGGCCCTAGTGTGTGCTTGGTGTGTGGGTGTGTTTGTGTGTGTTCTGTGGTGGGTTGGCACCCTGCCCGGGATTGGTTCCCTGCCTTATGCCCTGTGTTGGCTGGGATTGGATCCAGACCCCTGTGACCCTGTGTTTGGATTCAGCGGGTTGGAAAATGGATGGATGGATGGACTATTGATCTGGTCAGTTGAATAGCGGAGGGGGTTGTTAATCAGTTTCAGCTGCCTTGGTGTTAATGAAATTAACAACAGGTGCATTAGAGGGGCAACAATGAGACGACCCCCAAAACAGGAATGAATGGATTAACAGGTGGAGGCTACTGACATTTTTCCCTCCTCATCTTTTCTGACTGTTTTTTTCACTACCTTTGCACATGGCTACGGTCAGTGTCACTACTGCTAGCATGAGGCCATACCTGAACCCTACAGAGTTTGCACAGGTAATCCAACTTCTCAAGGATGGCAGGCACATCAACATGTGCCATTGCCAGAAGGTTTACTGTGTCTCCCAGTACAGTCTCAAGTCTCATGGAGGAGATTCCAGGTGACAGGCAGTTACTCTAGGAGAGCTGGACAGTGCCGTAGAAGGTTCTTAACCCATCAGTAGGACCGATCGGTATCTACTCCTTTGGGTAAGGAGGAACAGGATGAGAACTGCCAGAGCCCTACAAAATGAACTCCAGCAGGCCAGTGGTGTGAATGTCTCTGACCAAAAAATCAGAAACAGACTCCATGACGGTGGCCTGAGGGCCCAGCATCCTCTTGTGGACCCTATGCCAGGCACTGTGGAGCTCGATTAGCATTTGCCATAGAATACCAGAATTGGCAGGTCCACCACTGGTGCCCTGTGCTTTTCAAAGATGAGAGCAGGTTCACCCTGAACACATGTGACAGACGTGAAAGGGTCTGGAGAAGCTTTGGAGAATGTTATTCTGCTTGTAACATCGTTCAGCATGACCGGTTTGGTGGTGGGTCAGTGATGGTCTGGGGAGGCATGTCCATGGTGGGATGCACAGACCTCTACAGGCTAGACAACGGCACCTTGACTGGCATTAGGTATCGGGATGAAATACTTGGACCCATTGTCAGACCCTATGATGGTGCAGTGGGTCCTGGGTTCCTCCTGCTGCATGACAATACCCGGCATCATGTGGCGAGAGTATGCAGGCAGTTCCTGGAGGATGAAGGAATTGATACCACTGACTGGCCCCCATGCTCTGCTTATCTGACCTAAATTGAATAGAACACCTCTGGAACATCCTGTTTGGTTACATCTGACACCTCAGACTGTCCAAGAGCTCAGTGATGCCCTGGTCCAGATCAGGGAGGAGATCCCCCAGGACACCATCCATCAACTCATTAGGAGCATGTCCCCTCGACGTTCTCAGGCATGCATACAAGCATGTGAGGGCCATACAAACTACTGAATATGATTTGGAGTTGCTGCAATGAAATTTTGGCAAAATGGACTAGCCTGCAACATCATTTTTTCACTTTGACTTTCGGGGTGTCTTTGAATTCAACCCTCTGTAGGTTGATAATTTTCATTTCCATCAAACAATGTGGCATCCAATCATTCCTAACACATTACCCACTCCATATCAGTAGAGATATCCAACAGGATTTTTTTTCCATTGAGATCTGATGTTATTTCAAAGTGTTCTATTATACACGTTATAATTTGTAAGTAAGAAATTGGACCATCTCAGAATTTATCATCTGCATCTTGCTTTTGCAAAATGGACTGCATAAACCTTTCGCCAATGGGATTGCATAAACCATCTCAGTTTATGTGATTCTTTGTATTGCCTTATATCTAATGCTATTGGTTTTGACTGCAAAGAAATATAGTGAAAGCTTAAAACCAGTGTCTCTGACTGTTACTAGCATCACCAAAAGGTTTAGATGGTTCACTCCTTATCTAGCTGCAGTTTTTTGAGGGTATGATAGCATGCTATTGTGAAGCCTTCTACTATTAGTTAATTGGTTGAAGCAAAGGAATGAAAGTACAGACAGTCCCAGTCAGTGAGAGCCTACCAAAGGAGCCCATTGGGTCAAATTTTCACGGGGTGCAGCACAGACACATACAGTTAGGTCCATAAATATTTGGACAGAGACAACTCTTTTCTAATTTTGGTTCTGTACATTACCACAATGAATTTTAAATGAAACAACTCAGATGTGTTGTTTAACAACTTGTGTTAAAAAATGCTTTAGTTGCCTCACATTTTTATGCAATCGTTTTGTTCACCCCACTGAATTAAAGCTGAAAGTGTGCACTTCAACTGCATCTGAGTTGTTTCATTTAAAATTCATTGTGATAATGTACAGAACCAAAATTAGAAAAAAGTTGTGTCTGTCCAAATATTTATGGACCTAACTGTACACCAAGAAAGGTTACAGGCAACAGTTACACATATGGTTTTGATATTTCCTCTTATCTCCGATTTAAAAATGAGCCTATGATGTTAGTTGGTAATTTACATGTTTCATGACACAAATCATCTGATAACATGATAAAACTGCATGCAAATTTCATTTAGTCTTAACTATTTGGACATCTTCCTCTTACAAACTCACAGGTAAAGTCATGGCCTCATTCTTCTTTCTTTGATTATCTTGATCAGCAGTTTTGCCCTGCTTTACTAGGAGGGCAGCTTGCTCACAGTATGGCACATCTGTTATGAAGATCTCCTCTTTCTCTGATTTTTTTAAAAGGAAAAGAGAAGAGCAATGTTACTTTGTTAGTGCTTCACGGTGGTATATAATGGAGACCAGCCTGAAATGCCAGTCAGATATCATGATTTGCTGTTGTTATTCTTTGAGATTACTTCTGTTTTACTCTTTGTGCGTATAATATAATTTTTGTGCTTTACATACATAACTGTTAATACAGTATAGATATAAATATATGCAAGTGCTCTGAGCATGTACTCAAAAAGAAGCACTATACAAAAACAAGTAGACTTGAATTTTTCAAACACGTCTTGCATGTTGTTAGCAATGTGCTTCAATTTTTTCAATTTTTGTTTCAACATATGATATTTACAGTATATTTAAGAATGTAAGTAAAGTACCTCCTACTGGGCACTGTGGCATATCACCCATGACTTCTTCAAGGTGCTGGTCATTAGAAATTGAGTCTTCAGTTTCAGGCAGAGTTTTCTGTGGAAGTCAACCAATGCAGTAATTGTTAATTTTGTGTGTATTACACAAGTAACCAATAAGGAAGCCAAAGTAGATGAAAATAAAAGCACATGCAAGGGGATGAACACAAGGAGGAATAAAATATTAAAGTAAATAGACAAGACAAAACCCTAGCTCAGGGGTGGGCAGATTCAGTCCTGGAGGGCCGCAGTGGCTGCAGGTTTTTGCTCCAACCCAATTGCTTAATAAGAAGCCCTTATTGCTCAAGTAACACTTCAGCTTCACTTTAATTGTCTCGCTCGTTAAGATTTTGAACCCTTATTGCTTATTTTAGTCTTAAACAGCTGTATTCTTGGTTTTTAATTGCTCCTAATGAGCAATACCATGCAAATGACAAAAGAGACCAGCATTTCTCCATTTAGCTTGTTTTCATTTACACCTGTGTGTATTTATCATGCACTATTTGGTTTAATTAAATACTTGGAAGGAAAGTGAAGAGAAAAAAGTGAATCACTGAGAATTACTCATCTGTTTTAGACTTCAAATCATTTGGATGATATCCTTAGAAAGGAAAATAAATCTAGGATATGAGAATGACCTGACATGGCAGAGTTAAAGCACTAGCAAGCCATGAAATTAAATAATTGACAAGGATTGTTTTTTAATTAAGCAACTGGGTTGGAACAAAAACCTGCAACCACTGCGGCCCTCCAGGACTGAATCTGCCCACCCCTGCCCTAGCTGATCCACTGGCCCAGACCATTCTGATCACGCACCCCTGTCCCCCTACCTTTAAACACCACAAAAACCCTCCTCTCTGACACAAACCGTCCACATCTTCCTTAGCACAGCACTGGCCTGTATTCTCCCATATTCCTAGCTCCAAGTTTAAAGGCTTTATGGTCAGAAAGAAGCTTTCAAGCCCTGGTCAAAAACCACTTCCAGGAATCCTCAACAAAAGTTTCTGGGGTCATTCTCCTAGCACTTCCTTCTAGATGCCCAGTCATTGCTGAAATCCCAGAACTTATTTCTACTCTAAAGGGCTTGGTGTCCCCCTAGTACGGTCCAGTTTAACGGACAGCAGAGTTTGTCACATACAAAGTAAAATTCCTCCATACTGTCATTTGGCATAATGAGAGACTATTTTCTATGAATAAAAGTCCTCCACTCTTGTTCCACTTATCTAGCATCACCCTTGTGAGATTCTGGGTGCAACAACATGTCCTCTTCCACCAGCATCTTTACTTGAGGTATTTACCATATGACTTTTGTCTCAAACTCCAAAATACCTAAAAACCCATTCTAGAACATGTATCCTTTAATAATATATATTATAATAATATATAATGATATATATTGTGCCCTGTGTTGGCTGGGATTGGCTCCAGCAGACCCCCGTGACCCTGTGTTCGGATTCAACGGGTTGGAGAATGAATGGATGGATGGATAATATTTATATTTCATTAGTTTTTAAGAGTGAAAGAAATCCAACATTTGCAGATTTAGAGCTTAGGTACTTGTTAGCATGGGTAGACAAGAACCATCAGGCTGCAGAATGCCTGCCTAATTGGAGGAGACCTACAATCACTTTCAGGTTCAGGGGCTGTTTATCAAAATCTAGGAGCCATTCATCAAAATCTGAACAGGCAGCAGGATCCCACCTATTGTAAGAGAGAACCTTTGCCTACAATCTCCTGGAAAAACTTAATTTGTATCCCACCAGTATCCATTAGCTGCATTCTCTTTGTTAGCGGGTCAAGGAACCTTGGCAGTGGACAGACAACCCAGCAAATGCTATCAGCAGGTTGAGTCGTTTTCTGGATGGGTTTATCTGCTGTCCTCTAATGTCCTGGGGGAATCTTGTAAGCTTCATTCTTGGGTGCCATGATGCCTATTTCTTTGGAGTCTTCCTGGAAAATTTCCTCAAGGTACCCTTTCTAGTAACAGTAATGTCAACTAATACAACCCATTTGTCCACACCAGTATGGAGATATGCTCTGTGATAGTAAGTTTGAGTTTTATATTTTGAGACCGACTTAAGTCAGGTACTTCTCCTTTTTCAGTGTAACCACTCTAAAAGAAAACCTGGGCAGCAGGTTTCCATCCAGATAACAGCCTGAGCGCCTTACTCACTTCCCAATTACCACACCATAGAAATTATTCTTTTGCCTTCTGTTTTTTATCTTTCTTTCTCTCTCTCTCTCTCTCTCTCATCCTTGACCTGTTTCTTCTGCCAGCAAACCTCACCCTCCAGTTTTTCTCACAACACTAGACTCAATATGTGCATTGGTAAGAGACAGTTTTAACTTTCATTATGGCATTCTACTTTGGCTATAGGTGTTAGAAATCTATTCGGAAGCCCACCACTTCCCCAATCCTCTAAGTCTTCTATAATGTGTAAAAGATCAGGATTCCAAAGCAGTTCATAGCCTGCGTGTTTTCTCTTGGACAAAAGTTGCCTGCTGCTGTGCCTCCTATCAATGAGTTTTACTACAGTGGTCCCCTGCCGCAGTCTACTGTATTGATGTCTGTGAAAATTATTGCTAAGTTACTTCTTCCCAGAACTCTACAAATAATGGGGTCTGCTGCACTCTACGTGCTGCTCTTTCCCACAGTTACGTGCCAAGATGCTCAGTCACTGCACACTCTTCTATGATTTAACTATGTTAATTTATTTGCAAATGGGCTCAGTGGTCTATGACTGTCTAAACAGTAGTAAGCTACAGAAAAAAACAAATTGAATCAAACTGTGGAGTAGTGGTTAGTAGGGCTGCCTCACAGATAGAGAATCATGGCCTAACCAGGTGCTGTCACTGTGTAGTTTGTATGTCTTCCTCATATTTGCACTGAGTTGACACCTGGTGTTCCAGTTTCCTCCCACATGCCAAAATCTGCAGATTAGCTTCACTATCAATTTTAAATTAGCCCATTTTAAGTGAGTGTGTCCTGCAATGGGCTGATACCCTGCTCTGGCTTCTTTACTGCCTGATATCCTTTAGGATCCTGCTTCTCTTGCCCCTAAATTAGAATAAAGTAGCTTAGGAGAAAAAGTGTAATTTTTTTGCAAACTTACCAAAAACATATTGGAATATATGCAAATTTCATTGAACAATGTCAAAGAGTTAAAACTGGAGCACAAAAAGCAACATGTCTTAACCATTTAATAAACTAGGGGGCTTCACCCCCTGCTCGCTTTACTCACCAACCCCACAGCCTGCACTACACGCCAGCCACTTTGAGTCTCTGCCGCTCACGTATGTGGATTTCACTTTCACCAAACAATAAATTTTTTAATTCTCGTGGATACGCCTCTTCATTGGGAAGAAACACTACTTTTCCCTGATGGCAACATGAATTTGATGATCTACAAGTCTCCGACTTAAAGTTTAAATCCAAACAATATATTCGATCTCTTTTCACTGTTCTGTTATTTCACCAAGTAATTATTTTCGTTTGTTTGCGCTAATGCGATCATTACTATCATTTTGTTGAGACTTTCAAATTTTGGTACTTTCATTATCTCTAACCTGCTCTGACTGTGTATCGTGCCAACATTTTTGAATTCTTTACAACGCTCTACTTTGTAATCTACTCTTTGTCTTTTATTTCCGGCCCCGGGAGTGCTTAAATCTCTTGACACAAAGTCTCGTCTCGCAGGATATTAAAGTATCTCTCTGAAAAAGTCACATCTCGTCCCAGGATTTTTTTATTATAATAGAGAAATATTAAACTTTGCAGAAGAAAAGAATGATTTTGAGGTCAGTTTATGATATACATTAGCAGTGCTTGGAAGAAAAATGATATTGTAAAGTCTCAAAAAATAAACTCTACAGCGGATCCAGAAAGAATTCAGACCCCTTCAATTTCTGCACTCTTTATTCCATTGGAGATTTTATTTGAAATGGATACTTTTGCCACCCAATCTACACTCTAATGACAAAGTGAAACCATGTTTTCTGAAAGAGTTACAGATTTATTAAAATTCAAACACTGAAATCTCTCATTTCTAAAAATATTCAGACTATGGCACATCAAATGGTGTACTGTATCCTGTTTACGTTAATTATCCTTGAGCTATACCTAAAATCTGATTCAAGTCCATCTGTGGGAAATTTAACTGATTGACATCATTTATAAAGGCACACACCTGTGTATACGAGGTCCCTCAATTCACATTGTATCTCAGTGGTGGTGAGATCAGGGCAAGGAGTATACCATTTCTCAAGCTTGGAGTATTCCCAGGAGCTCAGTGGCCTCAATAATTGTGAAATGAAAGAAGTTTGTAACTACCAGAACTATTCCTTAAGTTGGCTGTTCAACCAAATTGACAAAACAGGCAAGAAGGATATTGGTGAGAAAGGTGACCAAGAATCCAATGGTCACTCTAAAAGAGCTTAACAAGTCATCTGCTGAGATGACAGAACCTGCTGAAAGGAAGACATTCTCAGGTGCATTCCATTAATCAAGTGTTTATGGTGGAGTGGCTACACTGAAGCCACTCTTCAGTAAAAGGCATAGGACAGTTTAAAGGACTCTGAGAGGATGAAGAAAAAGATTCTCTGGTCAGTTGAGACTAAGTCTGAACTTTTTCGGAAGAACTCTAAGCACTATGTCTGATGAAGACCAGACACTGCTCATTACTCACTTAATATCATTGCTACAGCAAAACATTGTGGTGGCATCAGCCTGCTATGGGCACAGGCAGGGTCAGAAAGACTGTCCAGAATTGAGGGAAAGATGAACACAGACAAATACAGAGAGGTCCCTGCATAAGACCTGTTCTAGAGTGCATGTGACCTCAGACTGGGGCAAAAGGTCACCTTTTAGTACAACAGTGACTGGAGTGGCTTTGGGAGAAGTCACTGACTGTTCTGGAGTGTCCCAGAAAAGCTCTGGCTTAAACCCCATAAAACATCTATAGAGAGACCTGATGATGGCAGTTTACAGATGCCTCCCATCCAAGCTAATGGAGTCTGAGAGGATCTTCCAGGAAGAATGGGATATAGTGCCCAAACCCAGATGTAAAAAGCTTGTAGAGACTTACCTACAAAGACTTGAAGAATATAATTGTTGCCAAAGGGACTTCTACAAAGTACTGAATTAAGGGCCTGAATACTTACATGAGGGATTTTAGTTTTTGATTTTTAAGAAATGTGCAGACCTTCCTGAAAATATGTTCTCACTTTATTATGGCTTGATTGTTGTGCAAAAATGGCACATTCATCAATTAAAAATTAAATCTGCAGCACAATGAAGTGTGCAGACATTGAAGGTGTCTGAATCCACTGTACAGTATATTCGCCAAAATAGATTTTGAACTCTTAATAGACAAAAAATGTGCATACTACCTAAACACCAAAGGAAATAAATAATTTGAAACTCATTCTATTTATATATAAACAGTTGGTTAGTGTTGCTGCCTTAAAACTCCAGGAACTTGTCTTCAATTGCCTGAATAGATAGATAGATAGATAGATAGATAGATAGATAGATAGATAGATAGATAGATAGATAGATAGATAGATAGATAGATAGATAGATAGATAGATAGATAGATAGATAGATAGATAGATAGATAGATAGATAGATAGATAGATAGATAGATAGATAGATAGATAGATAGATAGATAGATAGATAGAACACTGTCTATGTGGAGTTCGCATTTTCTAGTTGAGTGAGTTATCTCCAAATTCCTAAATATGTTCAGCGTTTGAATTACCGGTGACTTTAACTTACTGTGAGTGAGCGTGTATTGTATAGCTATAGACTCGCATCCTGTCCAGGTTTGGTTCCTGCCTTTTGTCCAGTTTTGTCACAACAGATTTCAACTTCCTGCATGTAATTATATCTGTCTATCCATTATGTGAAACAGCTTTATTCATTTTAGGGTCATTGTACTAAAGTAATTCAGTTTCTGCAAATTAAAAATGATTACCATTCTTTAAAACAACAAAGGCAGAAACAAACAAAAACTAACTCATGAAAAAGGGATAAGTACTGAACAAACAAAATGTGTAAAAGCGATAAAGTTAGCCTTTGTGTCTCACTATTGTGTATTATTTATAGTAAGTAGTTCTACAACCTAAAATAATCTATCCATTTTTCATATATTCTTATCTCCAGACAGGGTCACATAGAAGTCAGAGATAACCCTTGCAACAATAAGGAAGAGCCAGGAATTTGTTCTGCACAGGATGCAGGTCAACTGCAAGTCATATAACGCAGCCACATAATGTGGCCACTATGGGTTGCCAGAGAGCTCCAAACCCCAAACACAAATGCTCAGACAGGGCCTGAGTACAAAACAAAAGGTTTTGCCAGTCATTATCCAACCCACTATATCCTAACACACGGTCATGGGGGTCTGCTGGAGCCAATCCCAGCCAACTCAGGGTGCAAGGCAGGAACAAATCCCGGGCAGGGCACCAGCCCACCGCAGGGCACACACACACACCAAGCACACACTAGGGACAATTTAGGCTCGCCAATGCACCTAACCTGCATGTCTTTGGACTGTGGGAGGAAACTGGAGCACCCAGAGGGAACCCACGCAGACACACGTAAACTCCACGCAGTGAGGACCCGGGAAGCGAACCCAGGTCTCCTTACTGTGAGGCAGCAGCGCTACCCACTGTGCCACCGTGCCACTGCACAAAAGGTTTTTTTTTTTTTTTTAAATATCGATAAAACAGTAATTAAGTGCACAATTCTTTGCTCCACTTCATTGCAACTCCTTCCAGGCAAGTGTTGCCTGTCTCCACTCCTGCCTCTGACTTGCTTGGACATGGCAGTGTGGTTTCTTTTACTGAAGACCCAGAAGTACTTCCGGTGCCAGGGCTTTGCCCGTTGGAAGCACTTCCAGGTCACATTGAAGTCCCAGACAGTAGGGAGTGTCAGTCTACATGGGCAAACACGACAAATTTATCCATTTAAAATTAAATCTACAACACAATAAAGTGTGCAAAAAGTGAATGGGTCTGAATACTTTTTTAATCAATTAAATTAATCAGTTAATCAATTCAAAAGGAACATCCATCTATCTCTCTGTCTATTTTTTAAGCCTTCTTATTCTAATTCAGGGTCATGGGATATAAAAATAAGTGAATCTCCCTGTTCGCCCATTTTCCATAACAACTTTTCACAATCCCAATATGAGTTTGGAAATGTAAGACTATGTCCTATAGAAAATAGAAGAGAAAAGCTCACCTCCAAAAGAACCTTGTATGAGGCACACAGTGCATACATATGCACATGTATACTAAATGGCACAACTTCCTACTGTTCATATCATATATTCGCATTTTAGAAAAGTTTTATCAAATGTTTGAGATCCAAGGGCACATATGTAAAATAAATCTTTTACAAACAGGACTAACACATAAAATCTGGTTTTAAATTTTCTTGCAAGATATTAAAGTTATAAAACTTCAGATGGACATTTTTTTAAGAGATGAGGTATAATTCGCATTAACTTCATGCTTCATCTTCCTTTCGTCCCCTTCTTGACCCTTAATTGCATTATTTGAATTTAAGTATGTTAGGATTTAAGTATGTTATCTTGGCTTAGTGAAACTAACATTTAACACACTAACAACAATTTTTAATGCTTCAGGAAATAAACATTTTGGCATATTCTTGGAAACCAGATGACAAGTGTATCTTGCAGAATATGTGGGTTATAAAAATGATTTCATGCTAAATCCCTTTTCATGTTGCTTACCTGTAGGCTAGATGAACCGAAGATGTCACGGACATCAGGGATGGGTTGTTTGCGTTTCTTTTTAATAGAGCAAGTGTATGTGTTCAGTCGTCGCTGCACTGCTGCAGCCTGGGTCCGTGTAAGAGTCGACAGCAGGATCATGTTGTCCACGTCTTCACAGTCCTCACCAATTAAAGTTGACAAACCTGCATCCTGAAGCCAGGCTTTTTCCAGTTCCCCTTCTGAAAAACAAAGAGGTGACATAAGCAGCGCATACAGGAAAAAGACATGTAGAATTAAAAGAGTCAGTTAAATAATGAACTTAGAGAATTTGAGGAAGAAAGTCATTATTAAGGGGAGGCATGGAGGTACAATGGTTAGTTCTGCTACCTCAAAGATCCTGCTGCATTTAATTTCCCCTAGGAGGCTGCACATTCTCCCCGTGTTTGCCCTGTTGGGTTTCCTCCAAGTATTCCAGTTTTCCACCCACATCCCCAAAGATTGGTGAGTCAAAACCCATGTGAGAACATTGGTGTGCATAAGTAGGCCCTGTGACAGACCGGTGCCTCAATCCAAGAGTATTTAATACCTTGAGCCCAGTGCTACTGGTATAGGTTCTGACATCCTGCAACCCAGTATTGGATAATAATAATAATAATAATAATAATAATAATAATAATAATAATAATAATAATAATAATAATAATAATAATAATAATAATAATAATTCATTACAGGATTAAGCAGATTTGACTAAGTTAGATGATGCAGGTAATTATTCAAGAAAGATACATTTGCTTTGATAATTTATTTCCATAAGTAATTCCATTTTCTGCTAAATATTAGCACTCTTTCAAGTTTTTTGTTCAAATTCACAGTCAATACAGACAGGAGTCATTTGCACTGGTACAAACCCAAAGGATGCCTTGGGCACAATACCAGTTCAATCTCAAACCTGGGCAACATGTAGTTTATCCCTCTCTAGTTTCACTAACCTAAAAAGCTAGATGTTATCTTTTAAGAACAAATGCCTCTGCCACACCTATATTTAGTTTTAAGTTAGGCCACACTTTTACTAAATCAGTGACATGAAACCATGATGTGACTCATTTACTTATTCTGCTGACATCTTCATCCAAGGTGACTTACAGGATTTATGATACAATTGGTTACATTTCTTTTGGTTTTCCAATTGGAGCAAAGACAGGTCAAGTGACTTGCTCATGGTCACCCAGTGTCAATAGCAGGATCTACACCAACAACCTCAGGGTTGGAGGTCCAAAGCCTTAACCACTACACCACACTGCCTGCCCTCATATTTTGTTTATCACACCAAAGTAAAACATTCACAGCTGAATGTTACAGCAGGTTAATGTAGAAGTTGCTATCACTGTGCTAGATCCACGGAGCCAAGCAGTCATCAATGTCACCAGGTAGCTGTTAAATGCCTACACTGCCTAGAACGCTACATCAAACAAGTGAATCAGACTAGTGAAATAATCATAACTTTCTTTAGCTTGCCAGACAGCTTGTGAAATCTTTATCACAACAGGTTACTCAAATATTTGTTACTACATTTCAAAATGTCCAATTCCATTAATGATTTCATTTGTCAGATCTGTTAGCCTACTGGCATCTTTGAGTAGCATACACTGGAAATAGTCTTACTGTGAATCACTCACAGATTTATTCTGCAATAACACAGGGAATTCAAAGTATCAGATGTACTGTATGCCAAGACACTAAGCCAACTCAGGGCACACAAAAAAAATATCCACAACCAATTAGAAGGAATCAGTCTAATGTGTGCACAAGAGCAGAACATTCAAACTCCATCTAGTCCAGCGTTTCTCAACCTTTAAGTATTTGCGACCCGAGTTTTCATAACAGTTTTAATTGCACCCCCCTAATGTTTTTTTGAAACCCTAATAAAATTCATTCCTATATTTTTTGCTGCCGATACACCGCTACAAGTTTAAAATTTCCCTTCGAATAGCAAAACTACGCCACATGTGGCAACATTCGTGCCCCCTTTTTTGTTACTTCAGGGGGGTCGTGCCCCACAGTTTGAGAACCGTTGATCTAGTCGGTAGCTGGGATGAAAACTGAACCCACCTCCTTTGAACTGTATGATAGCAACATCAAAATATTATTATACCATCAAATCACCCTTGTGAATTTCCAATAATTGATATGTTTTTGCAATAGCAATAACAGACAAAAAAGATATTGAATGCAACAACATACATTAAATTAAATAAATATATACAGTATTCTGTGGTGGGTTGTTGCCCTGCCCAGGATTGGTTCCCTGCCTTGTGCCCTGTGTTGGCTGGGATTGGCTCCAACAGACCCCCGTGACCCTGTGTTCGGATTCAGCAAGTTGGAAAATGGATGGATGGTTGGATGAATATACAGTATTAGTCAGAGTCTCCTGGCATGGACTGAGTAATTTGTAAATTGGTTCAGGAAAGAAAGAAAAGCTTCATATGTTTTTTAAATGGTGACCCTGTTGTTATTGCTAGCTGCCCCATCTGTCATCCACAGTGTTTCTGTGCTCTTGTGAGCCAAGAATTTGCTCTTTTTGGGTTCCAGAGTTGAGGTAACTCCTTCTCAGGCTGTAAGCATGAGTGTTGTCATGTCTAACTTGTTCTTTTAGTTCAAGGTGGACAGTTTATAGTGCTTAAACTATGAAGAAAAGCAGGAGTGAGAAAAAACCCCTCAGAGTCTCCTTTGTGTTGTGTTGCACCTCTACTCTCAATCAAGCCTCATCCAACACCCCTCAACAAAAGCTCCTTTTATCACATGAGATATTGTTAGGCTCTGGTCATTTTGTCTGTTCAGATGTTTCACTACTTCTGAACCAGCAGGTGGGCACTGGCGTGCAAACTGTACCACACAGAGAAAAAGCACGGGGATCCCCAGGGTTTTAAATTTTGGGTTCCAAAGTAGTTTGCCTTATCTGTATGGTCCTAGAGAGCAACTATGCAAAATCTGCTCCAGATCAGTCAAAAGGTGTAGGATTGTATAGGGAACATGTAGACAGACAGTCTATTTTATATACTGTATACAGATATACAAGAGCATAGACGTAAATATCCTAAATGAATATAGTGCTCAGACATAACCCAATACACAGTACACATAAAGCCCTGAGCACTCATTCTAGACCTTTCCTGTTAAATTAATTCATTCTGTAGTGCTCTACTATCAATAACTTCTCTTACCCTCAGGCTGCCTGGTAGAGCCCAAGCTGCCCTCCGTCTGTGAGATGCTTCCTCCTTGCCAAATACTTTCCACTTCATTCCAGAATGCATCAGACAGAGAGGAGTGGAAGTACAGATTGTCAGCATTGAGCTGACATGATGGGTTTGTCCAACTGTCCAGATTCATCCCAAAGTATCTAAAGCAAAGGAGGTGAGAAGATATTCATTAATAAAAGGATTTTAAATGAAAACAGTACATTTCTTATGTTATTCTACAATATCCTTATTTATGTAGTGACTTTAAATTGCATTCAAATAACTGAGCAAGTTCATGAGTGTGTTCTGTTATAAGGTACTGGGGTGCCCCACCTAGGACTGATAGCAGTTTTGTTGACAGTATTGCATGACGTTAGTCTAACATTAATATGTATTCTTCTAGCTGTCTGAATCCAAGAATAATTCTGAAAACAATTATAGATCTCTTGACTTTCAATATACATACAGTACATACTTTCTTAACCTTAACCCCTCTTTATCCAGTTCAGGGTAGTGTGAAACACTGGGCAGAAAAGAGCACTGGACAGAATGCCAGTTCATTTTAGGGAGCACCCTCACACTCTTACTCACATTAGGGCCAGTTTAGAATCAGTCCCTAACATAACCTGCATGTCTTTGTGTATGTGGGCGGAAAACCAGAATGCCCAGAGAAAAACCATGGGGAGAATATGCAGACTCCACACAGATAGCACGTGGGCACAAGATTCCGAACTAGGTTTCTGGATCCATGAGGTAGCATCACTATCTACTGGACCAATATGTTGCCCCTGCCAGAATTTTCATCTTGATTTTAATTAGCTTTAAAACCATTTTAAGATGCTGTTATATTTACTGTTAAAGTCATTTTAATTCATTCATTATATATATTGTAAGGGACGGCCGGCAGTTTATCTTGGCTGGGACGCCCCAGTAATGGAAGGATGGGGGAAGGCAGCTTATCAAGGACACTGTCTCCCCCAAGACGATAGACGGCAGCTTCCATGGACTGCAGCAGTGCCGCAAATGCCCACAGGGCACTATGGGACTTGGAATTCGGCAGCACAGCCCTGCTGGTTGCCGTGGGTGCCGCTAGGGGACACTGTGGGAAGTTGGTGGGAGAACAAATTCTTACCTAGCCCGGAAGTACTAATGGACTATGACAATGGAAGCCCCAAAGTACTTCTGGGCTGATTAAAACCTGAATTCTCCAGCTGAGCCAGAAATGCTGGCAAGTCACCTGAGAAGAAGAACAGAAGCACTTCCCGGTCAAGGACTATTTAAAGAACTGTTGGAGACCAAGCAGGCGAGCCGGAGTTGGGAGGTAGTTGTTTGTGTCTTCTTTCTTTGTGTGCACATTATCTCTAAGCAAAGTACAATCGAACCTCCACTAATGTGAATAAAAGCACCCTCAGTTTTACTGTTACTGACTTGATTTCTTGTATTAACTCCAAAAACATGGTGATGAGACAAAACAGAAGAAAGTATTACAAGTTCATGAAAGTCATTTGACATTTTAGAAGAAACTATGCATCTACCCCTAAAGAGTCACGATGATGAAAATAATGCAATTGGGTGCGCATCTGTAACCAAAAGCATTTTTTATTTTTATCCTTTGTTGTTTAAAGAAGTGGACACAAATAAAAATAGCAATAATTAAACTATACTAGAATGAAAGGGTGCAAAGAAACTTTTTGCCTCATAGAATTTCAGATTATTACTGTATGTATAATGCCTAAGAGATATCTTATTTTTAAAAACCTATTAAGATTCATCAGTCCATTTTCTGAGTTTACAGAGCCTAATCAAACATCAAAGAGTGCCAAGAAACCAACCAACAGAGGATTGGGAGACCATTTATCACATTGCAAATACCCATACTTGCTACACTGAGGTAATTTAGAGTCAGTCAGCAGCCCAACTTGCTCAGGAACTAAAACTATATGTGAACATATTAAGAAATGATCCAAGTGAAACATACACCTCAAAGCCATAAAACAAAACATATACTTTAAAGCCAGCCTCAAGATGCCTGAAAATCTGTCAAATGTAACCAACACAGCCCTAAAATTACATTGACATAAAGCTCACTGACAAACGGCACCCTTCATTTTCTCACCACCCACACATAAACATCACAAAGTGTCTGGTTCTAAGATCCCAGGAAAAACTGAACTTACAAAACATACACTTTAAAACCTCTTCAGTCATAAGCATCTCCATAACTATGATGAGTGTGCCTACCCATAAGTATTATGAAGATTAAAATCTGATTAAATGATCAAGAGCATGAAAATATTAATATTCTCTGGAGTCTTGGAATCATTTTTTTCATGGTTTTTGTGCTTTCCGCTGCTTCCAGTAGAATATTTGCACTATTGCATAAGACATATATCTCTTCTAACTTCCCCTGTCATGGCCTGAAACTACGTACACTACAAATATGCCATTATTTACCTGTATAGTATTAAAATTAATCATTGTCTGACAAAGTATTAAAAATTTTGAAACTTAAAGATTAAAATATACCAACCTGAGCCACTCCTGAGGTAAATAAATATTCATTCAGCTCAAGAAGCAACTACTAGGGACTTTAAAACATCAAATTACTTTGCTATAGGTGACACATGCTACCATACAGCACTGAGTGTACAAAGTGTATTGGCTTAGAACAGACACATTCAGAGTTTGGTGCCAAAACAATCAACATCAAATCTGTCCCAAAAAGTGAATGTCGAGAGAGAGACAGCACTTAGTTTCCAAAAATGGGAAAGAAAGGTTACATTGTTAGTCAAATGTATTAAAAATGAATACTTAAATCATGTGCACCGCACCATGTAAGGTGCAGGAAACAAAGCACACCAAGTACCTCATGGCACATTCCACAAGATACCCTGAGATGGACTAAATGAAAGCAACAAAACTGTAGTGAGATACAAAGAGCACAAGTGGAACTTCACAACTAAAAGTTCCACTGTTCAGGAAACAGAAGCTGTGAAGTGTGAGAGAAATCAGGAGGACATTCCACATTGTCATCATAATATTGGACAGATCAAATTAAAACTCTGCCAAATGAAAACAATAAGCTCCACAATCCATTCAAATGTTGGCATACAGCACCACTCTAGATACCCCTACCTTTTCAGAATTCTTCATCCTTGTGAGATATATATACCCCATCTCCCAAAAACAAACAAAAAATAAAAAAATAAAAAATAATAATATATATATATAGGGTGGTTCAGATCTAACTATGCAATTATTGCATTGCATTACATTAAAAATTGCATAGTTAGATCTGGACCACACTATATATACAGTATAGGCAGATTTTAAGAGGTACAAAGCAGAAAAAAAGAGACCGATTCCATCCACAAAAAGCCAAGTTAACTTTTTCAAAGATCAGAGAACTGAGCCTGTCCAGTCACAGTTGTTACAATCGTAACCAACTTACCTGTTAAAGCAGGCAATCAGCTCAGTGAGTCTGTCAATCTTATCCAGGAGTTTAATGTCATCTGTGTACAGCAGAGCTGCTTGATCTGAATGGAGAGATCCGGAAACAGAAGCTGCTTGTCCACCTCAAGCTGTTTCCCTTTTAATCCATTAAACATATTAAACCTCACAAGGTCACTGCAGCAGCAACGTCAGAGGAGCACATCCTCAGGAAGGGCTCAAACAAGCCTCGGCCAAAGTGATTGTGCCTGTAGCTGCTGCTCCTGGACGTAAGGACAATGTATATATTTCAGCATGGTTCTGCTAATCTTCTTAATACCACAATCTAGCCCAAAAACCTTTTATTTAATTTTATTCTGAGTTATAGCGGCTTAATCCCCCAGGACACCTTCCATTCCCCCAAGATAAATATGTCAGGCTCATTTCCTCCTGGAATAATTGCTATTAAAATGGAGTGCATCCTGTTTACATTAAGTGGGGAATTCAGACCTTTACAAATTTGAAAACATCTTTCATGAGAAAGCGCATTGTTTAAAACAAGTGGTGAACAGCTGAACCAACTGAACATTCGGTGGACAAGGCCACCACATGAAAATGAGAGGCTGTCAATACAGTCTGCCACAGATACTACATATGGTGTATTGTGACAATTGCATACTCTTAGTTTCTTTCACAAAAAAACTTCAAAGGATCAGGTGCAAGAGTCAAAAAGATACTATCAATTGATTCTGCTTGTTTATTTATATATAAGTAAGCATAATATATATATATATATTTACTGAATATATACACATGTATCCTGAGATGGAGTAAAAACAGGGTAACGTGGGGATTGGGGGAGGAAAGGTTGGCACAGATCAGAGGAATTTCCCATCAAGGCTACAGGAAGGAGTGAAGGAGAGGGTAAAATGCCTTCATAGGGATTACATATGTCATGCCAGGGCAATCCCAGAAGGAAGCATGTCCTTTCTATTAATAGTTTTCTCTCAAAAAGCTGAAGGACAGGGGCATGTGGGCAAACAAAGAGTAAGGTCCAGCCTGGGTAACATGTAGTGTTCTCCTAGGATACGGAAGTCACCAACCTATCAGTTGCTGAAATGTCTGGCACTCCTCATGGAAAGACAGCAATTCCATGGATGGCTATAAGAAGGCTACCTGACCACCAGACTGACAGAGGTCCCAGACTGGAACAGCAAAAACGGAGTTGACCTTTAAAGCAGTAAAGCTTTAGTGGACATGTGGATCTCTGATGGGAACTCACTGTTCCATAGTGCAGTAACAGAAAGGGTCCCTAGGGGGAACTGTAGCTTTTTATTACTATCTCAAAATCAGAGCTGACCCAAATCTACTGTAATTCTGAGAAGGTCTCTGAAGCTGAGAGAGATAGAGAGGGATGGGAGGTACGTATAGAAGAGTTTGTGGGACCTGAAGGTGGGCAACTTGGCAAGCCGCCCCATCTGGTATACAAGATTAAATGCCAGTATGAACTGGCCACGGTTTACGGGGGTCTCTCAAGGCCTTAACATTTGGAGAGTATAAATACCTGGAATGTTGTATATATTTTATCTTGTTCAATCACTGGACTTGATGCCTTCAGGTTTTCTTGTCGTTTTGCTTTTCTAGGCCATTCTTTTACTTATTTGTTTTCATGGATTTATGAAGCAACACATAAATGTATGAACTTATGGAACACCAACCCGATATTTACTATGTGATCAGATTCTTATGAAGGTCATACTTTAAGGGTATACATGATAGCTAGCTAGCTAGCTAGCTAGCTAGCTAGCTAGATAGATAGATAGATAGATAGATAGATAGATAGATAGATAGATAGATAGATAGATAGATAGATAGATAGATAGATAGATAGATAGATAGATAGATAGATAGATAGATAGATAGATAGATAGATAGATAGATAGATAGATAGATAGATAGATAGATAGATAGTGTCAAAAGCGCTTTGGAAGAACCGACATGCGCCGCAACAAGTCGTGCCAGGGGACAATGACTGGGTACTAACCTCTCTTTTTGTCCTTCTCCGAAAAATGAAGCAGCACCACCATAACTATTCCCCCCAGAAGACTGCTGATTCCACCCACTTCCGGGTTCCTTTCTTACCTCTGGTTCCATCCTGATGATGTAATTTACCCATCGATCGCCACGGCTTCCCCATCATCTCGTCACTTCCTGTCCATCCTTATAAATTGTCCGCTCTGCCATTTATTGACTGTCTGTTGTACTGAATCTGAAAACACTGACAAAAACCCTTTTTCTTTACAGTATACGGGGCCTAAAAACCCCAAACCTTCACGCTGTGTCTGTTATTTCTTTACAATAGATAGATAGACAGAGATAGATGCACAGTAAACAATTTAAGTCTGACATCAAGAGAAAATGATTTTAATTGCAAAATTTGTCTTACTTTCTCAGCTGATATCCTCTTCATGCTTTCTATATTAGTTTATTGTGGGTGCCATCATCATGTGTCTCTTCTTTGCACATCTCTATGGTGTTTCTGCCCAGGGTTGACCAACAGTGGTTATCTGAAATTGCAGATTAAACTTCCAGACTTTAGTGTGTGTGTATTCTGTTTAGTTTTTGCTGGAAAACAAGCTAATACTTTCAATATCTTGACTATGACCTCTCTCAACACACACCAAGGGACACAATTATAGACTTTTTACAAATCTACACAACACATGTAGACTGGGTTATCATAGCCCATGTATCCAAAAACTGTGTCAGGGAGAAAAGCCAGTGTACTATTTCACAGACAGGAATCCATATTGTTCCTATTATTATTACTGTATCTTAGGCTGAAGAATGGTACAGACCTTCCGTTTCAGCACCTGTGCATAGGCCTTACCTGGGAGGCTAAGGAATGTGATCCCTCTGTTGTTGGAGCACATCCTCTGGTCACACTTTTTAAAAATGAGGACTACTACACCAGTCTGCCAGTCCAAAGGTATATTATCCAATATCCATTCTACCTTGAATAGACCTTTAAGCAATGCTCTACCAGCAATGCCTAGTGCTTTGATTGTTAATCTTCCCACAAAACTCCTTAATACTGCATAGCAGTTTTCTTGGTGAACATCCCACAGACTTTTTTTCCCATCAGCAATACAAGAAAGGCAGGAACTAGGCATAAAGTTGTTATCCTTCACATGCCTCTTTAAAAAACACTTACAGGGCTCTCGCTATAGGGGCTAATTGTCCACTACTAATTAACATAAAAGTATTTCTTTTGATTGTGGAAAGAAACCAGAAATTATAGATATGAAATTTATGTTTTTCTAGTAACCTCTGGGCATCCTTCATCACTACATAGTGTTATCTTACTTTATCATAGTTTATGCTACGATTACCTCAGATTTCTATTATTAGGAGATGTGTTTAGGAAGGAGCATTAGCTCCACAAATGGACCAGGCTCAATGCTGGGAAATACACAGTGGAAAGCCTGTTCTGCTTAAAGTACTGTCCCAAAGCCACAAAAGTGACAAAATAATCCCAATAACAAAAAATTCACAACACAACACAAATAATAATCTTATACTTAACTTGTACTAGAGAATCGGCAGCATAATTATGAAGAATCCACTGCATCCACTAAACAATTTCATCTCCAGACAGAAGAGCAGCTTCAGTGACAGACTGCTGTCACTGTCCTGCTCCACTGACAGTCTGAGGAGATCGTTCCTCCTATCTATCTAGTCCACATCAAGCTGTATAGGGATAACCCCTTTGAATATCAAATATCACCAGGGTGAATCCTGTTGTTGCTGACTCTCTCTGTGTGTTTCTCTCTTTCTCTCTTTATTAGCTGAGGGGCTCTCAGGCTGTAAACAATATCAAGTTGGGTAGGTGGAAGGGGCACAATTTACAAGTCTTAGGGTTGAACAGGTTAGCAGTGGTGCACCAGCATATCTGTGTTTCAGTGATGGTTAGGTTCTCAAATGTTAGGGAATTGGTAACACTTTTTATAACCTTAAGATAATCCTGTTTGGGTACAATATAGCAATCAGTTTTAACTAGGAGCTTTGCCCCTCATTTTTTCTAAAAATGTCTGAAAATAAAGGTTTTTTCCTGACACATCCAGGAAATACTCACAGATTGATACAGCACAATAATGAAAACAAAAAGCAATGATGCATGATAAAAAAGAAAAGCAAGCAATATAACATAATAAGTAGAAATAAAACAAATACTGTAGATGTATATAACAGAATAATATTTAAAAAAAAGTGTATTTATATAAGTTCAAAGATTATTAAATACAGAGGCCACAGTGACACATAGTGAATATTAATTAATCTCCACTGCTGCCTACAAGAGACTTAACAGTTTGAAAGACTACAAAATTGTCATAAATGTCAGGTATTGAGGTATATTTGTATTTATACTGAATATTGTGGTGTTTTGTTTTACATTTTTTACATTGTACATATGTACAAGGCTTTGCTCTGCTCTAATGGACAATACAAAAATATATAAAATTGATGTATGCATAATAAATTGAAAATTTTAATGCTGAGTGAGGATGGTTTAATGAGCTCTGCTGCTTTTTGTACTCAAGAAGAGACCATTTCCCTACTCCATTTCCAAACTCTGTCAGAAAAGGTGTATCCAGTGCCTAACTTCAGGCAATATACAGCCAAATGGGTGCAGTAAGAAAGAGGAACATTTTATATTTTTGTAGCTTTAATTTCACTAACAGAAAGGAATGGTGACCAGGGCTTTGTAGTCGGTACACAAAAACTTTGACTCCAACTCCGACTCCTCGATTTATTGAACCAACAACTCCAAATTCAAAACCAACGTCTCTACTTCTAATTAGACTAATATATTTACTATGTTGATTGAATGCATATAACATACAAGATTCATCACTGCCAGCATGAATCATCAGGCTACTTTTTAGCATCATAACCTGTTAAAGTTTGAGTGTAAAGGTTGTGGGGATGCCATTCTGTTTTTCTTTCATATTTTTTATTAAAGACATTACAAAAATGTTACAATAGGCTATATTTTTATCAAAAGGAAAGAAGAAAAAATAATTTAATCTAGACAGTATATGTGAAATTGGAAATTTTAACAGATTATATTACAACCAGTAACAGCGTACTGCACAATAACGTGCAGTGAATACACTTGACTTGAGCATTCATAGTTTTCATCCTCTTTTTTCTCTGTACGTTTAGCATTCATTTGCTCATTCATTGATGCGCTTGCTGCTTCCTGAGCAGCTCTTCTTTTCTCCACCCTAGTGGCCCACTTCTTCTCTTTTTTCATCGGCACCTTTTCACAATAAAACTGATTAAGTCAGTGTTTGTATTGCAATTACTTAGTATGTTTTCTTTCATTTTTCACTTAAGCTTGCATTTAAGTCTTCAATCTGCCTCAAGAATGATTTAAGATATGAAGAGGTAAGGGAAGTGACAGTGAAGATGGTAGGGCTGAGAACTGTGCCAGTATGCAAGTGCCGCTGCCAAGAGTTGATTCTACAATAAAATAAAATGAAAATAAAAAGAGGAATAACCTTGGAGGCCAATCATCACCCCAAAAGCGGACAGTAGACGTCACATAGTATATGTGTACCACATTTCAGGTCAATTGGTCAAATGGTTTGCGAGCTACAGGTGATTTGAAATCCTGGACAGACAAACAGACAGCCATGGTAGCGTATTATATAAGAAGATTTACTTTTAGTCAGAGTCAGGGTTATACATTTTTATTGACTCTAACCCCACGTAACATAATTTCTTCTGAGTCCAACTCCATGACTCTGATTCCCACCCCAAAGCCCTGGTGGTGACAGCCATAAACAAGTTTACATGCTAAACATTTTTTTTTAATTTTCTAGCGCTTAACATAATAAACCAAAAATGACAACAGTATGTCTTAATTTGATATTGCTCCATTTTATTACTTTCACTGTCATTGATCTATTACAATTTTAAAACCTTTAGTTACTGATTTATAAACCGTAGGTACATCATCACTGCCTGCAAAAATACATCTTGAGTTCTTGTTGTAATCAGTCACATAAACGTCATCAGAATCAACTTAAAAGATAGGCTGGACAACATGCCTGATAACCAGAACAACTCCCTAAACATATTTTAGGCACACAAATCCATACAGTTGTGAGTTGTGCGTTCTAACAAGCATAAGAAGAGCATACAGATGAATTACGGCATATGCCACAAAGCATGGTTATAAGTTTGCCTGAAAACCTGTCATAAAACACCTTCTGCCTCCAGTCAAGTGTATAAAAGCAGACAGTCCTGTGCATTGCAATGTAAGGAAAGGCAGGTTAACAGTCAAAAATGGTCCTCTGGCCTAAGGTCTTACTGCCGTCACTGAACCATAAGGTTAGGAGAAAAAGTTGTCATTATTCTCACATGTGTAAGCAACTATTTCACACATAGTAGATAAATATTTGCTAAGTTATGTGTGACTAAAGAACCAAAAGTTAAAGAGCTCTTGAAAGCATGTGCACACAGCAATAGTAGCTTGTTAAAGGCATTCTGTTCACCTCAATGAATCAATCAGTCTGTTTTCTTCTATTTCCATTTTAATTAAAAGCTTGAGCAGTTTTGGATGTATTTTTTATTAACACTGGTGCAAAGTAAGTTAACAAACATCCTGTAAATGAAAAATCAGGTGTTCAATATCTACAAGGGAAGTGTTAGGTCCGGTCTGTAAAAACTGATATGTTCATATCTATCTAACCATCCAGTATCCTTTAATCAAGCCCGTGGATGTGAAGAGAGAAGCAGATAACACAAAGCAGAACCCAGTGCATCACTGAACACTCTCTCATATACAAATTAAATTTGAAGTTATCAATGAGAAATGTTTGTGCCTTTGGGCTCTAAGGAGAGACACTAGTGAACACAGGAAGAAAATGGAAACCCCTTGCAGAAAACACCCCAGGAGGCGATCAAACCAGGGTCCAAGTGCTGTGAAGCAGAGACATTACCTACAGCACAGACATGCTGTCTGTTTTCTAACATTAATTTTCATATGATATGTTCCCTGTATATGATCTTTTTATTCTACATGTTTCTTTTTATTACATTATTTAATGTACAATATATCTATTTCATTTATTCTCTGCATGTATTTTTATGCAAAATTTTATATTTTTATTACTTTTGCCATAGAGCAGGGGTGGGCAAATTCATTCCTGGAGGGCCGCAGTGGCTGCAGGTTTTTGTTCCAACCCAATTGCTTAATAAGAAGCACTTATTGCTCTAGAAGCACTTCTGCTTCATTTTAGTTATCTCCCTCGTTAAGATTATGAACCCTTATTGCTTATTTAAGTCTTAAACAGCTGCATTCTCGGTTTTTAATTGCTCCTTATTAGCAATAAGATGCAAATGACAAAAGAAACCAGCAGTTATCCATTTTGCTTGTTATCCTTTACACCTGTGTGTATTTATCGTGCACTATTTGGTTTAATTAAATACTTGGAAGGAAAGAGAAGAGAAAAAAGTGAAGGACTGAGAATTACCCATCCGTTTTACACTTCAAAGTATTTGGATGATATCCTTAGAATGGAAAAAAAAATCTAGGATATGAGAATGACTTGACATAGCAGAGTTAAAGCACTAACAAGCCATGAAATGTAATTATTGGCAAGGATTGTTTTTGTAATTAAGCAACTGGGTTGGAACAAAAACCCGCAGCCACTGCGGCCCTCCAGGAATGAATTTGCCCACCCCTGCCATAAAGTATGATACAGCATGTCGATTAAATGCCTTAGAATATGAATGTAATTATTAATGCCCTGTCCAGGGATTGCTCCTGCCTTGTACTCTATTTTGCTTGGATAGGCTCCAACAAAATGATAAGGAGGATTGAGAATATTGGATGGATAGATGGATGGAAGGATTAATCAATAATCACCTAAATGCAATATCCTGACTTTATAACTCACAGTCCATCTATTTACTGAACACACTTAATAATTAGCACAATTTTTAAAAGCTTAAGTCTAATTGTTTAAAATTATTGTCTAATTGTTCTAAATTGCAGTTGATGTTAACAAATGGTTAAGATATTTATTACAGTACTTGATTTTATAGATTACAGTGGATTCAGAAAGCATTCAGACCCTTTACTTTTTCACATCTTGCTATGTTCCAGCCTTATGCTAAAATCATTTAAATTCATTTTTCATCAAGCAACACTCAATACCCCAGAATGACAAACTGAACATAAGATTTTAGACTGTCACACATGCGTGCATGGGAGGCAGTCTGAGGGCTTGACTGAGGGTAAGCTACAGAATCAGGGGTTGATGAATCACACTAATGCCTTTTCTCCCTCTTCTGCAGACCTCCAGAAGGGAAGACCAATAAATCTCAACCTACCTCCGATTCCAGACCACGCCCTTCTGCCGACCTTACTTCCGCCCACTTTCCTGCAGAGCATGTAGAAAGCCAAAGACCTTCACTCACCAAATCAGTCTTGTTACAGACTCCGTCTCTTTTGATTACTTGTTAGAAATTGCATTTTGTGTTAATGTACGGAGTGGATTCCCCAAACCTTCTTTTGGTTCTCTTGTGTTTTACAGACATTTGTGCAAATTTATTAAAGAAAAAGAACTGAAAGCTCACATTGACAAAAGTAGTCAGTGACATTTCAAATTTGTCTCAGGTGCACCCCATTCTACTGATAATCATTGAGATGTTTCTATACCTGGGTGGCACGGTAGTGCAGTGGTAGCGCTGCTGCCTCACAGTTAGGAGACCTGGGTCCACTTCCCGGGTCCGCCCTGCGTGGAGTTTGCATGTTCTCCCCGTGTCTGCGTGGGTTTCCTCCGGGTACTCCGGTTTCTTCCCACAATCCAAAGACATGCAGATTAGGTGCATTGGCGATTCTAAATTGTCCCTAGTGTGTGCTTGGTGTGTGGGTGTGTGTGTGCCCTGCGGTGGGCTGGCGCCCTGCCCGGGGTTTGTTTTCTGCCTTGCACCCTGTGTTGGCTGGGATTGGCTCCAGCAGACCCCCGTGACCCTATAGTTAGGATATAGCCAGTTGGATAATGGATGGATGTTTCTATACCTTGTTTAGGGTCCACCTGTGTTCCATTCAATTGCTTAAGCAGGACTAGGAATGACACACACCTCTCTATGGAAAGTCCCATGGTTAACAATGTGTATTAGAGGTATTAGAGCAAAAATCAGGCCATGAAGTCAAGTGAACCGCTTGCAACGTTTAGAGACAGAATTGTGTCAAGGCATTGATCTCAGGAAGGCTGCAAAACATTTTGTGCAGCATTGAAGGTTCCCAAGAGCACAACAGCCACCATAATTCCTAAATATAATAAGTCTGAACCAACAACAACTCTTCGTAGAACTGAGGAGATTAAGAACCAAATGATCACTCTGGCTGAGCTCCAGAGAACCACTGTGGAGATAAGAGAATTTTTTAGAAGGACAAGCATTACTGCAACACTCCACTAACTTAGGTTTTATTGCAGAATGTCCAGATGACACATGAAACCCTGGCTGGACTTAGCAAAAAGACAGCTAAAGAATTCTCAGACTCTAAGAAGTAAGGTTCTATGATCTGATAAGACCAGGACTGAACTATTTGACCTGAATTCTAAGCATCTTGAGAAAAGCAGGCACTGCTCATCACCTGTACAAAATCATTCCAATAGAGAAGCATGGTGGTGGCAGCATCATGCTCTGCAGTTGTTTTTTAGTGACAGGGGCTGGAAGTCTATTCAGGGTTGGGAGAAAACTGAACAGAACAAAGAACAGAAATATCTTTAAGAAAAACCTATTCCAGAGTGCTCCTTGATGTAAATTTGCAAAAATGTGTAAAATCTTGCTTGATGAGGGAAAATTGAATTTAAACATATTTAGCGAAAGGCTGCACCATAAAAAATGTGAAACAAACTGAATTGGTCTTAATACTTTATGAAGGCGTTGA
Source organism: Erpetoichthys calabaricus (assembly GCF_900747795.2). NCBI lineage: Eukaryota > Metazoa > Chordata > Cladistia > Polypteriformes > Polypteridae > Erpetoichthys > Erpetoichthys calabaricus. Next base: position 138,811,611 of record NC_041403.2, read on the forward strand.
ATGTTATTAAGTAAGAATGATTGATATTACTGTTTTTATAGTATTTTGCCACGTTACTTTTACAATTATATACTGTTTGCATTCCTTTAAAGCTCACAATTAACATTTTCTAAATTTTTTTTATGTATTTATCAGGTTGCACCTTAATTAATGCCCTGTTTTATTTCACTTCATAATAAAACCTCCTTTTTGTACTCCAGTTTTCCTCCCACATTCTTAAAGACCTACAGATTATCTTAAAATGGTGATTCTAAATTGATCCCTGTGTGCATGTGACAGTATGCTTGAGTGGGCCTTGTGTTGAAATACAGGAGGACCTTGAAGCAGAACCACCTGAGGTGGTTTAGACATGCAGTTAAGAAGTATTCCTCATGGAGAGTGCACCAGGCTCAACCTACAATATTGGTTGAAGGTCCCAGGAGCTGAAGGATCTATGCAGGGTAATCACATTGAAAGTACAGAAAATTCAATGCATTGGCTTTTGGTCCTGTTCAAAAAGGTTTTAAAAATCTAAACAGTTTTTATGACAAAGTCATCTACTTTGAACTGGATATTTTTTACTATCAGAAACTAAAGAATAGCACAGATACTATATGTCTTGGCATCTTTTGTGTTACAGTTACTAATATTGTTTTAGCATTTGTTTGGGTAAATATACTGAAAATTAAGGAACATAAATGAAATGTCATCCCAAGTGATCTATTTCAAGATATTAGTGGTACAGGCGTTGTTTTGAAATGGGCAGCATTCTCAACCTGAACTTAATCTACAAATAAATGTGACAGTCAACTATTATACTACATGCCAAAAACACACAGACACACTCACACATACCAGGGAGAGCAGATCACCCAGAAGACAGATTGTGTGAACAAGGACTGCTAGAAGGCACCAAATCAGTAGAAGCAGACTGAGGTACTGGTATGATGTTAGTGGGATTCCCCTGAGGCAATAAATGGGAGTCACAAAAGGGAGTTATCAGGGGATCATCACTTGATAGAAAAGGGCAGACAGCACAGCAACAGGTTGGTGCATCTGAGAATTTCAAGGTCAGATTCATCAGGCAGTGTTAGGACTTCAGTGGAATAGCAGTTGCTTTTTGAGCTTGCTGATGACTTTGTAATCCATCTCTCAACATCAGACATATCTCCAAGACTGTGCCAAAGATAAGCCAAGAATGAGGTAGAAACTACAAGGAGAAGCCAGTGACAGTCAGTGTAGGTGGCATTGACAATGGAAGGAGGGCATGGTGCAGGAAAGTATATTAATGTGAGCAAGTGGATGAGCCGCTCATCTGTTAGTTAGCACAGAATCGCTGTGTATAGTGACTGCTGGTGGGATAGTTAGGCTTTAGGTTGCCCTTTTTTTCTTTTCAAACAGTTTATTTGTTCTTTATGTTCATTCCATCTCCGTATTTTATTTATATAGGTATTTTTAGACATATGTTAGATTTACATGACCATTTCATTTATATTCTTTGGGAAACTAAATTGCAAATTTGTCACAAATAACATGTTAAAAACATTTAAATGATTATAATATTGACTTAAGAAATAAACATAAATAATTTATTCAAACTGTGTATAGAAAGAGCAATGATGCATGTGGAATAATGATGCTAATGTGCTGCTTCATCTTGCATCATGCAGAGTATAATGCTTATATAATAAATCACACAGTCACCTACAGCATGGAAAATTGCATATGAATATAAATGAAGTAATCAAATTCTATTCCCACCACCAAAGGAAAAAACGGAGGATTACATTTTCAACAACAAAATGAGGAAAAAACAACTTAATATATACCATACATATAAAAACAGCCGTTGGGTATTACTTTTTTTATCTTTGTGTTTGAATGAAGAATTTGCTTAGAGGAATTATTTTCTTTTAAATGTCAAAGGTGCACTCTGTAACAAAAAAGTAGCTGCTCCCACAAGCAGTGGTCTAAATAACATGTAAGAGCAGGTGTGCACATGATTAGTTTTGCATGTTAGTTACACTCACAACTGCCACTAGAGTATAGCACTTGAGGTTTGGCATTAAGAGTCAAAAATGGCACATTGTTAGCAGTGCTTTACTTATGATGCCAGAAATAACTGCTACAGCACATAGAGAATTCCTCCATAAGATCTTCCTCAGTCATACATTTAAATGAAAGAGTTTGATAGAGACTGAATCCTTGACCTATTTGAGGTTAGGTGGTCAGTCTGATCTACTTTGGGACATGTTAACTCTGCAGTGGGTTAACGAAAGAGTTGAAAAAGAAGCTGCAAAAGAAAAAGCAGCTGTATAAGGAGTATAAGACTAATAAGTCCAATGTGAATCATAGGGTACATGATAACGTGAGGGCAACTGTTAAAAAGGATATTAGGGAGGCTAAAAGGCAGTTAAGGAGGAATATAGCAGATAAGGCGAACAACAACCTAAAAAGATTCTTTCAGTATTTCAGTAGTAAAAGAACAGTCATGGAGGAGTTGATGTGTATTGGGAATATAAAGGGGAATTTAAAAATACAAATATTGAATTAGCAGATGCTCTAAACTTGCATTTTTCTGAGATATTCACATGTGAAGAGATATATAACCTCCCAGCAGTAAAACAGACTGCTAAGGAGGCACTGAGTGATTTGGAAATTGTAGAGGGAGAAGTACTTATTAGATTAAATAGGTTGAAATCAAACAAATCACCAGAACCAGATAATATTTACCCTCAAGTGTTCAAGGAGGTTAATAAGTACATATGTAAATCCTTGATGCAAGTTTTTAGGTAGTCACTGCATACTGGGGAGATTCCAAAAGAACAGAAAATGGCAAATATTATATTTATTTCTTTATTATATATTTTATATTTTTTAAATTATATTTATATAAGATATGTTTGCATTCTTTTCATTGTGAGACGGAACTGTCATTTCTGTCTTGTCATGGAGCACGTTTAAACTTTTGAAAAAGAGAGAAATGTTCGTTTGCAGTGTTTGAATAAAGTTCCTGTCTCTACAACCTCCTGTGTTTCTGTGCAAATCTGTGACCCAAGCGTGACAATATATATATATACTGTATGTGTGAAGACAGCCATGGTGGCCTGCAGCTCCTGCCAGGAGCAGAAAAAAATATTCACCCATGAAAATATAGGGTGCAATATTGGTTCAGACACAGGAAGCAGAGGGTTATGGTGCGTATAACCCTATCACAACTGGCTGCTGTTAAGAGTTGTGTCCCACAGAGTTCAGTGTTAGGGCCACTGCTATTTTTAATATACATAAATGATCTGGATAGGAATGTGAGTAAGAAGCTGATTAAGTTTGCAGATGATACCAAGCTGAGTAGATTGGCAGATAATCTACAATCCATTGATTCATTACAAAGGGACTCAGTCAGCATGCAGGCTTGGGCAGGTTTGTGGCAGATGTACATAAATGCAAAGTATTACAAGTAGAAGTTAAAAATGTTAGGTTTGAATACATCATGGGAGGTGTGATAATAGAAAGTACACTTTATCAGAAGGATTTAGGAATTGTAGTCAACTCGAAACTCTCAACTGCCAGACAATGTTCAGAAGCCATTAAGAAGGCTAACAGAATATTAGGTTATATAGCACAATGTGTAGAGTAATAATAATAATAATAATTCATTACATTTATATAGCACTTTTCTCAGTACTCAAAGCGCTATCCACACAGGGAGGAACCGGGAAGCGAACCCACAATCTTCCACAGTCTCCTTACTGCAAAGCAGCAGCACTACCACTGTGCCACCAAGGAGGTTCTGCTCAAGCTTTATAACGCACTGGTGAGCCCTCATCTGGAGTACTGGGTGCAGTTTTGGTCTCCAGGCTACAAAAAGGACGTAGCAGTGCTAGAAAAAGTCCAGAGAAGAGCGACTAGGCTGATTTCAGTACTGCAGGGGATGAGATATGAGGAAAAATTTAAAAAGCAGATCTTTTTTAGTCCAAGCGAAATGAGGAGACATGATTGAAGTGTTTAAAATTATGAAGGGAATTAGTACAGTGGATAAAGTGTTACTTTAAAATAAGTTCATCAAGAACACGGGGACACAGTCGGAATCTTGTTAAAGAGTAAGTTTTGCACAAATATTAGGAAGTTTTTTGCACACAGAAAACCATAGACACTTGGAATAAGTATGACTTTAGGGGCCTTCAAAACTAGATTTGATGTTATTTTGGAACAATTAAGTAGACAGGACTGACAAGCTTTTTTGGGCTGAATGGCTTGTTGTTGTCTACATTGTCCTAAGGTTCTAATGTTGGATATGATAGTGGAACAATGTTAATGCTCTTACACACTGTATGTTGGAGAGGATCTGGGAAGTCCAGGGGAGAAAGGCGTCACTGGAGGACTGATGGATTGTGCTACAGGCTATCACAGCACCTACATCAGTGCTTGTCACCATCTGTAGTGACTGTCAGGTAATGCCACAGACTACACATGTAAAACTTCATTAACAGAATAAAGAGACATAGCACCCAAATCAAATCTTAAATTGGACATTTAGGTTTCTGTGGGCTGGCAAAAAAATGTAGGTTCTTAGAATTATTTTATTTAAGTGCAAAAAGAATTTGAATTAAACCAAAGGCAGTGATGCTGATGTATTAATCAATCAAGCATTAAAGTGAAGAGATGGTTTGCATTGTAACAAGAGGTTGGCACTACTATGAGCAGACATCCTATACTCCAGCAGGACAATATCAACAAAACAGACAAATAAAGTTAACCAGCAAAACCACAACAGGGTGAACACACACTAGGACCAATTTAGCAACACCAATTCACCTAAATGGACATGTCTTTGGACTGTGAAAAGAAACCAGAACATCTGGGGGAAACCCATGCAGACACAGGGAGAATAAGCAAACTCCATGCAGTGAACACCCAGGACGTAAACCCTGGTCTCCTTGTTGGGAGACAGTGTGCTACCAGTGCATCACAGTAATATAAGATCATATTAATCAAATATTATATTAATCAAAATGGCTACTGACTACATTAATTACACATTCAAAGCCATATTACAGCATCACCAAGACAGATTATGCCTGCATGTACAGTATAAGCAATTTTACACCATGGCTGGTGCAGGGCACACACACATACAGTATACAGCAAAGAAGATGGAGAAGTGGGAAATAATAACTTGCCCTGTTTGTAGAGTGGTTCCCTCAGTAAACCCTCTAGTTTTCATAACTTCTTTCCACTTATTAACTGCATTCTATTACAATCAACATGCCATTTTGCTACAATATCAGACTGAAGAGCAGAGTGCTTTCCAGTCGTGCCTATAATTAAAATAAAGGGGACCCCATTTCAACCATTTTCCAAAATTACTACTAAAATGATGTTGTTTGCTTTGTAATTATCAACAATCTATGTTAACAACTTCAGATGAAAGCACAAGCTCCCACCTCAGGTAACACAAAGTTTTCTCCAGCAACAAATACCCAATCTGGAATCAAAAAAATTACCTTTTTAATTCTTTGTGACTTTACAAGTACCTGCGATTTTCTTAAGCAAAACACTCTTTTTCTAATTAAAAATCCGCTAATGAACAGGCCTAGGGTTATTATTGGGTGGGCATGGCCTTCTTAAACCCCCCACAACATGTTTTAGAAATAATCTGGATTAATCCAGGTTTTGTGTAGCCCAGGCCTCTGTACACTGATATCACGTCAGCTCCATCAATGATTCTCATTCTTTCTTGGTGATGATGACAACATAGCTCACTACGTAACATCATGAACAAGGAAGCAGTCCAGAAAACATTTCCAATTGCCACAGTTCCAGAGCAACCAGTGTCATTGTGTTAGATTAGTTATTAGCTAGGCAGGCAGGTAGGTAGGTAGGTTGTATTATCCTAGAGGAAAATTTGTTTACAGCAGTAAAGTACAAAAACATAACGCATTGGTAAACAAAGATGCTGACAACTGACAACTATATATACCAGCGTAGTCAACTCCAATCCTGGAGAGCTGGTGTGGCTGCAAGTTTTTATTCCAACCCAGTTGCTTAATTAGAAGCCAATCCTCACCAGTAACAGATCATATTTAATTTCGTGGCTTGTTAGTGTTTTAACTCTACCACATTCATTCATAAATCATATTTTTTTTTCCTTTCTAATGATACATGTATCATCCGAGTGATATGAAGCCTAAAAGGGATGAGTAATTTTCAGTTCTTCACTTTCTTTTCAGTTTCCTTCTGTGTATTTAATTAAACCAAATAGTGAATGATGAACACGCATGGGTTGAAATGGAGACGAGCTAGATGTAGAACTGCTGCTTCCTTTGTCATTTGCATCTTATTGCTAATAAGGAGCAGTTAAAAAATGAATACAGCTATATAAGACTAAAATAAGCAATTAAGGGTTCAAAAATTTAACAAGTGAGACAACTAAAATGAAGCAGAAAAATGTCACTTGAGCAATAAGTGCTTCATCAGCAATGAATGATTTCTCATGAAGCAATTGGTTTGGAACAAAAACCTGGAGCCACTGCTGCCCTCCAGGACTGATGTTGCTGCCCTGAGTCATAAATAGCACATACATTTAATGAAGTTAATGAGTAGCAAAAACTAGTCACTAATTAAGAAAATGGTTAGAATGAAAAACCGTAGCCACTGTGGCTCTCCAGGATCGAAGTTGGCCACTCCGACACACAAGATTAGTACAAAGAAGAATAATTACTTTTACCAATGAACAACATAATAATTTTGAATTTAGCATTTAGCAACATCTATATTACTAAACCACAGTTTAATTTATGCACGGACGGCGGACGCACCAAAGCGCATGCGCACTGCGCCGCAGCGCCCCAGAGTCAAACCCAGTGGCTTCCCAGAGTCAGTAGGTGGCGCCCAAACAACACAACCTGTAAACTAAACTTGCTCTAATCCACTGTGCCAGCAGTCAGTGTCAGCAGAGGCAAAGGAGTCATGGCTCCAAATGGAAAGAGCTCAACGATTTGTAATACAAAACCAAGCCCGTAGTTCCCAGAGTCAGTGCCTGGCGCCCAAACACCACGACCTGTAAACTACACCTGCTCTAATCCACTGTGCCAGCAGTCAGTGTGTGTAAGTTGGAGTATGCTTCCTAACAGTAAATGACTTCTACCTAACGACACAGCCACAGAACAACAAAGACGAGACCGCATGGATAAAAACAATACAAGGAGGCTCCTACGACACGCTTCAGACACACCAGAAGCAAAGACGTCACGGCTCCACAATGAAAGAGCTCAACTAACGGAAATACAAAACGAGCCCGTATGGATAAACACAACGAAAGAACGCGCCCACAACGCACTTCTGACACAGCAGAGGCAAAGGAGTCACGGCTCCAAATGGAAGGAGCTCAACGATTAGTAATACAAACACGAGTCCGTATGGCTACGACCTGTAAACGAGCCCATATGGATAAAAAAAATGAGCGAAGATGCCCACACAAAGAAACCGCTTTAGTACAAATATGTTTATTTAATTAAATGAAAACTTTACCATGGCTACGACCTGTGAACTAAACATGAGGTAAAGTGTGCACGCCAGGTTGTACAGTCACCCGAACGCGACCGGCCACACCACCGCACCGGATCCGCTGCCATGGTCACTTCAGCATGCGAATCCGCCACCGTCATCAAACGACTTCTCGCTGACGACACAGCCATAGAAAAACAAAAAAGAGACTGCATGGATAAAAACAATAAACGAAGGCGCAGATGAGTCACAGCTCCAAAAAGAAACCGCTTTAGTACAAATATGTTTATTTAATTAAATGAAATTTCCCAGGATGCACCCACTCTCCATGATATTTCATCTCTCCAAGTATCGGAGGGAACAGAAAGTGATTGCCATTCTTGGATTTGCGATTCTTTCGAGAATCGCGGGCTTGCTGGTTTCTATAAGAAACAGAATTTAAAAATGCTTATAGCTCTAGGAATAAAAGAGTTCTTAAATCTGTTGCTTTTTACTTTCAAAATATTAAACCTGCAACCTGATGGCAAACTAAAATTTAGGAAAACGAATATGGCTACCATCTGACAGAATAGAGTAGGCTTTCCTTCTAACCTGCTGTAATACAGTTCAGTGACAGAGGTCTGCTGCAAACCAATAATTTCACTGCTAATTTTTACGATGTTGTTAATATGTTTTATATTATTAATGCTTAGATTGCGAAACCAACAAATGAGAGCAAATGTAATGATAGATCTAATAAAGGACAGTGTCATTATGGTTTTGTCCACTTTAAAACATTTGAGTTTCCTAAGAAAGAAAGGCTATGTCTGCTCCTTCCTACAAATTTGTTCTATGCTAAGACTAAAGTTTAATCTGTTATCAATGATTGTCCCCAGATATTTGTAGTGCTCTACCATCTCCACTGTCTCTTCTTTAATTAAGGTTTAGGCAGTGGAATGAGGGGCACCAGAGATCTACAACCATATCTTTTGTCTTAGAAATATTTAGCTGTAAAATGGAATGATCACACCATTGTACAAACACCTCGACAAGAAGTCCATGGCTGTTCTCCTTATCTGCAAATTTCAGGATTTGTCTGTTCTTTTGTGTACCCCTGCAGTCTTTTGTATGTAAGATTTTAAAAAAAATAGTTGGTAAACAGTATCCTTGGGAGGGTACCAACAGAGAGACTTAGGCTATCAGAATTAGCAGCACATGACACTTACTCTTTGTGTTCTGTTTGTTGAAAAGTCCAGAATCCACCACATTAAGTTAGGGTCCAAACAGAATTGATCGATCAGTTTGTCAACTAAAAGTGTGGGGCTGGATCGAGTCAAACGATGACAAGAAATCTTTAAATGGAAATCTTGAGTGGTTTTCAAGTGCACTTGCAATAAATTCAGAAGCGTTGCTGTGGCATCCTCCACCCACCTCTTTGCTCTGTGTGTAAAATGGTACAGATCCAAGTAGGCCTGAGTTTTGTTTAGTAGTTGTCTCTTAATTAGCTGCTCAAAGGATTTCATCACATGAGAAGCTCATATAATGGTTCGGGTGTGTAGTTTTTGATAATTGAATAACATCTGCCTGTTTCCATAACCTGAGCACTTGTACTAAATCCAAGGGCATCCCAAATAAGGCGTGGAATATTGGAGACAACTGCTCCGCACATGAGTGAAACAGACACCCATTAATTTTGTCTGGAGCTGAGCTTTTTTTTATTTTGATTTGTTTAAGGACTTTTCTGACAGGGTGACATGGTGGTGCAATGGTACCGCTGTTACCTCGCAGTAAGGAGACCTGGGTTTGCTTCCCAGGTCCTACCTGCATGGAGTTTGCATGTTCTCCCCGTGTCTGTGTGGTTTTCCTCCAGGTGTGTGTGTGTGTGTGCCCTGCGGTGGGCTGGGATTGGCTCCAGCAGACCCCCGTGACCCTGTGTTAGGATATAGCAGGTTGGAAAATGTCTGACTGATGGACTGACTTTTCTGACATCATTCTGATTTTAAAGAAGGGCTGACTCCTGGCTCCAGTCCTCAGCTTTTTCTTTTGCTGTCTAATTTCTGAAGCAAAAACCTGTGTCACGAATCTTAAAAAGAACTCATTGAAGTTTTGAGCCAACTGAGAGATTCAGCCCTTGCCAGTTCAACACGATAATTGCTTTTTGTATGAATGCCAGCCATCATCTTCATGCCATTCCATAATGAACCCATGTTATCAGTTGTCACACACGTGCGAGTAGGAGGCAGCTAAAGGGCCTAAGTAATTGTAATAAAACATCCGACCAGGGGGTGGTGGGGTGCGCTGACTGTCTTTCTCAGTTCTCTACAGACCTTTCCTGCAAGGTTCCTCAGAAGGCATCACTTCCGGTGCCGGCCCCTTTGCTAACATCACTTCTGGATCAGAAGACATCACTTCCGGTGCTGGGCCCTTTGCTGACATCACATCCGGTCCAGAAGACATCACTTCCGATTCCAGCCCTTTTGATGACCTCACTTCCTTTACAGGCCTTTAAAGCCTCCATCTTTGTCTGTAATAATCAGTTCTGTTTTGGACTCTGTTCTATGCACATCGTGCTTCAAAAACTTAACTTTTGCAGCCAAGAAAACAATATACGGGTGGCTGCCCCAAATCTTTATGATGTCTGTGTTGTTTTATTTTCACACAGTCCACAGTTCATTCTCAACTCTGTCCTTATACTTCAGTTTTGTCTGCTTGATTTCATGTTTCACCTACTTCTGTAATTCTTTTAATCCCTGGTAATCCATGGTTTGTTGTTAGGGTATATTCTTGACTGATTCCATAGGAATTATGGTTTCCTCACAGAACTGTATATAACTGCTTACAGTATCTGTCAGTTCATCAGTGTCTTCACAGGATTCTTTAAACACGGCCCAGTTAGTGCATTCAAAACAGCCACACAGATATGGGAGAATCCTCGTCCCAGGCTTTAATTATTTAATTTCTCTTTTAAAAATGGGTTTATAGATAAGAACAAGTTGGACACAGTTATGATCTGATGAACCTAGTGGTGGGTTTGTTCTAGATTCATAAACGCCTTTGATGTTCCCATAGCACTGATCAAGAACTCTATTATGACAAGTTGGGCAAGTGACATATTGGTAAAACTTGTGCAGTGCTTTGTCCAGTGAATACTGGTTAAAGTCTCCCAAAATAAAAATTGGTAAGTTGGGATACAGTGATTCAAGCGTGCATGACACTGATGATGGTGTCAGCTGCTTCACTTTCCTCCAGCCTCATAATGAAAATTTGTGGAAACTCTCTCTGGGCAAATAGATGGGGTACAGCAAGACAGACAGAAGTTATATATGTTTCTCTCACACTTTTTCTCAAATCATCATTGTTTTACACCATGTGACTTACTGATGACGGCTGAATCTCAGTCCAAATGAAATTGTGCACCAAATCCATCAGTCATCCAGTGGTCACCCGAATCATTTCTATTCAGCCAGGTTTCTGTAAATGCCATAATATAAGCGTCTCTGTAGTCAGTCTACTGTATGGGGTGCCATTGCCTGAAATAGGTGGATCATCTCTGCTGCATTTTAGGGATGGCCCACCTAACCATTTTATGACTTTTTCTTGAAGACCTGCTTGGCGGTATTTTCCAACAGAACAATGTCTCACCTTACATGGCTGCTATCTCACAGCAATAGTGATATAACTATGTAATGTCAGCAGGATTCAATGACAGCTATGTTCCCACATTTTACTCATAAAGCTGTCATGGAACATTCTATACTCTGACAGCAGTTCACTGCACTCAACTCAACTCAACTCAACTTTATTTATATAGCACACTTAAAACAACATATGAATGCTGTGGCCAAAGTGCTCTACAATAATAGAATTAAAGAAAAACATACAATTAACATGAATAATATAAATAGAAATAAAATAAATGAACATAAATAAAATAAGTAATAAATAGAAGTAATGTTACATAATCACAATGAGGTAACCATCAGTATTACTGAAGGTCATGGAATGCAAGTGAATAGAAATGAGTTTTTAATCTTGTTTTAAACAGTTCAGTTGTAGACGACTCCTTTATGTGATGAGGTAAGGAGTTCCACAGGCGAGGAGCAGCAGCTGCAAAAGCTCTGTCCCCCTTAGTTTTACACTTGGTACGAGGGTCAACAAGAGACCACTGACCAGAAGATCTAAGCATTCTGGATTGCTGGTGTAAAACACATAATTCGTATAAATAGGATAAACCAGATACAGTGGATTCAGAACGTATTCAGATGCCTTCACTTCCTGCACACTTTATTGTGCTGTAGATTTACACTAAATGACCCAAAATGACAGAGTGAAAACATGCTTTCACAAAGGTTTGTAAATTAATTAAAAATCAAAAAATGGAAATCTCTCATTCATTTAAGTATTCTGATCCTTTGCTGTGGTAAACGTGCCTACAGACTGCCTGTGAAAAATTGAACTGATTGGATACATTTTAGAAAGGTCCCTCAGTTCACACTACATCTCAGAACAAAAATCAAGCCATGAAGTCCAAGAAATTCTCTGTAGACCTCTGCAATTAAATTGTGGTGAGGCATAGACCTGGGCAAGGATTTAAAACTATTTCTAAAGCTTTGAGTGTTCCCAGGAGTACGGTGGCCTAAATCATTGTGAAACAGAAGAAGTCTGGAACCACTAGTGATCTTCCCAGAGTTTGCAGTAAGGCCAAACTACATAAACAGGCAAGAAGGGCCCTGATCAAGGAGGTGACCAAAAACCCAGTGGTCATTCTAACAGAGCTTCAAAAGTCCTCTACTGTGATGAGAGAACCTGTCAGAAGGATGACTATCTCTGCTGCACTCCTTCAATCAGGCATTTATGGTAGAGTGGCCAGACAGAAGCCACCCTTGAGTAAAAGACATACCTGTAGAACAGTTTAAAGGAGAACATGAAGAAAAAGATTATCTGGTCTGATGAGACATAAATTAAATTCTTTGTGAAGAACTGCAAGCAATATGTCTGGCAAAGACCAGGCGCTGCTCATCACCATGCCTAATACCATCCCTACAGTGAAGCAGGTGGCATCAGCATCATGCTATGGACAGGGAGATATGTCAGAATTGAGGGAAGGTCAAATGCAGTCAAATACAGAGAGGTTCTTGAAATTAAAAACTGCTCCAGGGTGCACGTAACCTTGAAATTGGGCGATGGTTCAGCTTTCAGTGTGACAATGACCCAAAGCATAAAACCAAGAAAATGCTGGAGTCACTTCGGGATAAGTTTCCGACTGTCCTGGAGTGTCCCAGCCAAAGCTCAGACTTAAACCCTACAGAACATCTATGGAGAGACCTGAAGATGACAGTATACAGACATTTCCCATCCAATCTAATGGAGCTTGAGGGGATCTTTGAGGAAGAATGGGATAAACTACCCAAATCGAGGTGTGCAAAACCTGTAGAGACACACCCAAGATGTTTTGAAGTTGTAGATGTTGCCATAAGGATTTCTATAATAATTCATTACATTTATATAGCGCTTTACAAAGTACTGAATTAAGAGTTTGAAAAGTTATATGAGTAAGAGATGTCAGTGTTTGAATTGTGACAAATTTCAGAAAACATCCTTTCCCTTTGTCATTATGGGTTATTGATGGGCAAATTATTCATATAAAACTAAATCCATCCACACAATAAACTTTACAAAAAGTATAGGGGTTTGAATACTTTCCGAATCCACAGTGCATTTATGCTCACATATTGATTTTATTTTGCTGTTCTGGCTTTCCTCTCTCTAATCTTTGGGGTCAGATTTATAAAACTTGCATACACAGCTTTCCAAGCAAAAGTTGTTATTTATAAAAGAAAACCTGACAAGATGGCAACTCTGATCCATCTGTATGTAATATTTCGGAAAAGGTGGAAAATGACAACACCCTTGATCAAGCAGGGAAATGCAGCCAAATCAGTGTCACAAACATGTGCATGGGAGGCAGCTAAAGGGCTCAAAAGAGAGTAATTCCATGCTGGACCAGGGGGTGGCAGAGTGCACTGACCCTTTCTCTCTTTCTTCTGCAGACCAACCACAGGAAATGCTACCTGGGCCCGATGACATCACTTCCGGCTATTAGCCCGATAACGTCACTTCCTCTGCCTGGCTTTAAAAATGCCATTTTATTTGTCACACATCAGTTCTGTTCTGGACTCAACTCTGTAAAGAGATACTGTTACTTTTTTCTTTGATTTTCAACCCAATCTTCAAGTATATGGAGTAGCTGCCCCAAACGTTTTTACAGTGTTTCTCCTTTTATTTGACACCAGCTAAATGACAACTCATGCACATAATTTATATCAACAAGCTCTTATTATAATATGCATTGACATGTGTGGGAGATGGCCAGCTGTTCATCCCGGCCAATACCTTCAGGCCGCTAGATGGAGCCCTCCCTGTAGCATGGGAGTGCCCCGAAGACCAGCAGGGAATCATGGACAATGGAGTTTTTATTCCCGACCCTGCTGGACACCGTGGGGCCCACCAGAGGACGCTGCAGGGAGGCTCAAAGACTTATATGTGCCCTATAGCCTGGAAGTGCATCTTAATAACTGCGACAGGGGAAACGACGTACTTCCAGGGTGAAGAAGAAGAGTTTTTATATGACCCGGGGGTGTTCCAAGTCACATGGACAGAAGGGCGAAACACTTCCTGGTCATGGACTATAAAGGACTGTGGGAAACCCCAGACGAGCGAGCTGAGCTGGGAGGAAGGGTGGCTAAGTGTCTGGAAGTGGAGGAATTGTGATTATTGATTGTTTATTGATTATGAGTAGTGTGGAGTGGAGGGTGCTTTGTGCACTTTGTTATTATAAAAATAAAAAGTCTTGGACTTTTACCTGGTGTTTGGCGTGGTACCTGAGGGTTCAAGGGAGCACTAGAGCCCCCTACTGTTACACATGACAAACATAATAAACTTCAACAGTGATTAATATAATGATAAGACTTTATTTTGGTTCCATTTTAAGGGGGCCAATGCTACGCATTTACACTGAAGAGCTTTTTTTTCATTACTTCATATCAGCTACCTGTTGTCATTTCTCAGGACTAGAAACCAGTAAAATGTAGTAAAAACACAGATGTTATTCACTTGCTGTGCAGAGAAACCTATAAATATCATGCCCTCTGGCCTTTTCACTAATGGTTTGACACAACATTGTTTGTTTGGCATTACTTAAAGATTGTGCACAAGGTGACTTATGAAGGGTTTTTACAGACTTGCAGGAATTTTTGGCCCATGATAATGACTGACTTACGAGATGATTTACATTTTCAAGAGCCATTTTCTTAGAACTATATAAAGAGCTGGACTTGACATTAGAAAGATAGACTGCCCAAAGCTGTTCTACATCTGTTCATATTCAAGTTTACCAAAGGTTAGCTTTCTGACAACAGGCACCTACCAAAGGGAACTGGCTGGCAGGTCAGGAATATCTCAGCCAAGCCTTACTTCCATCATGCCTGCTGTGCTGAAAGGCATAAACGACTGACAAGGTGCTACATTCTTGTACATGTTAATATACAAAGGCAATCTGCAGCACTTACTGGTTTTTTTTTCTAACAGGTAATTGACAGCTCTCTTATTGCAACAGAGACAGTGAGAATGGTATTGCATTTGTTAACCGTAAGAAGTTAAATTCCATTAATGCACAAACCACCCTTGATGCCAAGATGAGACTGACAAAAGTCGTGGCCTGCGTCAACCCATGATTCATTTATTTTGAGGCAAAGTAGCATTGGCAAAAGGTGTTGTAGGTGATGACTGGCTTGTTGGTAAGGTAATTGGCCAAACCCTCTGTGTTTCATATGATCTATACTATTTATTGTAACAGCAATCATGTCATTACTTGTTCAGATGCTGCTGCCTTATCCCCTTTCCTGATTTAGAGTACAGAGGAGAGGCGCTTCAGTGCAGTCCTCCTCTCCAAAAATACAGGTGGCGGTATCTAGATGCGACAGGTGGAAGGAAGTGTGCTCTACCAGCCAATGATGCTCAGCAGCATTGTTATTGCATATTTCTGAGGTTAATTAGCATAGTCCATATATGGTTGTTTCAGAGAGACAACAGTATGGGGTCCAAGGTGCATTCACATACGCAACTTTACAAGAATATTGTGACTTATAAAGATACATTGTGTGGAAATGTGTGTACACAATGTTTTACAAATCAGAATTTTTTCACACTGTCCTGTTTTGTATGCATATTTTCAAACACAACCTCACGCAAAGTTTTAGAAATGAGACCCCTGCTTTCTTTCTTCAGTGCTATCAGTTCCTATCCCACTTGCCACATATTCTTATACTATTAAGTCTTTCAGGCCGTCTTCTCTGTGTACTAATGTTAAGTTCTTATGTTTGGGCACAGCATCTGCTAAACCACTGCTTGCTTCTTGATGGAAGAACCCAGGCTGCATTACAATGAAGAACTGATTGTCTGCCTTTCATAGCTTGATTCTTTTGGAGCTGTCTGCATCAGAAATGAGTGGGGAATTAAGAATTTCAGTTCATGATGATTATAACTCTGATGCTTCTAAACTTACATGCTTTATGAACACAAACATTTCATGTAGTTGTTCCCTTTGTCTGATATAATGATGTGGTCGGTTGGCACTGCTGTAGTTCCTGGTGGCATAGTGTATGACATGGGATAGCATGAGAGGTGGGTGAGGAGGTACTGTTTAGGTTTATTTTTCAGATTGATTAATATTTTTTCTGGAATGCTGATTTCCTTTTGACTTTATTAATAAAAATGATCACAAAAAATAAATTAAAAACTTTACAAACCCCCGAAATCTAAGCCTGTTAAACACACCCATGGCTATAGCAACAAAGGCTTTATAACTGAAACAATCAGTAATGATTTCTGTTAAAAAGGAACCATTCAGAGGAAAACAGATCTAAGGTTGCATCTTTTCTAGAACATGGATAAAATTTCTTGCACACTGTTTAGTGGAGATTCAACCTTTTCTGGTGCCCAGAATTCGTCAAGGCAGTTGGGTTGGAAATTCGACTGGAATGGCATAGGCTGATGCCAAAGGATTACAATTTGCACCAGATGTGGTACCCATCTAAGATATGTTGAAGTGCAATTAATTAACATAGACCTCAACTTTAACGTTGCATTGTATTTGTCATTCCAACAGATGGTGCATCATAAACATTTGTAGTAATGCATTTTATTACTACAAATGTTTGTGATGTGCAATCAGTTGGAATGACAGAGAAATAGCAGCCAGACAGACACATAGATACACAGACACATGCCCTTTTATTAAGCTGTCTGTCTGCCAGTTACTCTCTGTTGGATGTTTTTTAGCATTAACATTTGCAGTGCGTCCATCCAGTTACGGTGTCTCTGTTCTATTATTGTGATGCGTAATCTATTAGCTAACAGAGACATAGCAACCGGAAGAACACACGGACAGACACACATACACTTATCCTTTAAACAAGGTAGATTTTTTTTTCTCAGTTTGCCTTCCCTGTGCGAATAAGTGGGGGGCTTTCGGCTCTGGAGTGTTGTCAAAGTAAATACATCCATGAAACGACTCTATTAGTGAATTTTATGCATGACACAAGAGGCAGGTACTGTCCACACGATGGCGACGTCGTCTTGTTTATAGTCACGGAACTGTTTATTTTCCGGAACGCTCCCTCCACGGTTTTGTATAATTTGGCACACGGTCGCTTTTTGCTGAGACACACGACTAACCAACATGGCGAAGGTGTTTACCTTTGCTGATACACGAGCCGTTCCTGATCCTCTGTACACTCTTAGTTTTGAGTGCTTGCAACCTTCTCCGGTTCCCATCGTCATCGATAACGGTTCGTTCCAGACTCGAGCTGGCTTGGCATGTGCTGATAAGACTTTTGCGGAGCCACGATTGGCGCTGAAGACTGTGGTGGCGCGAAGCCGGGGTGCTGCTCGAAGTGAGACTCAAATCGGCAATGACATCGCCAACTTAGAACCGTTACGGTGGCTGCTGAAGAGCCAGTTCGATAGAAACGTGGTGGTGAATTTGGAGGTTCAGGAGCTCATATTGGATTACGTCTTTACGCACCTGGGGATCAGCAGCGAGGTATGGGTGGTCGCACATGTTAGGGAGGGTAATTTTAAAAGAAAAAAAATAGGAGACCACTAAGAGTCAAAAAGAGATTATAGTAGACAATCAAACACGAGTCAGAAAGCGTGTTACTGTTGATGAGCTTTCACATATGTTGGCCGGTTTATAATGTAAAACCTCATAGAGGTTTGGCAGTCATCTCTGCTATAGTTAGGGTGATTATTTTGTTTTCATAGCTTGTAAAAAATGGTTATTATTGTAAAAATCGTCGCAAAGTATGTTACATTAGAGGTTTGCTGTTAGCCTCCACCTACAGGTTAATTAAACCTAGCTTCATTGTTTGACGTTTTCCATTACAGTACTTTAATTTATCTGGCTTTAACTTTATCAAGTTTCACGCAGCATTCATGTTCTACTCAGTGACGTGCATGGACTCCTTCAGAGTCTGATTTATAAATATATGAACCCAAAAGAGTATCTTATTCAGTTGGCAGCATGCACATTAACTACTGGTTATGTTTAATATCTCATCAGCATTCTTTACACAAACATAGGTAAAGTACATATTTGACTAAGAAAGAACGTTACATTTATAGCGGCGAGAGCGCATTTGGTGTGCACCCTCCGTGTATTCTAAATTTGCCGTTGCAATTTCACAATTCACACTCATTCAATACAAATGAAAGTACAGATTGTTGTACAAAAAAACGGATTTCAATTTTGACCATAATTGAAATAATTGGTTGTTTTTAAGGGCTTTTAATTAAAGCTTTTAAAACAAAGGAATATTTTATTTACGATCAAAATTTAGTTTTTAAATATTGGATTGTTTTTTTCTTAGTCTGATCCCATTTTTTATAAAACTGAAAACCGTTTATAGCCCTACCTTTATTTGTAAATAAAGCCTATGTGCCCATCCTTCTCCACAAAAATCTCCATCACTTTCTTGTAAAAGTCCTCATTTTCCTTTATTTTTAAAAATCTTTTTCTTCCATTTTGGCAGTCAGTCAGAACAAAATATAAAATTAAACGGAGTGCAGCAGTGCACTTGACTTTCTGATATTGCTAACTTATTGGGTGCCCAGAGCCTCTGCGTAAAAGAATAGCAGCAACACGCACCTGTTGGGCTCACATTCGCCCCCTTCGGTTAGGCACGGTACTGCCTGCCTCACCTTGTGCCTTTTCACTGCGGGTTTATGTCTGATCAGCAAGACTAAATATGTCACACACATTCATTAAAGATATTAGCCAGACTGTGGAAAGTCATGGTGTATAATAAACGTGAGTCAAGTCAAGTTGGGGAGCACGCACTGGTACAGTGCATTGCTGCACCCACTACACGATGAAATAACTCTGGATCCAGGTTGGCAACCCCCCAGGCAGACACGCCGTCCAGTCCCACCCTCCGGAAATGACCCTGTATCTGCCACAGCCAGGTGTTACGTGGGCGACCCCTTGGCCTGGTCCAGCCATTCGGGTCCCTAACAATGAGGATCCTACGAGCTGGATCACCCTTGGGGAAACGCGCCACATGGCCGTAGTGCCGTAACTGATGCTCCCTTACAATGCAGGTAATGTGCCTTATTTGGGACTCCATGCGCAACCACTCTTTCGACACAAAGTCAGACCAATGGTAACCAAGGATTTTTCGGAGAGACACAGTATCAAAGGAGTCCAGTCTTCGTCTCAGGGCACTGGATAGTGTCCATGTCTCGCAACCATATAGCAAGACAGGGAGCACCAGGTCTCTAAAGACTCGGACCTTTGTCCTTTTGCATGGATGTCGGGAGTGCCACACACCCCTTTCCAGCGACCTCATGACCCCCCATGCTCTCCCAATCCGTCTGCTGACTTAATAGGAAGAGTCACCAAAGACATGAATGTCATTGCCATGGTAAGTAAACCTCTCTGCAAACATTATATTGGCGACATACAGAGAGGCAGCAACTTGCAGTCACCAATTGCATGCATCAATAAAGAGTCTGAGGGAGAGTGCAGTCCAAGGTGAGGTTTGGTTGGTCGCTGGCACACCTCGCATTTCTCCTCTGTATTTGAACAGGAAATGCACCAATTCAGAGATTTTGACTATAAAAATGATCAAAATCATTGGAATCGTACAGAAAACAAATTTGTAGCACAGATCAGTTGATAAATTTATGTTATGTTATCATTATTAGTTTTTTTTTTTTTTCTTTTTTTACTTTTCATGATGACTCCTCCCCTGACTGCACGTCCCTGGTTCTACAACTCAAAGTAAAGGTCAGACAATTTTTCGTGCAGAATTTTTACAGCAGGAGAATTAGCTGTATGCATTATTAAACATCTTTAGAGTAAAAACCTGTTCATGCAGAGTGCTTATATTTAACACCAAGTATTCTGTTAATTGGCATCTTTAAACTGTTATTGATGAGAGAGTGATAGAACACATGCATGAATGTACTCATTGTTACCTGCCATTCAGGAGAGGTTCTTGCATTGACAGCAATTCCGCTGTAGTGAGGTTTGGCTCACTATAGCTGGATTAAAAGAATATGATGGACTGGTGCTTTGTCAGTTCCCCTAAATTGGATTGTTGGTTGCGATGAACATGGTGGAGTAGTTGATAGTGCTGTTCCCAAACAGCCTCAGTATCTTGATCTTGCGTCTAGAGTAGAGTGTGGATTTTCTCAGCATAATGTCATGGGTTTTCTGGCAGGTTTTTCTCCTACATCCCAAATACATGGTCATTGAGTTAATTGCTGACCTTAAAACCAGAATGAAGTTGTGCAAGTCTGTGATTGTGCCCTGTGATGCGCTAGCATCCTGTCCTGGGCCGTTTGCAGCCTAGCACGCAGTGCAGCCTGATTAAGTAATGGCACCTCGTGTCTCCTAAATTGGATGAGAAAGTCAATGGACAATTAGTGTTATAGCCATTGTTAACAATAATAATAATAATAATTCATTACATTTATATAGCGCTTTTCTCAGTACTCAAAGCGCTATCCACACAGGGAGGAACCGGGATGTGAACCCACAATCTTCCACAGTCTCCTTACTGCAAAGCAGCAGCACCACCACAGACCTAAGGAGTACTTGAATGAGACAATTTTGACTGCCTGTTTAGATTTGAGTTTCATTTACAGTTTGTATATATCTTACTGCTTATAGTTTTGTTAATATCCAAAAAAACAAATGTTAGCATTTTGATTCCCTGTCTAGGTTTGATTTTTACTGTTATTTAAAGTTGATCAGTTTTTATATTGCGTTTTCAGGTTAGGATTTTATATATTTTTAACTGAGTAGTATTACACTTGATTTTTGAAAGTACATGCACAAGAAAGACCTGCAAATACAGTGGATATAGGAAGTATTCAGACTCCACCTTATCCTTTCTGCAAACTTTGTTTTGTAGAGTTAATTTTGAATGGATGCATGTTGCATTTTACCCATCACTCCACATTCAATAATCCATATTAACAAAGTAAAAACAGATTTTCAGAAGGGTTTGCAAATTTATCAAAAATCAAAATCTGTCATTCATATAAGTATTTATTAAGACTGTTTTGCATTAACAAGAAACATTTTGAGTTCATAGATCTGATTAAGCCTTGATTGGAAAGCAAGGTTTATTCAAATGAGACTTATTCGGCTAGTCAGTAGCACAGTAAACCTACTTATAAACGGAGGGGATGTCAGACATCATTATAGTAGTTGCTGGTCTTGTTGCCTGAGAATGTCACATTACACCTACAGAAATCACAGGACATGACAAATTACATCACTTAATGATAGCTTTCCAGCACAAATTCACCTTTCCAAAGTATCGAGAGCTTGCCTCTTGCATAATTTCTACTGTACTTCTAGCTGAGTACTCCTTGGTTCTCAAGTCTCTCACAGACAAAGAGCCCACCTCTATAATTTTAAGCCAAATATAAACCTGTTGGATTTTGGCAGGGTAAGTCGCAGACTGATTAGACTAAGCCACTTGGCGTGTTAGACTGTGCAACATTATTGTTGATGTCATAAAGGTGCTTTGTGGAGTAACTCCCAGTCTGTCTCCTGAGTCTACTGTTTACATTTAAGACAGTGCCTCTAAATTTGTTTGCAAGTTTTTGTTTCAAATACTTCCTTTTTTTAATTGGAGTCATAGCCTAATTAAGCAAGCTGTTATTTCCTAGTCTGTATATTTTGAGGTCATTTTTACCAGTTTTTGTTTTTGCCATTAACCGTAGCAATCTTTATATTTAATACTAGCCGATGCCCACCGTAACATACGGCGGTGTAAGAATAGGAACGGAAAATGGTGAGAAAGGAATTCAGAAATCAAGAAGAAATCAATACTTCTTGAAAGACGCAGTGTGCATGTAGAATTTCTGGCCAAGCAGGATTACATGTGAAAGTGATAAATAAATCAGGCTTTCCAAATTTACGTACTATGGCCATGGCATCCTGATAGTTTTGTTGCATATTGGGGCATTGTATCGTCATAAATCCTGCCCAGGGTTTTCCTTGAAAACCATTCGTACAGATGCTGTTGGATTGGACTGAGCGATTTCATGCATGTGTTTGTATGATTTAGTGAAGGGGTTGATGGTTCTGAGCATGGAATCTAGCTGGAGAAGTACATTTTCGCTGCATGCAGAGTTTGCTTTATTTTGTAAGCATACTTGAGTAGTTTGCTCTGTGTCAAAAACATACAACTGTCCATATCCTGGAGAGGTAGAAGTGTTAGCCTATAATGGAGAGACTTGGTGATAAATTTGCCCGTGTATTTTAAAACAGTATGGTCTGTCGCCAGGAGGTTGAGTTATCTGTGCACCCATGGAAGCAAACACTAGAGATCACGATAATTTTTAGCTTCTGATGTTTGCTGTGTAAGAAGCTGTTGTAAAGACACAGGTGGCTCCCGCAAAGGTGGTAAAGCTACTGTACTGTTGTGGCAGCACCTAGAGTACTTGTTGGATGTATTACGCTCAGCAGGCCAGTACAGTATAGTTCATGACATGGAAGAGGAAATTAGGAATCGAGAAATGCCGTGTCGGCTGCGTGTGGGCAGGACCGGTTTTGAAATAGAAGCAGGACAAACCAGAAGAGAAATATATATAAGAGATGCTACCGTAGCTCTCCGTTTGTCTGTTCATTATTTGAAATCACCTGTAGCTCGCAAACCATTTGAACTATTGACCTGAAACTTAGTACACATACACTACGTGACGTCTACTATCCACTTTCATGGTGATGATTGACCTCCAAGATTATTCCTCTTTTTATTTGTATTTTATTTTTTTGTAGAATCAACTCTCGACGCATGCGTACGGACGCCGTTCTCATCCCTCTTCGCCGTCACTTCCCTACCTCTTTATATATTAAGTCAGTCTTAAGGCTTAAGTGAAAAATTAAAGAAAACGTAGTAAGTAATTGCAACCGAAACACTGACTTAATCAGTTTTAATGCGAAAAGATGCTGATGAAATTATAGAAGAAGCGGGCCATTAGGGTGGAGAAAAGAAGAGCTGCTCAGGAAGCAACAAGCGCATCAACCTCTGAACAAACGAATGCTAAACGTACAGAGTAAGAAAGAGGATGAAAACTATGAATGCTTAAGTCAAGTGTATTTACTGCATGTTATCGTGCAGTGCGCCGTTACTGGTATTTTATTAAAAGACAAGCTAATGCATTGTATGTAATATTCCATGGTTTTAATTTAAAAGTTACTGAAAGAGAAACAGTTCTAAATGATCAAAAATAAATCTAAAGTCATTTTTGAATGTTTATTCTTTAATGCAAGGCACTACACAAAGGTTTTTGCATGGGTGTCGGGTTTCTTTTCTAATGCTTTGTTTACAGTACATAATACATGTTTTAGATGGTGTGTGCTTTTTTTTTTCTCATTTGGTGGATAAATGGCTAAGAAATGCCATTCGGTAAGGCAACAGAACATATTACTAATACCTTGTGAAGTGCTCAGTACTGCAGGTGGTTTTAATGTTGTACTTCTCAACATGTCCCTTCACTAGTGCTAAAATATATTTTACCATTGGTATGTTAACACCAGAATTTAGTTTTATATATGGCATGGGCATTTAATAAACTAATGTCCAGTATATGAAAAAACGCTTACTTATACCACTTAACTGCTTTACAGATTGACTGTTGAACTTTGTAGCATGTCTGATTTGTCAATGGCCCCTATATTATAACTAGGCTCACCCGCCTTTTAAGGTGACCGACTTTTATCCTTAATTTGTGTGCTCTCCATGTGTACATCAGGCATGTAAGTGTAGGGAATGAGAACATCAAAGTGCCCATTCATAACATCTCCCGAAAACCTAAGTTTTTTTTATCCCCTCGAGTGCCTGTCCAAACTTGGAGTGTAGGACTCCACTAGGGGGCTCCGTCCCCTGCTCGCTTCGCTCGCCAACCCCTGGTGTTGGGTAACCCAAAATACATTGATGTATGTATGAGATATATTGGAGTGTAAAGGTGTAGATGACGAACAAAGGAAGTAAAGAACCCATAGCATGGCACATTAGAAAGATTTATTGGAATATTTCTTTATACACAACATTTGTAGTAAAGATGGTGTGTTGTCCTTGAATGAGGTTTCCTTGGCATGGAGTATCTACAACTTTAACTTTAATGTCAGATGAACGCCGAACTCTTGAGAAGGCTACATAAAGTTGTTCATGTCCAAGTATAGGCTCAGAAAGGTATATGCCAACTCTGTCCATGGTTTGTCCTTGGGATTTGTTGATTGTCATGGCAAATGCAGGTTTAATGGGAAATTGGCGTCGTTTAAATGTAAAAGGTAATTCCAGGTCAGAACTTGTAAGGTCAACTGTAGGAATCAAAACAGTATTGTTAGAATGTGATCCTGTAAGTACTTTTGTAGACTTAGCTAATGGGTGACTGTTTATGACTTCAGCGACGTTTCTCATTATCAGCTCTGTGTATTGCTTGTTTTCAGGAAGGGTCATTCATTGATAGATTGCGACATCTGGATCTAACATGTAGATTTATGCATATTTGCGTTCGTGATTTGGTTCAGGGTGCACTGTTCCACTCCGATGTAATACTTGTCCACATACGCGAAAGCAGTATGGGCCATTGCCAGCTGGTGGCCTGATATTTACCCCAGTAGATGCAAAAGCAAATGAGCTATTGTAGGATCCAATGCAGTCCATAAAGTTTTTACTTTCGGGTACATTGTTAGTTAGAAGCTTCCGTAGATATTCAGGAAAGTCATCTAAAGGAGGCAGTCTAACCTGACCCTTTTGACAACAACGTGTAAACTCATTAGTTGTAGTGCCAGTTGTTTCTTCAGGGAAGTTAAGTGAATGACAATGACAGCAAATGATATTCATTAATCCTAATGAATGTTCATTAATAGTAGACTCATTACAGAATGCGTTGTCAGCTAATTGGCGGAATTGTTTAGCGGCCGTTTGTCGTTCCTTTCTTTGCCGTTTATCTATTGCCTCTGCTGTTTGAGAGGCACGTTGTAGGCGCCTGCGTTCATTAATTGTATTCAGGCGGGCTCGTTTCTGTATGTCTGTCAGTTGAGATGTTTCGTTTTGGAGCCGTGACTCCTTTGGTTGCGTTGTTTGAGAAGCGCGTTGTAGGTGCCTGCATTCATTGTTTTTATCCAGGCAGGCTCGTCTTTGTAGCCCCGTTAGTCGAGCTCTTTCTTTTTGGAGCCGTGCCTGCTTTGCTTGCGGCATTTCAGACGCACGTTGTAGGCGCCTGCGTTCATTGATTTTATCCAGGCGGGCTCGTTTGTGTATCTCCATCAGTTGTGGTCTTTCGTTTTGAACCCGTGCCTGCTTTGCTTCCGCAGTTTCAGATGCGCGTTGTAGGCATCTATGTTCATTGTATTTGTCCATGCGGGCTCGTTTTTGTAGCTCCGTTAGTCGAGCTGTTTGGTTTTTGAGCCGAGACAGTTTTGCTTTCGCGGTTTCAGACGCGCGTTGTAGGCGCCCACGTTTAATGATTTTATCCATGCGGGCTCGTTTTTGTAGCTCCGTTAGTTGAGTTGGATCGTTTTGGAGCCGTGACCGTGACTCCATTAGTTATCCGTTGTCTACCGTTAGTAATATGGATAATTGCACTTACTGTTAATACAGAGCGTTTTCTGTGGTTGTACTGTTAATAATGCATCACTGTAATGTGATTCACATATGCTATATGGTTTGGACGTGTGAGGATGCCGAACATTTGTTTGTTTATTCTTATTACCCGGACCATGGTGTGTAGTGTGGACGTTTAGTTCAGAAGCGCGTTGTAGGCGCCTGCGCCTTTCGTACTTTCTCGCGCCTTCCGTACTATCTTTGTGGACCTTTGCGGACTCCATAGTGTCTTCCGTTTGACTCTGGGGTGCAGTGCAGAATCCTCTTTTCTGTGTGGCATTAGTTGAGCTCTTTCGTTTTTGAGCTGTGACTCCTTCGTTCGCGGTGGATCAGACTTCGCTTGCGGTTTATGAGATGCGCACTGTAGGCGCCTGCGCACTATGTCTCCTGTGTCCATCGCCGTGTACCTGCGTCCGTGCCTTCTGGTTTACCATTCTCGGTTAGTAATATGGATAATAATATACTTGAAACTCATAGGGGAACAACTCTCCCGCTGCCATTAGCTCAGAAATGGTACCATAAGTTTGAGACTTTGACATTTCAGTGAGATACTGAAGCTCATTAGCATAAGAGATTCCTGACGGCATCATTGTAAATGGCTGAAACCTTGACCAATTACTTAAAACATGTCGTACAATGTCAGCCCGAATCTGTACCGCTAAAGACGGAGTTTCATGCACTAAATAAGCTATAGATGAGAATAAGCAAGCACCATCTCCCCTGATATTTACTACGCGGTGAGGCATTTGTACTCCATCAACATTAATTATTTCCAGAGACATAATTTTGTCTATTTTTCCAGCGCATCGCGCACAAAAGCAAGGGAACAATGGGAGCACCAGAACTTTGCTCACATCGCGTCGCTTCGTACCGCAAGACGCAAGTATTAAGTCTGTGATAAGCGGAATACCGCCATGCTTTGCACTCACGGGACGGAAGGACAATCCCGACCGCTTTTATATAGTAGGATTACTATTAACAATACACACTGGCTTCAGAATTGTTTTGTTTTTCTTTTCTGTAGCTGTTATTTCACTGAAGTCTAGTGTGGTTAGCATTCTAACTTCTCTTTTGTCCATGCATTTCACTACTAATAAATTTCCTGACTTTGGAATGAACTGTTTTACATTTATTTAATTTTTCATTAATTGAAGGCTTGAAATTCCAATTTTTTTTATTAACTGTGCTACATGCAATTGTTTTATGCTCATGTAATTCAGAAAAAAGAGCTAGGCTAACATTGACTAGTGAGAAAAGCGCTATATAAATGTAAAGAATTATTATTATTATACAAGTTATCAACAAATAACAAATATCCCTTACCCAGATAGGACTCTGACAATGCAAGGACTATATTTCTTGTTTTTTTGCAATATTTTCAACATAGGCCTTCACTTCCACACAAGCTCCAGTATAAATAATAAAATAAACTTTGCATTTTGTCTTACAGTCACATAATACAAAAAGCTTTATACCAAAATTATGCCCATGATAAAATAAGGTATCAGGAAAAATAAGGCAACATTTATTTTAGGAAAAAATAGAGATCCACCCTCCAGTAATCATTTATTTTTCTCTTTCTACAGCAATAGTATTAGTCAGTTAATTGACAGGAAGCAGGATAATTCTATAATCTAGCATTGTACTTTTCCATTTTATTCAATATTGATTTTGGAAATTATTAGTTTCATCAGTGATTTTTTTTTTTTATTAAATCATGTTGAAAAAGGACTTTAAAACTCCTGAGTATTCTTTTTTGCTTTCTATTAAATTTTCATCAACACAATCTGAATTTTTTTTCAAACAAATCAATTTTTTGACTCAAATGTATGTTTTGTTTTTTTTCCCCACTCACACCCTGATTACGTTTTCTTTTGTGGTATCGATTCTTCTTTCTCTTCCCTGTTAGTCATTGAAAATTAAGTGAACAGTGAACTTGTTTTTACAGCTCCAGATTCATATAGCTCCTGTGGTATTAGTAAAAAAAAAAAAAAAAAAGAATCATATTACACATGGCAAACTTACCTTGCTGAATACATTTCCCACATACTATAATATACTGTACTAAAATATTGCGGAAAAGGTGCATTCTAGCAGAAAGTACTAGCACAATGCTGCCATATTGATCCAGTACAATCATGTGAATCATAAAAAAAAATCTGTGTGTCCAGTTAACACAGTGAAAAAATTATGGAACTAAGGAGAGTTAAGAGTATTAAACTACAGAAAGCAAAATATTTCTAAATCATATTGCCGCTAAGATTCACACCATCAATATGACAGTGATTTATTTATTTTTGTAGAGGAGATCCCAGGGATGCCCCCAGCCTTGGCCCAACCCGCACACACTCAAAAACAGAGACAAAATAAAGCACACTGAGAACTAACAACAATTAAGAATATAATGAAATTAAATAATATAAATCAAAACAATAATACCACCCCTGTACCCCTACAGCGATATTACATTAAACATATAAACACAACTCCACACAGCAAAGTCCATGGAAACAACACCGGATGCAATGAAAGATGACGATAATGAGTCCAGAAATCTGCACGCTGAAAGGAAATGAAAAACAGTCCTACCGGTAAACACTGTAAGGGTGAAAACGGATGGATGGTTCAGCAGCGCTACTTTTCTTGTGGGGAAGCCAATGAATCCACAATCAGTCCTCAGCACACAGGTAGACAGTAGACGATCCAGACCCCAACAATGACACAATCCAGGACACAAAAACTAAATACGGCTTAATCAACAGAAGGAAGTCCGACAGGTAAATGAAACACAAAATACAACAACAAAAAACACTCTCTTTTTCTTTTCGGACACCTGCCCTCCTTTTAAACCCCTCTGACCACCTTTGACCCCAACAGCCCCTGCAGGGACTGCTGGGAGATGCAGTTTTAACTACCAGTAGCACTGCAACAATATAACAACTGACTTTGTAACTCATCAGCAAAAACACTATTTAGCTAAAAAGTTGAAACTTTGCACAGTGGTACTGTACATCTAGTGCAGTAGGCATCCACCTAAAAATGACAGTTCAATGTATTATTAGAATTATTATTTGTTTATATTTGCTAGTAATGATGCTTTACAAGAGGGCTGTTCTTAGGGGCTGCATCCTTTTTTCACCACTAGGCACCACAGATGAAGATTAAAAAAATGGAGCTGCCACTTTATGCAAATGAAGGCAGCTACCAGAAGCAAAGGGGGTGGGGGGGCTAAAGTTCAGTGAAGCTTAAAGCAGACCTGTTTAGCGAGTTGCCTCTTTGTATACAGGCAGTACTCCCTATTTTGTTGACTTCTTCATATTCCTTGCAATGTGGTATAAATGTGCCATATGTACATATTCAAAGAGGGGTTGTCCCCGTTGTATTGTTGATAACACTTTTATATATGCTACACATATTTTGAAAATTGGGGTAGTGTATAACAGGCCCTTGGTGGTGAAGTTGTGATGGTCTCGGTTGGCTGCATGCTCCTTAGTTGCTTACAGGAGCCTCTTGAACTCGGAGCCATCGATTGTCATAAATCAAGATGAGCCAGGCAAATGAGGACACACACAGTTACCAAAGGGGTTGGTGCAACTGTGCAAAGTGCTTTTATTAAACACCTAGCAAGCAAACAGTGTTCCAAGACTTGCAGTGCAAGTGATTTTCAATAAATAAAAGCAAAGTGAAACATGTTGGTTAAAAATCCAATAAATCTATATACAGTACTGTGCAAAAGTTTTAGGCAGGTGTGAAAAAATGCTGTAAACAAAGAATGCTTTCAGAAATATAAATAATGATTGTTTATTGTTACCAATTTACAAAATGCAAAGTGAGCGAACAAAAGAAAAATCTAAATCAAATCAATATTTAGTGTTACAACCTTTTGCCTTTAAACCAGCATCAATTCTTATAGGTACACTTGCACAAAGTCAGGGATTTTGTAGGATTATAGTCAGGTGTATGATCAACCAATTATACCAAATAGGTGCTAATGATAGTTATACTGCATCAGCAAGGTCTCTCCCAGGCAAAGATTTCAAAGCAGACTGGGGTTTCAAGATGTGCTGTTCAAGCTCTTTTGAAGAAGCACAAAGAAACGGGCAACGTTGAGGATCGTAGACGCAGTGGTCTGCCAAGGAAACTTCGTGCAGCAGATGAAAGACACATCAAGCTTATTACCCTTCGAAATCGAAAGATGTCGAGCAGTGCCATCAGCTCAGAACTGGCAGAAACCAGTGGGACCCAGGTACACCCATCTACTGTCCGGAGAAGTCTGGCCAGAAGTGGTCTTCATGGAAGAGTTGCAGCCAAAAAGCCATACCTCCGACGTGGAAACAAGGTCAAGCGACTCAAGTATGCACGTAAACATAGGAACTGTGGTGCAGAAAAATGGCAGCAGGTGCTCTGGATTAATGAGTCAAAATTTGAAATATTTGGCTGTAGCAGAAGGCAGTTTGTTCGTCGAAGGGCTGGACAGCGGTACAATAATGAGCGTCTGCAGGCAACAGTGAAGCATGGTGGAGGTTCCTTGAACGTTTGGGGCTGCATTT
The DNA here is from genome assembly GCF_900747795.2 of Erpetoichthys calabaricus. Lineage (NCBI taxonomy): Eukaryota > Metazoa > Chordata > Cladistia > Polypteriformes > Polypteridae > Erpetoichthys > Erpetoichthys calabaricus. The sequence goes on from NC_041403.2 coordinate 138,841,816, forward strand.
CTGCAAATGGAGTTGGAGATTTGGCCAGGATTAATGGTGTTCTCAGTGCTGAGAAATATAGGCAGATACTTATCCATCATGCAATACCATCAGGGAGGCGTATGATTGGACCCAAATTTATTCTGCAGCAGGACAACGACCCCAAACATACAGCCAAAGTCATTAAGAACTATCTTCAGCGTAAAGAAGAACAAGAAGTCCTGGAAGTGATGGTATGGCCCCCACAGAGCCCTGATCTCAACATCATCGAGTGTGTGAAGAATTGATGCTGTTTTGAAGGCAAAGGGTGGTCACACCAAATATTGATTTGATTTAGATTTCTCTTTTGTTCATTCACTGCATTTTGTTGATTGATGAAAATAAATGATTAACCCTTCCATTTTTGAAAGCATTCTTTGTTTACAGCATTTTTTCACAACTGCCTAAAACTTTTGCACAGTACCGTATATTTAAAATTCTTTTCACGTATGAAACGGAAATTACGTATGACATATTATAATACAGGAACTAATCACTTTGTTTGTGGACGCCATTTTTATATCGTCTTTACGAATTGTTATTATTTGTGTGAGAGGTATTTTACTGATATTGAAAAGAAGTAAACACAAACACACCGATCTATCCCATGATCTATCATCTGGACTACAACGCTGAGCCGTCCGCGCGTTCTGACAGTGAAGTTTTATTTATTCGTCCACGTGACTGTCGCAGAATCTGCCGCATTGTAACTTTTTTTTATTTTATTTTTTTTTTTTATATTTTTATTTTATTAATTTTCATTGTAATCATTCCATACAAACAGATCAATTTATAACCCAGCAAATTTGAAGACAAATCAAACCCCACCCCTGAGAAGGAGAGCTTAGCTAAAGAAAAATTGCTTAAGGCTTTTTAATAAGGCAACATTAAACAAAAGAAAGGGAGAAGTAAATATCTATGTAAATAAGAGATGGAGAAGGGAGTTAAATGCGGTAATAGTTATTTCTCTTATTCTAAAATAATATTGATTAAATCCTGCCAGGTTTTGAAAAAATTTTGTACAGATCCTCTAACTGAGAATTTGATTTTTTCCAATTTCAAATAATATAAAACATCGGTTTCCCACTGACTTATAAGAGGAGAATTAGGATTCTTCCAATTTAACAAAATAAGTCTGCGTGCCAAAAGTGTAGTGAATGCAATCACCGTTTGCTTGTCCTTCTCCAATTCAAGTCCATCTGGAAGAACACCGAACACAGCTGTTAATGGGTTAGGAGGGATTGTGACCCCAAGGCTGTCTGAGAGGCACTTAAAAATTTTTGTCCAAAATGATGTTGCTTTGGTGCAGGCCCAGAACATGTGACCCAGTGAGGCAGGAGCTTGGTTGCAGCGTTCGCAGGTTGGATCCTGCCCTGGAAACATTTTGGACAGTTTTAAGCGAGACAGATGGGCTCGATATATAATTTTTAGTTGAATAATTCTATGCTTTGCGCATATAGAACTCGAGTGAATTCTCTGCTTTGCTACCTTCCACTCCTTTTCTGATATATTGATTAAGAGATCTTCTTCCCAATGTCCTCTTGGATCTTTGAAAGGTAGGGACTCTAATAAAGATTTTATATATTGCGGAAATAGTGTTTATTTCCTCGAAATTGAGCAGTATTTTTTCCAGCATTGTGGAGGGTGCAAGGTGGGGGAAATTGGGCAATTTCTGTTTAACAAAATTTCTAATTTGAAGATAGTAAAAGAAATGTGTAGCTGGGAGGTTGAATTTTGAACGTAATTGTTCAAAAGATGTAAATATGTTGTCTATATAAAGATCTCTGAGCATTTTAATCCCAAAACATTTCCAGGTATTATAAACTGGATATACTTGCAAAGGTTGAAAGAGGTGGTTCTCTTGCGGAGGTGCCACTGATAAAAGATTTTCCATCTTAAAATGCTTTCTAATTTGGTTCCATATTCTGAGTGAGTAGAGCACAATTGGGTTATTAGTATATTTGCGATAACTTTCATTTATTGGAGTGCAGAGCAGGGAATATAAAGAAGTACTACAGGATTTTACTTCTATTGCGGACCAAGCCTGTGTATGTTCATTTATTTGTGTCCAGGTTTTTATGGCTTGTATGTTTGCTGCCCAGTAATAAAACTGAAAATTAGGTAAAGCCATGCCACCTTCTGCCTGAGGTCTTTGTAGGGTCGCTCTTTGGATACGTGGGTGTTTTGAGTTCCAAATGAATGCGGTTATTGTTGAATCTAACTGTTTAAAAAATTATTTATTGATATATATTGGAATGTTTTGAAATAAAAAGAGAAGTTTAGGAAGGATATTCATCTTAACAATGTTAATTCTTCCGGCTAGAGTGAGATGAAGGGTTGACCATCTATGCAAGTCTTGCTTAATTTTTTCCATACAGACGCCAAAATTTTGTTGATAAAGAGCTTTATGTTTACTTGTGATATTTACCCCTAGGTATTTAAACTGATCTGCTATGGTAAAAGGTAGGGTGTCTAATCTAATATTATATGCTTGTGAATTCACTGGAAAGAGTATACTTTTATTCAGATTAATTCTAAGACCAGATATCTTTTGAAATTCTGTTAGTGCTGTTAAAACAGCAGGAACAGTGTTTTCTGGGTCTGATATATATAAGACCATATCATCTGCATATAGAGAAATTTTCTGTTCCAGTCCTTCTCTGACAATCCCCTTTATCTGATAAGAATTTCGGCAGTGAACCGCCACTGGTTCAATAGCAATTGCAAACAACAGTGGCGACAAGGGACATCCTTGTTTGGTACCACGTTCTAGTTTAAAGTAGTCTGAGCAAATGTTATTAATACAAACTGAAGCTTCTGGATTGGTATACAGTAGTTTGATCCATGCACAAATATTCGGGCCAAACCCAAATTTCTCCACTGCAGTGAAAAGGTGATTCCATTCAATCATCAAATGCTTTTTCTGCGTCTAATGATAGTAATATCTCTGGGGTGTTTGATTTTGCTGGTGAATATATAGCATTAAACAAGCGTCGGAGATTTGAAGATAGATGTCGGCCTTTAATAAATCCAGTTTGATCCTGTGATATTACCGAGGGCAGCACTTTCTCCATCCTAGCTAGGATTTTTGAGAGTATCTTAACATCATTATTCAGGAGTGAAATTGGTCTGTATGATGCACATTGTAACAAGTCCTTATTTTGTTTAGGAAAGACGGTGATTAATGCTTGTCAATGTTTGAGGTAGTATTTGGTTGTCTCTAGCTTCTGTAAATGTTGCCAATAAGAGGGGAGCTAGCTGATTGGAGAATTTCTTATAAAATTCTACGGGGTAACGATCAGGGCCTGATGATTTCCCGCTTTGTAGTGACTTTATAGCGTCTAGTAATTCTGTTAGCGTTAGAGGTTTATCCAGTTCCTCAGCACTTAAAGCATCTGTGGTATCTGTGATGTTTCCAGGAATGCATTAGATTGTGTGTTGTCTTCTTTGGACTCAGTAGAATATCTATCTATCTATCTATCTATAAAGACTTATAGTAATCTCTAAATGTGTGCATTATTTTATTATGGTCGATGATTTCTTCTCCATTCTTGTTGGTGATTACTGGTATTGCATTGTGAACTTCTTGCTTATGAATTTGTTGAGCTAAAAGCTTATTAGCTTTTTCTCCGTGTTCATAGTAATGCTGTCTAGACTTAACAACTAAAGAAACTGAACAACTTATTTATAAGATGTTAAGTTCTGTATGCAGGGCCTGCCTTTTCCTGTGGAGAACTTCGTTTGGACGCCTGGCTTGTTCTTCATCTATTCTAGTAATTTCATTTCTTAGCTCTGACACTTTCTTGGTTTCTAATTTATTTCTGTGGGAAATATATGAAATAATCTGTCCTCTTAAGAAGGCCTTTAGAGTTTCCCAGAGTGTTCCTGCAGAAACCTCTGTGGACGTGTTTGTCTCTAGGAAGAAGCTGATTTGTTTGGATATAAATTCTGTGCAGTTCTCGTCTGCCAATAAAAGAGGGTTAAGACGCCATCTGCGAGGTGAGTGTGAGGGGCTTAATGATTTTAGCTCCAAGACTAGAGGGGCATGGTCAGAGATAACAATTGTGTCGTATTTGCATGATTTAATTGTAGGCAGGAAATTATTATCTATAAAAAAATAATCAATTCTTGAGTAGCTATAATGCACTGGTGAGTAGAACGAATATGTTCTTGAGTTTGGGTTAAGAAACCTCCAGGGGTCTGATAAGTTGTGATCATTTAAAAACTGTGTAATTATCTTTGCAGTATTAGATGTCGTCCCCCCTGTCACAGGAGTCCTATCTAAGAGTGGATTTAAAACACAATTAAAGTCCCCAGCCATTATAATTTTATGAGTGTTCACAGTGGGAATGGATGCAAATAGATTTTGCATGAATTCCTTATCATCAACATTGGGTGCATAAACATTTATCAAAATCATTTTACTGTTATATAAGTTGCCCATGACCATCACATATCTCCCTTCAGGGTCCGACACTACATCTAACTTTTTTTTAGTTGGCAGTACTTGATAGTAGAAGAGATGAGGAAAACAGCTTTGTGTCTTTCTACTTTTTAACTGCACCAAGCTGTAAACAATGTGAAGACGAGGGGTCGTGAAAACAAAGTGGATGCTGGGAGGCGCGGAATGTCTGGCTACTCCGCTGGGTCGAGAGCTTTGTAGTTTCGGGCAGCGTCCTCTCTTCTCGCACTGTTTGTGACACTTCAAGTGCCCCGTCGCCTCTCGGGAGAATGGAAATCTTTGCGAATGAGTGTAATCGGCGCCATCGAAGCAGGACTCTGTTTGTAAATTGCCCTGCACGACTACTTACTGTCCCTTAAGGTGAGTTTGGGTCACTAAAACCCCGCAACATTCAAGGTTGCTTTTGTGATCAATTATTTTAAGAAGATGGAGAGTTTACATCTAAGAAGATGTACAGACCTCTTCATGTAAAGTGTTGGACTTGGGAGTTGTTTGGACCTTCTGCCCGTTAAGCATGGAAGGGCAGTGTCCACATTTATCAGAATTATTTTTCTCTTAAATCACAGGCACATAGTGCAAGGTTGTCAGGCAGAAATTTGGACGATCACATAGAAAATGTAATTTCTATACCACAGCGGTCGTGTAGCGCCTTTCACAAGGGATCTACTACCGACAGATGATCCAAATACATTTTAGCTGTTGTTACTACTACTTACCTGTTGTGTTATACTGCCTTTAAAATGTAGTTTACCCGAAACTACTCCAGTAGTGCTCAATGTATCTTTACTTCTTAAATGTTAATGTTTTACTGTTTAATAACTTATAGACTACATTTTATTTTTTTCTCTTGCACTCAGTGAGCGAAGCCACTGGGTAATCAGCTAGTAAGCTAATAAAAACAAGGTTAAAATCCCAGGCAGAATCTGTCCTTTATAAAATCCATGAGGCCCAATGCAGCTTTCTAAAAACCGACGTTTCCTCCGCTTACCCCAGTGAGGATCTCAGTAGCCAGAAGAGACATCCTCCCACAGGTGCAGTCACCTTATGTGGCTCAGGTCCCTTGCCATTCCAAGGCTCCCAACAGGTCATCTGCTCCAAGGTTTGCTCCTCTAGCTTCTGCTGCAATTCCTCAGTCTTTTTCAGAAGCCCTGCTGGAGCACTCGGTCGCTCCTGTTCCCAAAAAAATGCTCAGCAGGTGCAACCCCTGCCCCTCAAGTGCTGGCTGTGCACTGCTGTACGGGTCATCTTCCCAACCACCTGCTTCCATTCCCTCACACAGGATCAAGGAGGAGGAGCAGCCCACCTCTATTTCTCTTGTTAACCTACACCCTTTGCAATTCATTTTTGTTCTTTTTTTTAACCTGCCCTTTTTTCTTCTGTGCAGGCTCCTGTTATGCTGCCAAACTGGGTGCAGGTACTGTCCTTCACCTACTCCAAGGTATGGATGAGGCACCTGACTGACCTACTTGAATCAGTCAACCACCCCAGCCAACCCCAGAGTGGTGCGTGCACTTACACCTGTTCAGAGTTTGCACGCTCTAGGATTCGTTTATTTATTTAAAATTGTGTTTTGCCACGGACCCCTTATCACAGAAGTACATGCAGTACTATAGAGAATTGGGTGTGCCCATGGACGACAGACTGTGATGTGCCACTATGCTCCATTTCACAAGGCAGAATCCGTGAAGGACCAGTTCAGTGTACCCACCCAAGCCCTGAGTACTACACAGGCTAAGAGCGAGAGCATGCCTTGGTACTGAGTGTTGCAAAGCTCAGTAAAAGAGTCTCAAGGAGAGAACATACAGGAGGTGGGCAATGCAGTGCTGTTTGTAGTGAGCCACTATCAGTGTGACCTCCTACTACCCCAACTGAATGTTAATGAAGCTTGGCACTCTAATTACTCCCCAAATTTGACTAATATGTTGTTGTGTAAAAGCAATAATAAAAGTCAAATAGGAAATACTCCTGACATATACAGTACAATTAACTGCACTATAATCAACTTCCATTGTCTTAGGACATTTTCTGGGCAAGTGTGGGTAAAACACTTAGTTGTCTTATAAAAGTAAAAAAAAAAAATCACATGGATTTGCTTTTTTGAATCCGGAGTAAGAGAAGTGGGGGGAAAAAAGTCCTGCTAATTAAATGAGGTAAAGTGACTCGCTCATTGTGAAAGTGGTTGGAACAAAAACCTGCATCCACATCAGATCCCTAGGATTGATTTTGAGAACTGATTCAAGAGGTATTTGTATACTGTGTGCAGTGTGGACTAGTTAGATGGAACAAAGGAATTAAAAAAAAAAAAAAACTTGTCCTGTTTAATGTTTTCATTTACTGTCTGTTTTCTTTTTCAGGGAAGTGTGGAGCATCCTATTGTGATGACAGAGGCACCTTGCAATCCTTTGCACTGCAGGCAGATGATGTCTGAGCTTTTGTTTGAGTGCTACCAAATACCCAAAGTATCCTATGGAATTGATGCTATGTATAGTTTCAATCACAATAACTACAAGGGGGGAGTCAGTGTCCCCTCCAATGGATTAATCATCTCCTCTGGTTATCACTGTACGCACATCTTACCAGTTTTAGAAGGAAGGTAAGTTGTGCCCAGCATTTGTTGTGTGTGGGACCACGTTGAAGTCTTTGACACATTCTTTACAAAAACAGTGAAGCTTCTAAAGAAGAGCACAAAATATTTTTCTGTTTTCAATTGAGGAAGAAGGCTGCATTCACAAGCACTTACAAACACTAAGTCATATTATTTGTTAATTTAACTTTTTTTTTTTACTTTATGACTTAAAAGGTTATCTGTGGTTTACAAGTTAATTAATGAAATGTTGTTTTTATTGTAGACTCGTAAGTAAATTCTTACAGGAAAATCTGTTGAATTTAGTTTATCATGTGATCAAGGCATGATTCATCTTACCTGTCACTTTTCATTTAGGCTGGACAGCAGAAACTGCAAACGTATTAACCTTGGAGGAAGCCATGCCGCATCTTACCTGCAAAGATTATTACAGCTGAAGTATCCAGTGCATCTGGCAGCCATCACCCTCAGTCGTGCAGAAGAGATACTGCATGGGCATTGCTATGTAGCACATGACTATCACGATGGTAAGACTTAACGTGTCTTCCAGGTTGTTGCCTCCTGATAACAATAACCCTATACAGATTATGTTGTTGCACTATCACATTTATGGTGTACCGTATGTCTGCCTTGAATTAGATAAACACATTTTTTCCATCTTAAATTGCTCTTTCAAATCCTAAAGCCCTATTTTTATCCTTCAGAGATGGAAAAGTGGAGAAAACCAGATTTTTATGAAAAGGAAGTCCACAGAATGCAGTTGCCATTTTCACAGAAACTGTTAGGAAGCACTTTGAGTGCAGAAGAGCGGCAGGAAAGGCGGTCACAGCAGCTGCGTCGTTTGCAGGAATTAAACGCTCGGCGCCGGGAGGAAAAATTACAATTAGACCAGGAGAAACTGGACAGGCTGCTCTTTGTACAGGTATCAATAGCAACTCGGCTAAAGAAGCATTATAAAAGAATGTTAATGTAGTTCATATTAAGTTCGTATTTAAGGCACCTAGTTAATACCATAACAACCCAATACAGTAAAAGATCAAGTTGCATATCATTTTTTTTTATTATTATTGCAGTTCTGTCTTATTTTTCACCAATTTCTTGAACTATTTCACATTTTATTAGTGAGAAGTCAAGCAAAATAATGCCTTTTATTGGCTGACTAAAAAGATTACAATATGCAAGCTTTCGAGGCAACTCAGGCTCTTTCTTCAGACAAGATGTAATCTTGTAATCTTAATTACATCTTGTCTGAAGAAGGGGCCTGAGTTGCTTTGGAAGCTTGCCTATTGTAATCTTTTTAGTTAGCCAATAAAAGGGGTCATTTTGCTTGACTTCTCACTACATTCATAATGGCTAACACGGTGCAACACCCTAGTACTACAGACATTTTATTAGGTAAGATACTTGGATAGGTTTAAGTTATCGATAAACAATTGATATGGTCTGCTTCAAATTCCAAATGTAGAATGGAAGTCTCAGCTGCATGTGATACGATTTCAAATGTGCAGCCTTTGCATTGTTCAGCAGGCAGTTTGTGTAAGTTGATAGATGCTCACCACATTCCACACCTACAATGAAATGTTCAGTAGGCAATGCAGATTGTTCTAATCAAACAAATTGCATACATGCAAGTACTGCTGGGAAACTAGTATGTTTAGAGGTGTGCAGACTTTGTGCTCATCCCTCATGCGCTTTTATTGTCCTAAAAGTTCACAGAGAGAACTGATGCTAATTTTATCAAATTACTGTCAGGAGACAAGGCCAATAAGTTGAATTCTAAAAACTTTTCAAACTTCTGTCTTATGCCTGTGAAGTGGTCTCTAGGTAGACTGAGTGATAGTCTTTCCTGTTGTGCATAACCTATTTTGTTTTGAAAAAAGTATAACCATTGTGACATGATTTGCTTCTTCTAAAAACCATGCAACTGTCAGTTAGAATTGTTTTCATACTTTACACAGTCTGTATGTTTCTAGCTATAGTTTCCATCTTTTTTAAGGAACACAAATATGGTTTTGTGTGTTATGACTATGGTAAATTAATTATCTCTTTATTTTCGTTTTATACCACAACCTTTTTGTGTTTCAGCAGTAGGGCTGTATTATTATTTTTCTAATTGAATCACTTAGTTATATGCTTAAATGGAGTTATTGTGCCTTTCTCTTATAACTGTGAAAGTGACATATTCTTGCAAATTTCCATAATGTGACATGTTTTTGTTATCATAGAAAACATCTGATTCATAAGAAATATATATTTCAAATACCAAGTGATTATAGTATACTTCACAATAAACATATAAAGGTTAATTATTAAATATTTGTTTATTGATTTTAATATGTATATTAGTTAATAGTAGATATTGACGATATACTGATCATTTTAGTATAAATTATTGTTCCATTGTGCATTTCAGAAAAACAAAATCTACCAGTATACTAATAATTAGGGATGCACCGATACCGAAACGGGTATCTGGTATCGGCCTCGATACCACATTTTCTAAAGTACTCGTACTCGTTAAAAGTCCCCCGATACCGGGGACCGATACCACGGTCTGAGAAATGTCTATGTTTGAGCGGCGTGTAAGGGGTTAATCACAGGCGCCGAGTGCCCGCCCCCAGGCCCCGGCTGCAGCTCAGAGCGGGGAGAAGGCGAGGCGAGACATGTCAGCCGTGTGGAACTATTTCAAAGTGAATGAAGACGACAAAACAAAGGCGGACTGCAAATTGTGCTCAGCGAAATTGTCCAGAGGAGGCTCAAAAGGTAGCGCATTTAACACAAGTAATTTAATCAAGCACCTAAAATCCCAACACGACAACGAGTACAAAGAGTTTACCCACGCTTCTAAACCAACACAACCCACGCTGCAGCAAACTCTTGCAAGACGAGAGAAAATGTCCACAGACAATCCACGTGCTGTGAAAATAACACAGGCAATTATCGAGTACATTGCATTGAGTGACCAGCCACTCTCAGAGGTAGAAAATGTGGGATTCCTGCGTCTCCTCCATGTTCTGGAGCCCAGATATGATGTCCCAAGCCGCCGCTACATGACTGACACGGAGCTGCCTAAACTACACGACTCCGTGAAAAAACATATCCACAGCCTACTGCAAGCCTCCTCTGCGTTTAGTTTCACCACGGATATTTGGACAAGCAGTATTCGCCCCGTGTCGCTAATTACCCTAACCTCCCAGTGGATAGACGAGAGTTTCTTGTTTTTTTTGTTAAATTATATGACTAAAGCTGTTACCTGTAAATTTAAATCATGTTTTTATTAAGTACTCAGTATCGGCAAGTACTCAGTATCGGCGAGTACTGAAATGCAAGTACTCGTACTCGTACTCGTTTTCCAAAAAAGTGGTATCGGTGCATCCCTACTAATAATTACTTGAAAATATGTGAACACACTTGAACATACAGTTAAACAAGATCTACTCCTGTATTCTGGTACAGTAGAGGAAAGTATTTATCTTGTCAATGATGAATAAATAACCAATATCATAACTAGAAAAATGAATGAATAAATAAATGCACCCATAATACAATGCCTTCCCTATACAGTGCATCCGGAAAGTATTCACAGTGCATCACTTTTTCCACATTTTATGTTAGAGCCTTATTCCAAAATAATCTGATAATAAATAAAATAATAAATAATAAAATAATCAAAAGTAATCTGATGTAGCAACTGATGGATGGCTGAAATATGTGCAAGAAAGTAATTCAGAAACGTTTAGCTGATAAGTAACAGACTGGTTCTCCTTGATTACACTGTGTGTTTAAGTGACTGGAAAAGCGGACTAAGAGGAAACTGGAAGACTTTGTAACCCAAATGGAAAGATGTCAGCTGAGCTAAGTGGCAATCAAAAATACTTAAATATTAATAATGCAATTTAATTGATAACAACAGTAAAAGAGAAAGTAAAACCTCAACACGAGTCCTATACAGTGCATCCGGAAAGTATTCACAGCGCATCACTTTTTCCAAATTTTGTTATGTTACAGCCTTATTCCAAAATGGATTAAATTCATTTTTTTCCTCAGAATTCTACACACAACACCCCATAATGACAACGTGAAAAAAGTTTACTTGAGGTTTTTGCAAATTTATTAAAAATAAAAAAACTGAGAAATCACATGTACATAAGTATTCACAGCCTTTGCTTAATACTTTGTCGATGCACCTTTGGCAGCAATTACAGCCTCAAGTCTTTTTGAATATGAGGCCACAAGCTTGGCACACCTATCCTTGGCCAGTTTCGCCCATTCCTCTTTGCAGCACCTCTCAAGCTCCATCAGGTTGGATGGAAAGCGTCGGTGCACAGCCATTTTAAGATCTCTCCAGTGATGTTCAATCGGATTCAAGTCTGGGCTCCTTCTGGGCCACTCAAGGACATTCACAGAGTTGTCCTGAAGCCACTCCTTTGATATCTTGGCTGTGTGCTTAGGGTCGTTGTCCTGCTGAAAGATGAACTGTCTCCCCAGTCTGAGGTCAAGAACGCTCTGGAGCAGGTTTTCATCCAGGATGTCTCTGTACATTGCTGCAGTCATCTTTCCCTTTATCCTGACTAGTCTCCCAGTCCCTGCCACTGAAAAACATCCCCACAGCATGATGCTGCCACCACCATGCTTCACTCTAGGGATGGTATTGGCCTGGTGATGAGCGGTGCCTGGTCTCCTCCAAATGTGATGCCTGGCATTCACACCAAAGAGTTCAATCTTTGTCTCATCAGACCAGAGAATTTTCTTTCTCATGGTCTGAGAGTCCTTCAGGTGCCTTTTGGCAAACTCCAGGCGTGCTGCCATGTGCCTTTTACTAAGGAGTGGCTTCCGTCTGGCCACTCTACCATACAGGCCTGATTGGTGGATTGCTGCAGAGATGGTTGTCCTTCTGGAAGGTTCTCCTCTCTCCATAGAGGACCTCAGGAGCTCTGACAGGGTGACCATCAGGTTCTTGGTCACCTCCCTGACTAAGGCCCTTCTCCCCCGATCGCTAAGTTTAGATGGCCGGCCAGCTCTAGGAAGAGTCCTGGTGGTTTCGAACTTCTTCCACTTACGGATGATGAAGGCCACTGTGCTCATTGGGACCTTCAAAGCAGCAGAATTTTTTCTGTAACCTTCCCCAGATTTGTGCCTCGAGACAATCCTGTCTCGGAGGTCTACAGACAATTCCTTTGACTTCATGCTTGGTTTGTGCTCTGACATGAACTGTCAACTGTGGGACCTTATATAGACAGATGTGTGCCTTTCCAAATCATGTCCAATCAACTGAATTTACCACAGGTGGACTCCAGTTAAGCTGCAGAAACATCTCAAGGATGATCAGGGGAAACAGGATGCACCTGAGCTCAATATTGAGCTTCATGGCAAAGGCTGTGAATACTTAAGTACATGTGCTTTCTCAGTTTATTTTTAATAAATTTGCAAATACCTCAAGTAAACTTTTTTCACATTGTCATTATGGGGTGTTGTGTGTAGAATTCTGAGGAAAGAATTAATTTAATCCATTTTGGAATAAGGCTGTAACATAACAAAAAGTGATGCGCTGTGAATACTTTCCGGATGCACTGTATGGTCACATTCAGACATCTTACCCTGCCATAGCCCTTGTCCTGCAGCAAACAGGATTTGTACTTGTTTATTACCTGTGTACAATAGGTAAGCCGACCACTTTTAAGAATTTTACAGAGTGTGGTTCACTCTGGATGGTAACTTGATGTAAACAGGAAGGTAGAACACAAAGAATCTGTGTCTTGTGCTGTGTTTGCTTGGCAGCAGCAGCTGCTGCAGCATGAGTAATTGAGTAAGAAAAAAATGATCTTTTACCAGTTTGAGAAATGTAAATACCTGCTATTGATCTGTTTGAGTAGCAGTGTTATAAACATTTCAGCAAATAAGAGGTGCCCAATATCTGCAAAGTTAGTCAAAATTACATTTAAGTCCATCAAGTATATACCAATAATTACACAGCTATCTAGTGAAACCATTAAAACTTTTTATTATACCATGATATGGATTTTTGGCTGTAACCCCAAGTTAATTATAGTTAATTCATTCAATGTCTAAAGATTATTTTCATTGTCACTGAAGTTTTCAAACAATTTATTTTTTTCATTGGTACTTGTATGTTTTCATCCAATTGGTATTTTTATTGCAAACATGTGTATAAGAATTTTTAAGTCAGACTTAATTATCAGCAAATACATCTGTCCAAAACTGAAATATATTTCTTGCATATGTACTCTAATAGTTCATAGAATATAATTTTGTAAAAATTGCTTAAATAACAATTTACCATAAATGTCTTATCATTAGCTTCTCTGCCTGGCTAAAAATAAAGGTAGTGGCAAATGAGTGGATGAAAACAAAACTGATAGCCATTATGAATAAGGCTGCACATCCTCTTTGTGACACAAAATTATAGAGGACTTTTAGATAAAGAATTATTTAGCAGAAGTGTGTCAAGGTGCTACTGGGACTCCTTCATATCAGTGGCACTTCACCTCACAGTGACTGCTCCCCTTATCATTAGCCAAGTCTTTTACTTTTTTTAAAACTCTTGTTGTTGTATTTGATGGGTTATTATTGTTATAATATTTCTGTATTCCTTCAGGTTCTGTAAAAGCTGAATTTCCACTTTGGACAGATGAAGTCTGTTTCAGAAGTTGCAAAGTGAATATGAGGGAAAGGTTAATTTTTTGTTTAGCCCGCAGAATTGCAAAGTCCTCCTCTGCCTAGCGTGATAAAGGACTGGATTTATTCATTGTTTGGTTAAGTTTGGTCAGTAGAGTCAATGTAATACATTTGCTATTATGTATATTGCATTTGAATTGATAGTCTAAATTTTCTGTTTACTCTTTTCTAACTAATAGGAGCTACTTGAGGATGGTCTGGTAGACCAGTTCCATAAGGCATTGGTTGAACTTAACATGGACTCTGCCGAAGAGTTGCATTCCTACATCACTAAGCTGAGTTTATCTGTCGAGCAAACCCGGCACAAGATAATGCAGGCAGAGGCCAGTGTTGATGTGGATTCTGCAGACAACAAATCTGAAGTAAGCGTAAAGTTTAATTCCACTGTTTTTTATACCTGCACACTGCCATTTTTTGATAACTATAGCTCGGTTGTGTTGAGAGTATGTCTTATAGGAATGAGTATTAATGGTGTCCAATATCAAAGTCGTTACGTACACATAAGTGTTATTATCACAGTTACAAAGGCAAAGATATTTGGCTTTCATTTTCAAGAATAATTACAGACCAGCTTAGCACCTGATTGATCATACATACACATTATGTTTTGACTGCCTATCAATTACAAGTACAGATTTAGAGTGCATATTTTTTAAGTCAAGTGAAGCACGTCCTTTACTGTTTAAATGAAGGGTGATAGTGGAAAATAAGTGAGGAAGAAAAATACTCTGAAGACAAGAGTTACAGGAAGAAAATCAGCATAATCATTAATATGATGGGTTTCAGGTTCTGCGCATTGTATATTTTCCAGGGGCTGAATTTTGAAGAGCTTGAACTATGTGGATTTTTAGGACAAAAATACTGTATGTTTTTCCAGCATTGTATATGGGTCAGAAGTTATTACATGATGTTTGATAAGTGTCTCTCTGTCATTTTAAAATACCCCAGATCCAGTCTCATTTTAACCAAGCCCAGCAGACCTACTCCAGGCTTAATTTTACAAAAGAGACAGTTGTATCTGCTTTTGTGAGTACACATCTATACAAAAAAGACCCTTTTTAGCACAAAAGATGAAGATGTAATTAACATGCATATTAAATACAACCAATATTTTCAGGGTTACAGTTACTTAGGTTTTCATGCGAGCTGGAAGGCAATGCTTGTAAAATAATTTCATGTCCATCATGAAACTGATGTCTAGGGTTGCATATGCCACACAATCTTTGATACAGCTGTACATAAATTTATAAAGGGAGTTTGTGTGACAGATTTAAATAAGTTAATGATGATTCAGGCCTCACTCTTGTTCCTGAGACACTTATTTTCAATGATATAACATGTAAGGTCATCCTTGAGTTTTTCTTCTATTGCAAGGTGTATTATAAGATATAGTTTGCCAAGATCGCATGGCCCTAGTGTCTGTAGCAAATGTATACATTTTTCCCTAAAGGTGTCAGCATAATATTAACTTTAGTCTGATACAGTACATACCTAAATAATTTTTAAGGTGAAAAAAATTTAAAACAAAAATTGTAATTCTAACAAGAAGTTACATAAAATGTAATATTGTTTTAGAAGAAATCACTTAATTTTAACTCCAGGTTTTTGATTTTTTTGCCTAAAACTTAAATGTCTATGATAAGTTTTATGAGGTTTCAATCTGTGTTACATTTCATGCCTCTGAGGATTGTTCTTTGGGTATTCCAGTTTTATTTACACATCCCCCAAGACATATATGTTAGGTTGAGTGATAATTCTGAATTTGGCCCCACTTCAGTAGGCCCAGTGATGGACTGGCACCCCATCCTGAGATGATTCCTGCCTTAAACCTCTTGCTGCTGGTTTAGGCTCCAGATCCCTGGGAATAAAAGTTATGTTTAACTTTTGCTCATACATAGACATTTATTTTCTATAAGAAAAAATGCACCAAAAGGGTCACAGAGGAAAGCGTGGCTTCTGCTTCCCTCAGTCACAGGATATTCCCTCTTATAAAAAGCCTGTGTGGCATGTTCCTTCTGTGTCTATCTGGGGTATTCTCCAGGTGCTCCAGTTTTACCAAATTTCAAATATGTGTGTAATGATAATTGGTGATTCTGAATTGGCCCCATGTAAGTGAGAGTATGGATGTCATCTATGAGTGTGCCCTGTGGTGGAGTAGTGGCATATCATTTTGCCTAACGCTGTCAGCATAGTTTCCCACCCCTTTAATCACTGAATTGGGTAAAGTATAGTTAGGAAATGTTATCTTGGTAACTAATGGCATTGTTTCAGCTATCCCTGTTTTTCTTTCTGTTAGAATTTGTGCCAACTCCCAGTGACACTATAGTGGAAACTTATTTGGTTAGCTAGCAGTAAAGTTGTTCCAGTATCTCATTCAATTGCTTTCTGAAAGCTTTAAGGATTCTATCTGACTTGGTAGTTTTTTCCAGATTCCTTTGAGACTGTGTGAAAAGAATTGCTTTATTGCTACAGTCTTAAGTGTGCTTCCCCTTAATTTCCACTTCATTTTGAGCATGTTTTTCATTATTTCCTTTCAGTTTGTATCATATAAACTAACCAGAAATTGATGAAAGTGATTTTTTTTTTCCCTTAGCTAAAATTCACCAACCAGACACACAAAGTCTATATACAAAAGTCATATTAGACATATGAGACAAGAACTGGAGTTTTTTGGCATGTCATAACTGCTTTATGTCCACAGAAAGACAAGCATACTTACTAATGATTAACACCATACCTACTTTGAAACATGGGGGAGGCTCGGCTATGTTTTGGGGCTGCTTTGCTGTGTCTGTCACAGTGTGCCTTGAGTCTTTGCAGGGAACAATAATATCCTAAAACTATGAAGACATTATGGAATGAAATGTACTGTCCAATGCTCAGTCGCATGTCATGGATCCTCCAACAGGATATTGACCCAAAGTACCCAAGAATGGCTAAGAAAAAACATTGGATTATTCTGAAGTGGCCTTTTATGAGCCTTGATTTAAATCCCATCAAACATCTATGGAAACAACTGAAGCATTTACTCTAGAGAAGGCACCCTTCAAACTTGACACAGCTGGAGCAGTTTGCTACACAATTGTGGGTTCTTATTTTTCATGAAGGACTACCAACCCTGGCACCCTGCCCAGGATTGGTTCCTGCCTTGTGCCTTGTGTTGGCTGGGATTGGCTCCAGCAGACCCCCGTGACCCTGTGTTCGGATTCAGCGGGTTGGATAATGGATGGATGGATGGACTACCAGCCCATTTGTCCATGTCTGTAAATGTCAGAAAGGCAATAGTCTTAGGTGGGGTTTGATGCTTTTATTAAAAGCTTGTCTCAAGGAGTAAACACTTAACCTGGTGCTTTAATTTTTTTTTTTAATTTATTTATAAATTTTCATATTGTTAATAAGGATGTGGACAATGCTATTTACACTCGTACATCTAATATTAAAATGCCTTGAAAATTATCTATTTTATTCCAAGTTATTGTTAGTAAATTTTAGCTTTGTTTGTTTTATTGTGCAGCTACACGTCATTCTTAATTCATATCATTTTCCCAAAATATGTCATAGTACAACAACAACATTTATTTATATAGCACATTTTCATACAAATGATGTAGCTCAAAGTGCTTTACATAATGAAGAAAGAGAAAAAAAGGCAAAATAGCTAAGAAAATAAAATTAGGGAACACTAATTAACATAGAATAAAAGTAAGGTCCGATGACCATGGGGGGAACAGAAAAAACAAACAAAAAAAAAATATCTGCAAGGGTTCCGAGGCCACAAGACCGCCCAGCCCCCTCTAGGCATTCTACCAGACATACAGTAAATGACCTCAATCAGTCCTCATTGTATTCAGGGTTCACAGAGGGAAGAACTTGATGATTAAAAATCATTTATTTTTGTGAGCCACTTTAAAATAAGACCTGCTGTTTTCTTCACTTTAGTCCCTCTCTTCAGATATAATATCTTCTCAATTGTGCCATTGCATCTTCCAATACTTTAATAGAAGAAATTTTGATTATTATTTCACTGAGCATTAAGACAAGTGGGCTTTCATTTTATACCATCAATATGTCTGACAGTAATTATGACATTTAGCCTCATTGTTGAATTTCTTCATAATATACCAAGGAAGAAATGTAATAGCCTGAAGGAGAGAAAAAAGAACAAACGTGCAAAGTGAAATAAATATACAGTGTGAATCAATGACAACGCTCAGGTCAACTCAGGGCAATTGGTGGTGCACATGTTGAAACTGTAATATTGTGCCAACCTTGAACAAATGCGTTTGGAGAGAGTAGAACTTACTGCTACCACAGCTGAAAACAACATGCTGTAGATTTGTCCTTGGATTGGCTCGCTGGTAATACTACAAATACGTGTCACTAGGAGGCTGCGCTTTATTTTTTTCCATTTTGATTTTATATCCTTGTTATGTGCGTTTTTCAGTCTTTTAGCTGTAGTACTAGGATGTTATACCTTTTTAGCCATTATGAATGTAGTGAGAAGTCAAGCAAAATTACACCTTTTATTGGCTAACTAAAAAGATTACAGTATGCAAGCTTTCGAGGCAACTCAGGCCGCTTCTTCAGGCAACATCTTGCCTCAAGAAGGGGCCTAAATTGCCTAGAAAGCTTGCATAGTGTAATCTTTTTAGTTAACCTTTTAGCTGAAAGACAATGTGTTGAAAATCTATATACACATACTTCATGATAGTGTAGTGCTTCAGGTTTGCACCATAACATCCATTATGCTGATTGTTGTCTACATGAAAACTCCAGCCATGATAGTTGGTGTGAACAGAGGCCTAGGAGAAATTTGGTAGGGCTAGTATTTTTTTCTTATTTTAGCAGTCTTTCAAGCTATCAGGAATTTTATATTAATTTACAGCTTCCTTTTGTCAGATATTTGTGTTACTTATTTTGTTATGCTGATGCTGTAGACACTAGACTGTAATAATATAGTTGGACATGCTTATGAGAAATTTTAAGTTAGTACACAACTTTTGTTAACCTTCACCAGGTCCAACATGCACACTGCAACAGCAGTTAGTCTTTAGGTGTTTTCACACCCATAGTCTGTTTTCTTTGTGTTAGATCAGGAGATGTTAAATTACTTTGTTTCAATCTCTGCTTAGTTCAGTTGTGTTTCACACAAACAACTTTTGAGAAAATGACATCAAAACAACAAACACCTCATTGGCATATCTTTGACTGTTTTCATTGGGCAGAAACAAATTTTTTCTGGAAAATTCATCGTGGGGGGGGGGGGGGGGGGTCACGATAAGCTTCGTTTGTGCATTGCAACATTCACAGTAATGAAGTGGTATGTTTACCAAACACAGCTCTGTGAGCAGAATTTACTTTATCCGATACCTAGGTGAATACATGAAAATGATGTGCTGCTTTGCATCATATAGAAAAGCCATATTTCATCTAGGTGACTCTGCAAAAGATGGCAAGTTCTGCTGCTCTGTCTACTACAGGAACACAACCTTTAGACCTGTAAATATTAGTTTGTCATGTCCATTTTGGATGTTTGATTAGCATTTACTGTGTGGTATCAAAGTTATGTTGCCTCCACACGTGTCAGTCTTGCAGTTTTGTTTTTTTTTAAGTATTTTATTTATTAAAAGCAAATAACATTCCATACAAGCAAGGGGGAGTTTTGAGGAAAATTAGGCAGGTTTTGTTTATCAAAATTTGAGGTAGTAAAAGAAATGTGTTGCTGGAAAGTTAAATTTGGAGTGTAATTGTTCATAGGATGCGAAGATGTTGTCTATGTACAGATCTCTAAGTGATTTAATCCCAAATGTTTTCCAGACAGTAAAAGCTGCGTACGTTTGAGATGGTAGAAAAAGGTGGTTATCGTGCAGAGGTGCCACAGATAAAAGCTTCTCTATCTTGAAATACTTCCTACATTGGTTCCATATTCTGAGTGAATGAAGCACAATTGGGCTGTTAGTGTATTGGCGAGAACTTGTGTGTACTGGAGTACAAAGCAAGGAATATAAAGAAGTGCTGCAGGATTTTATTTCTATTACGGACCAAGCCTGTGTATGTTCATCTATTTCAGTTAACGTTGATGTTTTGAATTCCAAATAAATTAGCTTATGATTGAGTCTAACTTCTTAAAAGATCTGATATATACAGTATCATATCATCTCCATATAGTGACATTTTCTGTTCAAGTCCTTCTCTGATAATCCCCTTTATCTCATAAGCATTTCGAAATTGAACTGCCAGTGGCTCAATGGCAATTGCAAAAAGCAGTGGTGACATGGGTCATCCTTGTCTAATACCACATTCTAGTTTGAAGTAGTCTGAATTAATGTTGTTAATACAAACTGAAGCTTCTGGACTGGTATACGGTAGTTTGATCCATGCACATTCAGTACTGTGCAAAAGTTTTAGGCAGGTCAGAAAAAATGCTATAAACAAAGAATGCTTTCAAAAATGGAAGTGTTAATTATTTATTTTCATCAATCAACAAAATGCAGTGAATGAACAAAAGAGAAATCTAAATCAAATCAATATGGTGTGACCACCCTTTGCCTTCAAAACAGCATCAATTCTTCTAGGTACACTTGCACACAGTTTTTGAAGGAATTTTTCTGGTAGGTTGTTCCAAACATCTTGGAGAACTAACCACAGATCTTTTGTGGATGTAGGCTTCCTCACATTCTTCTGTCTCTTCATGTAATCCCAGACACAGTTGATGATGTTGAGATCAGGGCTCTGTGGGGGCCATACCATCACTTCCAGGACTTCTTGTTCTTCTTTACGCTGAAGATAGTTCTTAATGACTTTGGCTGTATGTTTGGGGTCGTTGTCCTGCTGCAGAATAAATTTGGGGCCAATTATACGCCTCCCTGATGGTATTGCATGATGGATACATATCTGCCTGCATTTCTCAGCATTGAGAACACCATTAATCCTGACCAAATCTCCAACTCCATTTGCAGAAATGCAGCCCCAAACGTTCAAGGAACCTTCACCATGCTTCACTGTTGCCTGCAGACACTCATTATTGTACCGCTCTCCAGCCCTTCGACGAACAAACTGCCTTCTGCTACAGCCAAATATTTCAAATTTTGACTCATCAGTCCAGAGCACCTGCTGCCATTTTTCTGCACCACAGTTCCTATGTTTTCGTGCATACTTGAGTCGCTTGGCCTTGTTTTCACGTCAGAGGTATGGCTTTTTGGCTGCAACTCTTCCATGAAGACCACTTCTGGCCAGACTTCTCCGGACAGTAGATGGGTGTACCTGGGTCCCACTGGTTTCTGCCAGTTCAGAGCTGATGGAACTGCTGGACATCTTCCGATTTCGAAGGGTAATAAGCTTGATGTGTCTTTCATTTGCTGCTCTAAGTTTCCTTGGCCAATCACTGCCTCACCGTTGCCCGTTTTTTTGTGCTTCTTCAAAAGAGCTTGAACAGCACATCTTGAAACCCCAGTCTGCTTTGAAATCTTTGTCTGGGAGAGACCTTGCTGATGCAGTATAACTACCTTGTGTCTTGTTGCTGTACTCAATCTTGCCATGACATGAAACTGTCTTCCACAACCTCATCTTGGTAGCAGAGTTTGGCTGTTCCTCACCCAGTTTTAAGCCTCCTACACAGCTGTTTCTGTTTCAGTTAATTACTGTGTTTCAACCTACATGTGACATTGATGATCATTAGCACCTGTTTGGTATAATTGGTTGATCATACACCTGACTATAATCCTACAAAATCCCTGACTTTGTGCAAGTGTATCTATAAGAATTGATGCTGGTTTGAAGGCAAAATATAGTAACACCAAATATTGATTTGATTTAGATTTTTCTTTTGCTCGCTCACTTTGCATTTTGTAAATTGATAACAATAAACCATCATTATTTATATTTCTGAAAGCGTTCTTTGTTTATAGCATTTTTTCACACCTGCCTAAAACGTTTGCACAGTACTGTATGTTCGGGCCAAACCCAAATTACTCCAGTGTAGTAAAGAGGTAGTTCCATTCAACCATATCAAATTCTTTTTCTGCATCCAACAATAATATCGTCTCTGGTGAGTGAATATATTGTGGGTGAATATATTACATTAAACAGGCGTCGAAGATTGGAAGGTAAGTGTCTGTCTTTAATAAATCCAGTTTGGTCTTATGATATTACTGAAGGAAGCACTTTCTCAATCCTTCCAGCTAGGGCTTTGGGGAGTATCTTAACATTATTATTTAGAAGTGAGATTGATCTGTATAACGCACATTGTAATAAGTCCTTATTTTGCTTAGGAAAAACGGTAATTAACATGGTGTAAGATTAACTGGTTTGATCATCGGTTATTCGGATCACTGCTGTTTTGTTTGTCGCCTCCTCTATATGTGGTTTGATTGACCCAATCACATGTGAATTGAGACCTTTTTCTTCTATTTTTTCCTTCTCTTTAACATGATCACCTGTTATCCGACCATGAGAGAGAGAGAGCACTAGACTTCCAGTATTTGACTGGCATTTGTGCAAATTGCCTAATTCATGGTAGCAATGATGAAACATGACTACCAACATACATTGATTTTTTTTTTTTCTTCCGCTTCCCACCGCCCCCTCCCCCTCGACACATAATGCATGGTATATTCCTCAAGAGGATAATAAAGTTATTGTATCTGTATAATACATGTTCATATACAATTTGCAAAATTACTTTATTTCACCTAGACATGTTCACATTTTATGCAGGGTCTTGTCTTTGGAAGATTTTCTTCATCATTCAGTGCTGTAGCTTCTGAAGTAGCCCGTTACATTTGTGTTCCCCAACAAAAGACAACCATCCAGAACTTGGACCACAAAGTGATTTCTGTAACAAATGTTATACACCATCTCTGTTACAGGCACCTGAGCTTGAGCCTAATCTTTATGATGTGGACAGTGTAGCAGACATGGATCCTGAGTTCAAAGTGGACCAAATGGAGAC
This sequence comes from Erpetoichthys calabaricus, assembly GCF_900747795.2. NCBI lineage: Eukaryota > Metazoa > Chordata > Cladistia > Polypteriformes > Polypteridae > Erpetoichthys > Erpetoichthys calabaricus. Next base: position 138,864,526 of record NC_041403.2, read on the forward strand.
GGAAAAGACAATCAGCACATCACAGGTAGGCTAGAAGATGCTGACAGCTCCAATTTTATATTTTGGGGGAAAAAATAGCTAAATTAACTAAAAAGCACCAAACTTTATTAGTTAGCATTTTTCATTTCAATGGCTACTTCTGGGTGATTATTTAAGAATAACAAGTTTGCATCTCATTGAAAGCTAAAACTTGTCTAAGATCAATAAACCAGCTGTGTTTTATATGGCTCCCAATCTTTTAGGCACCATTAAAGAAGGAAAAATTGCATTTATTTTTAAGTATCTAATATAAGAATGGATTTTATGCCTACAATGATGAATTAAAAGAGGCAACCTGTATTTTGCTTTAGTGCATGATCAAGAGACTGCTGTCTGTTGTACAGCCTGTAACCGGCTGTAAGAGTCACATGACAAAAATGGCAGTGTTAAAACGGAGTAGCTGTCTGTTCTCTGAATGTTTCTTTACAGAGATGGTAGACTTCATTGAAATTAATATTTTTTGTGCTATTTCTTTTACATGTGTCAAAATTACTAAAGGTTTCCCTGTTAACAATTAGCTTGACTTCATTCCTGGCTGTCTTGTTGGTGTCCTCTTTCATGCTTACTTACTAATCTTGTGTCCTTTACTCACAGTCCATATTTAACCTTGCTGAATATCACCAAATGTACTTGGGTACAGAGATGCTGCGAGTGCCAGAAATCTTGTTCCAGCCTTCATTGATTGGAGAAGAACAGGCAGGGATTGTAGAAACACTGCAGTACGTCCTGGACAGGTACTGTGTGTGTGAATATGCTGTTTTCATCTTTTCTGCATTACAGTTGTGATGGCAAAGTCTTTTCCTGATTATTGAACCATTTGCTTCAATTACTGATTTCTGGTTCCTGAATTTAATAACTCTTAAATTGTGTAAGTTACCAAGTCAATTTTGTATATTTGAAGTTAGTTGCTACAGAAATTTGTGTTGAGTGAAGCATAATTTATAATTGAGCTTATAGTGCTGGTTACTGGAACAGTTGAAACAACAGCCTTAAAAATTACCATATATATCCATAGGGAAGTAGAGAGTACTCCTCACTATAAATTCAAAAGATGTGCATATCCTTATAATTTTCACAGAAATATGACTTATTTTTGTAAGATGCCATCATGTTTAAAGAGGTCTAGCCACCAACATCATTGCCCTAATTAATGATAACCACTTCCTGGAACATTTTTATTGGTAGACAGCTTCAGAGATGCTGTGGTCACATTTGTACTTTTGTTAGAAATTCATACACAGCAGACGGTGCTTGGTTTTTTCTGATAAAATTACAAATGTTAACAAACAAGCTCTCATTTTATATCATTAATATATCTGATTGTAAAGGTAACTTAATGTTTTGCCTCATAGCTACAGTGGCATGCAAAAGCTTAGTAAATAAGTGATCTAGAACTTTATGCCTTTTGGTGATCAATTCACCTCCTGCTCACTTAACTATTCACAGGAACAGAAATTTTATGCAAGGGTGTCCAAACTTTTGCGTGCCACTGTAAATAAGTGTGAATACTTCAGTGAGAATCTTCAACAGATGAAAGATGAGAAGAATAAAGGGATGGACAGAATTGCAGAAATAGAGGAAGATTTATAGCCATTAGTGATACAGACACTCTCATGAAAACTAGTGATTGGTTAATAAGAAGTAAAATTTTTCCAAAATAATACTGGATGTAGTGGTTGAAGCCCTAAGGACCAAACAGACAATATTTATTGGGGTAACTTAATTTATGGATGTCATTAGTGTAGCAGCACATTTTGCATGAATGCTTCACAGCTCACATCTAAATGATACAAACCAAAGACTGAAAGGTAACTGAAATGGGTTAAATATAAACTATAGGCTCTGTTTTTCCCTTTTGTTTTCACATCCTGTATATGTGCATTTTTAGACTGTTTTAGCTGAAAAGAAATTTTATCCTCAACAGCCACAGACACAAGATAATCTACTCTTGCACTTCCAGTTTCCACCATGGCTTCCTTCACACAGGCTGATGTTTACATGGAAACTTCAGCAGAATCAGTTTTTGTGAACAAAGTACATACATAATCTTGCACCATGATAGATAATGCCAAGAATGTGTGATAAAAAATTACTTACAAGTTTATTACGGTATTATTTGCCATAGAAGGCATGTCTTTTTTTTTTTTAAATAAATGCATTGTTTAAAGTGAAAATACTTTATTTTTAATTTCTGTTGATGGCCTCTTGCCACAGGGGGGAAGCTTTTTTCCTGATATATTATGCTTCCTTTAACGCCACAAGTTGCTTCAGCAACACATGGCATGATTGCAAAAAAGAAACTCCAACATAAATTCCAAACCAATTCTTTTAAAGCCAGAGTTAATTAAGTTCATTGAATAAGAAACATGGTTTTCCAGAGCCTGTGGGCATAAGAAAAAATATTTTACAAGAAATCCAAATTGAATTTAAATATCCAGTTTTCAAATAACAGTTTTTAAAGTTAAAATATGTAACCCATTAAACTATTTTTTTAATTACCAGAGGGTTAAACAGTGCTAGTTTAAAATATCAATTAAGTGTTCAGATTTTTAAATTGCATGAAAGTTTTGCTGTTTCTACTTTAAAATAGAAAAAATGACTGATTTTTTTTCTCTGATAGTCAGACTAACTGAGTTAATACTAACTCACGATAAATGACAAATTCATTTAAATATGGTGGAGTTTTTTAGTTAATTTTATTAGGAAACCCAATCATTAGGCTACTATCGAGCAACTGCTAACATTACCTACAGTGCATCCAGAAAGTATTCACAGCGCATCACTTTTTCCACATTTTGTTATGTTACAGCCTTATTCCAAAATGGATTAAATTCATTTTTTTCCTCAGAATTCTACACACAACAACCCATAATGATAACGTGAAAAAAGTTTACTTGAGATTTTTGCAAATTTATTAAAAATAAAAAAACTGAGAAAGCACATGTACATAAGTATTCACAGCCTTTGCTTTGAAGCTCAAAATTGAGCTCAGGTGCATCCTGTTTCCCCTGATCATCCTTGAGATGTTTCTGCAGCTTAATGGGAGTCCACCTGTGGTAAATTCAGTTGATTGGACATGATTTGGAAAGGCACACACCTGTCTATATAAGGTCCCACAGTTGACAGTTCACGTCAGAGCACAAACCAAGCATGAAGTCAAAGGAATTGTCTGTAGACCTCCGAGACAGGATTGTCTCGTGGCACAAATCTGGTGAAGGTTATAGAAAAATTTCTGCTGCATTGAAGGTCCCAATGAGCATAGTGGCCTCCATTATCTGTAAGTGGAAGAAGTTCGAAACCACCAGGACTCTTCCTAGAGCTGGCCGGCCATCTAAACTGAGCGATCGGGGGGAGAAGGGCCTAAGTCAGGGAGGTGACCAAGAACCCGATGGGCACTCTGTCAGAGGTCCTCTATGGAGAGGGGAGAACCTTCCAGAAGGACAACCATCTCTGCAGCAATCCACCAATCAGGCCTGTATAGTAGAGTGGCCAGATGGAAGCCACTGCTTAGTCACATGGCAGCCCGCCTGAAATTTGCCAAAAGGCACCTGAAGGACTCTCAGACCATGAGAAAGAAAATTCTCTGGTCTGATGAGACAAAGATTGAACTCTTTGGCGTGAATGCCAGGCACCGCTCATCACCAGGCCAATACCATCCCTACAGTGAAGCATGGTGGTGGCAGCATCATGCTGTGGGATGTTTTTCAGCGGCAGGGACTGGGAGACTAGTCAGGATAAAGGGAAAGATGACTGCAGCAATGTACAGAGACATCCTGGATGAAAACCTGCTCCAGAGCGCTCTTGACCTCAGACGGGGAGACGGTTCATCTTTCAGCAGGACAACGACCCTAAACACACAGCCAAGATATCAAAGGAGTGGCTTCAGGACAACTCTGTTAATGTCCTTGAGTGGCCCAGCCAGAGCCCAGACTTGAATCCAATTGAACATCTCTGGAGAGATCTTAAAATGGCTGTGCACCGATGCTTTCCATCCAACCTGATGGAGCTTGAGAGGTGCTGCAAAGAGGAATGGGCGAAACTGGCCAAGGATAGGTGTGCCAAGCTTGTGGCATCATATTCAAAAAGACTTGAGGCTGTAATTGCTGCCAAAGGTGCATCGACAAAGTATTGAGCAAAGGCTGTGAATACTTATGTACATGTGATTTCTCAGTTTTTTTATTTTTAATAAATTTGCACAAACCTCAAGTAAACTTTTTTCACGTTGTTATTATGTGGTGTTGTGTGTAGAATTCTGGGGAAAAAAATGAATTTAATCCACTTTGGAATAAGGCTGTAACATAACAAAATGTGGAAAAAGTGATGCGCTGTGAATACTTTCTGGATGCACTGTATGTGTGTGTGTGTGTGTGTATATATATATATATATATATATAATATATACAGTGGGTACGGAAAGTATTCAGACCCCCTTCAATTTTTCAGTCTTTGTTATATTGCAGCCATTTGCTAAAATCATTTAAATTAATTTTTTTCCTCATTAATGGACAAGTGATGAGCAGTGCCTGGTTGTCTCCACACATACCGCACATCTCCTCAGTGCAAGACACATGACAGCCCGCATGGAGTTTGCTAAAAGACACCTGAAGGACTCTGAGATGGTGAGAAATAAGATTCTCTGGTCTGATGTGTGGAGACAACCAGGCACTGCTCATCACTTGTCCAATACAGTCCCCACAGCGAAGCATGGCGGTGGCAGCATCATGCTGTGGGGGTGTTTTTCAGCTGCAGGGACAGGACGACTAGTTTCAATCGAGGGAAAGATGAATGCAGCCAAGTACAGGGATAGCCTGGACTAAAACCTTCTCCAGAGTGCTAAGGACCTCAGACTGGGCCAATCGTTTACCTTCCAACAAGACAATGATCCTAAGCACACAGCTAAAATAATGAAGGAGTGGCTTCACAACAACTCTGTGACTGTTCTTGAATGGCCCAGCCAGAGCCCTGACTTAAACCCAGTTGAGCATCTCTGGAGAGACCTAAAAATGGCTGTCCACCAACGTTTACCATCCAACCTGACAGAACTGGAGAGGATCTGCAAGGAGGAATGGCAGGGGATCCCCTACGTCAGGATCAGAGAAAGTCAGCGCAAGAGAAAGAGAAAAGTAAGCTGGGTAGCTTCTCAGCCATCTGCCAATAGCGTCCCTTGTATGAAATCAACTGGGCAAACCAAGTGAGGAAGCATGTACCAGAAATTAAAAGACCCATTGTCCACAGAAATCCGCGATATATATTTAAATATGCTTACATGTAAAATCCGCGATGGAGTGAAGCCGCGAAGCGCGATATAGCGAGGGATTACTATACACATATATTATATATATATATATATATATATATATATATATATATATATATATATATATATATATATATATATATATATATATATATATATACACATTTTATTTATCTATATGTATATATATATATATATATATACATTGTAACAGATGAGGCTTTTGTCCACCTCTCGAACCCTCAGGTACCACTCTTCAGACCAGGTGAAAATATAACAACTATTTATTTTGTTATTATAATGTGCACAAAGCACCCTCCACTCCACACTCATATAAACAATAAACAATTCTCTCTCTAACTCTCCTCCTCGCCCAGACACGTCGCCACCCTACCTCCCAGCTCAGCTCGGTGTTCTGGGCTTCCCAGAGTCCTTTTATAGCCCCTGACCCGGAAGTGGCTCCAAGCCAAACCCACAAGTCTGTTTTCCTTCCGGGTCAGGGCAAACAGTCCTTTTCTTCATCCCGGGAGCACATCGCTTCTTCCAGTCACGTGACTGAGATGCACTCCCGGGTTATAGGGCATGCCAGAGCCCACTAGCCCTCCTACAGCGACTCCTGGCGGCCCCCAAGGTATCCAGCAGGGCTGTGTCAAAACACTACAAAGTCCATGAGGCCCTGCTGGAACTCGGGGCACAAATATGTTGTCCGGAGGGCTCCTCCTAGCGGCCTGGGGGTGACGACCGGAGTCCATAGCCGGTCGTCTGTCACAGTCCCTCCCCCTTAGCGACGAGCAGTGGGGCGGAGCGTCGATTCCCGCGAGGGACGTCTTCCTCCAGGAGAACGCTTTATCCGGACCGTGGCTCTGTTGTCGAGACCCCCCAGCGAACCTTGGGGGAACGGTGTATCTGCTATCCCACCGCTCCCCTGTCCTCCGGGGACAACTCCTCCACACATGGCCCGGTTGCCGGCAGTTGTAGCACCGCCGACGTCCTCCTGGTGGCCTCTCTTCCCGAGACCTGAAACACCTCGGGAATTCAGTTAGCTCCACCCTGTCCTCCGCCAAGGAGGGGTTAACAGCCGCTTTGCTACTCTTTGCCCGTTTCTTTTCTATGTCAGGAGACCCTCTTTTTAATTCAGGGATCTCCTGCTTTCTCTGGGGCTTGTGTACAGCGTGAGGCTCTCTATGGCAAAGAGTGAGCCTCTTTGCTGTTTGCACGCCCGTTGTCCTATGTAAACTCGGAGGCAGCGTCATTAGTACCGTATCGCTCCGGGTAACAGCACTTTTCACCTGTAATATTATTATTATTTATTGTATCAGTATGCTGCTGCTGAAGAATGTGAATTTCCCATTGGGATTAATAAAGTATCTATCTATCTATCTATTCAGCTGCCCCGGGACGATCGGTGCTTCCCCCGCCCCTTCAGTAACCAACGGCAACCCCTTTTCCACGCGGGTCGGGCTTTTAACGTCCGCATTAGTCCAGAGCAGCGTCTGATACCGCTGCTCCGGTTCCAACGGATAATTTCCCGACCCCTCCGTCATCGTGCCACATTCGATTGTCGGGCACACAGCGCTTTGGCAACCGCAACTTATTAAACGCGGTGCCGATTCACACTGCGTCCCCTTATTATATACGGTACAGAGGGCACCTACCTGCACCGCCGCATTAATCGAGGCCGGGGCTTCACGGCCTAACCGCCGAAGGTATTCATGAAGTCTCCTCAGCGGCGCTTCGACCGTGGCTCCCAGCTCCTCCAACCGTCTCCTCAGGTCCTCGATTCCCTGAAAGAAACCCAGTACGGGCTCGAGTACCTCTTCGAGATCCCGTACCATATAGTTTGTTAAGTTATTTGTCTCGGCCGGCAGTAAGGCTACTTCCTTATTTTGGTCACCTGCCGACCGGGAACCAATGAGCACGTCCACTCCTGGCACGTGCTCTGCTGATGAGCGCAAGGGCTCCTGGGATATGGAGTCTTTAGAGGAACGGGTAGCCTCCTCCGGCTGGCTGCGGTCTGCCTTTTTAATTTTGCCAGCAGACACTACAGTCACGTCCCGTCTCTCTTTACCTTTGTTAAATGGTGGCGCTGCTTCGCTCGCCGCCCCCTTCCCCTTCAGGGAGCGCAGACGCGTTGGGGAAGTATTGACCTCACCGACGGCTCCAAACTGACCTTCTTCCTGGTTGCCGTCGCGCGAGGTCACGTGGACATCGTCAGCCAATGGACTCCCTTTCTGCGGACGCCTAGACTGGCTTGCTTTCTTTTCGTCGCAGCCATCTTGTCTAGGTGTGAGGCGGGCGTGCTCTTTGTCCGCTTCGTGCAGACAAGCCTCTGCAAACAGAGAAAAACAAGCACCCGGCGGTTCGCGTGCTTCCCCAGCACTTACCTCGGAACGTATGCGGTCACGCTCCAACTCCCTGTTATAATCTTCGGGAGTTGCAATCCTGCAACGTTCCGGCTGTCATCCCGCACGGGTTTGCTCTGTCTTGAGCTGCTCCCGGTCGTCCTCACTGCCCGTCAGGTAAGTCCACAGCTTCTCCATTGGATCTGGGACCGAAGTCTTCTGGACAACTCCAGCCTTCTTCCCAGTCTTCTTCCCCATATTTGCCTGCTGTAGAGGATGGCTCTCAGCTGCAGCGCTCTTGGTCGCGGGTGGAGTTTTCACCTCCGCGGTTACTAGAGGGACCTTCTTAGGGTTCTCTGCCACAACAAATTTAATTTTTGATGCAGATCCTCTGCCAACGGACGGCCAGAGAATCCTGCCGACTACGCCAGTGTAACAGATGAGGCTTTTGTCCACCTCTCGAACCCTCAGGTACCACTCTTCAGACCAGGTGAAAATATAACAACTATTTATTTTGTTATTATAATGTGCACAAAGCACCCTCCACTCCACACTCATATAAACAATAAACAATTCTCTAACTCTCCTCCTCGCCCAGACACGTCGCCACCCTACCTCCCAGCTCAGCTCGGTGTTCTGGGCTTCCCAGAGTCCTTTTATAGCCCCTGACCCGGAAGTGGCTCCAAGCCAAACCCACAAGTCTGTTTTCCTTCCGGGTCAGGGCAAACAGTCCTTTTCTTCATCCCGGGAGCACATCGCTTCTTCCAGTCACGTGACTGAGATGCACTCCCGGGTTATACGGCATGCCAGAGCCCACTAGCCCTCCTACAGCGACTCCTGGCGGCCCCCAAGGTATCCAGCAGGGCTGTGTCAAAACACTACAAAGTCCATGAGGCCCTGCTGGAACTCGGGGCACAAATATGTTGTCCGGAGGGCTCCTCCTAACGGCCTGGGGGTGACGACCGGAGTCCATAGCCGGTCGTCTGTCACAACATATATGTATATATATATATATATATATATATATATATATATATATATATATATACACATTATATTTATATATATATATATATATATTATATATATTTATATATATATATATATATATATATATATATATATATATACATATTATATATACATACATATTATATATATATATACATATTCATATTATACATATATATTATATATATATATATAAATATACATATACACACATACATGCACTTACAATAACATAGTAATCAATATATACAACATTAACATCATTATCATATGAGAATATGAAGTAATATATAAGAAGCACATTTCATATAAATATAAATTATTAAACAGTAAAATGTTCTTCTATAATTTGCTACCGTGGCTATTCGTTTGTCTGTCCAGGATTTTAAATCACCTGTAGCTCTCAAACCGTTTCACCTATTGACTTGAAATCTGGTACACATATAGTACGTCACGTCTACTATCCGCTTTATGGGTGATGATTGTATTACTCTTTTTATCTTTATTTTATTTTATTGTAGAATCAACTCCTATCTGCGCACACAAGGGCGGCCGTGGGCAGATGCGTATAGTGTATTCACTCCATGTTATCGTGCATTGCGCTGTCACTGATATTTTGATAAAAGAATTTGAACAACATATAAGAAGCGTATAAATTATTAAACAGTAAAACATTAACATTTAAGAAGTAAAGTTACATTGAGTACTACTGCAGTGCCTTCGGGTATACCTCATTTTTTGTTTGCCCATTACATGCTTAAATGTATACATTTTTTGTTGTACCTACCCGAGAACACGCGACATATAACCGACCGTGGGAGAAGCATGGATTTTAAACACGCGTTGAGTTCATCTGCTGGTCTCCCTCGTGGAATAACTGGTAATGTTTGACTAAAATCTACAGCGAGTAAAACGACATTACCTCCTATTTTTTTTTTTTTACGATCTCTGAGATCTTGCTTTTTTCGGTTCAAGGCTTCATAAGCTCTTTTATGTTCCATGGTGTACTTATCCCAAACCATCATCTTTGAATGTTGCAAGACTTTCGCCTTGTATGTAGATCGGGGTAATTACATTCATTGCATTCCTAGTCTGAATCACAATCTGATTGTATGGGTGGTTACCTGGCAGGTAACGCTTATGCTTGGTCATCAAGTCGTCTAACATCCGCCATGTGCCCTCTTTTAATTGCGAGAAGCAGATATATGTATAGCCAAATTCTCGTGGTTCATTGCGGCGAAGTACTGCTTTTAATTTTTTATTAAGAAGAAAAGAAAACCTTTTTAAACGGATCGAAAATATACCAATAACAATTTGTTAAGGATCTGTTTTTTTGTGAACCTCCCTTTTCACAGCTGTCGCGCTACGGCGTGTGTTTCGTTTATTTGACAGTATGTAGATAGTGGTAATTACATTCATGGCATTCGTTTTCTGAATCACAATCTGATTGTATGGGTGGTTACCTGCCAGATTAGGCTTGTGGTTGGTCAGGAAGTCGCCTTACGTCCGCCACGTGCCCTCTTTCTGTTCCCAGAAGCAGATCATAGAATGGTTTTAATAGTTTACTTTCAAATAATGCAAAGAGTATGCGACACGTGTTTCTCCCTAATTCTGGGCTCATCAGGCGTACACACTCACTGCATCCCCTCTCGGGAATCGAATCTCTATCATCAGCGCCAGAGTTGAAGCCCCTAACGTTGCGGTCAGCAAGTCGGCTAACATCCGCCATGTGCCGTCTTTCAGTTGCGAGAAGCAGATCATAGAATGGTTGAAATTGTTTACTTTCAAATTATGCAAAGAGTACGCGACACGTGTTTCGCCCTAATTCTGTGCTCTTCATGCGTACACACGCATTGCATCCCCTCTCGGGAATCGAATCTCGAACGTCAGCACCAGAAGTGAAGCCCCTAACGTTGCGCTACGGCGTGTGGTTCGTTTATACCTCGTGTCTTCTCATTAAACTTTTATCTCGCGAATATGTTATTGCAATCCGCAGCGGGAGCGTTTCTATAAACTTAATTTAAACTTACGTTTTACACCATGCTTTGTTTCCCTTATGAAGATGCTTGTATGCTTCACTCGCTCGCTTCTTATTGTTTCGCTCCCTTCTCAATTGTTTAATGAATTTTTTGTTCTTCGCTGTTTGCGGCTCTTCCTTCATTTCTCCCTACTGCGTTCACAGTCTTTTCACGTGATTACGTGGGAGGCGTGATGACGTGACACTCAACTCCGCCTCCCACGGCCATCGAGCTGCTGTCCATTACAGTATATTGTCAAAAAAGAGGTTCCAGTTATGACCATTACGCGTTGAATTTCGAAATGAAACCTGCCTAACTTTTGTAAGTAAGCTGTAAGGAATGAGCCTGCCAAATTTCAGCCTTCCACCTACACGGGAAGTTGGACAATTAGTGATGAGTCAGTCAGTCAGTCAGTCAGTCAATCAGTCAGTGAGTCAGTCAGTGAGGGCTTTGCCTTTTATTAGTATAGATATATATATATATATATATATATATCTATATATATATATATATATATATATATAGTGGAACCTCGGTTCATGAACGTCTCGGTACACGTACAAATCGGTTTACGAGTAAAAAGTTCACCAAACTTTTGCCTCGGTTCACGACCACACACATATATACATCGGTTCAGCTACATCTGTTCAGATATATATATTGGGATTAACGGGCAGGCACAATGTGGCCACCCAAGTTTATCATCACCCTTTCGCTTCATCATTGCTTCAATATTGTTTGTCATTATTGCATGTATTTTATACAGGTAGCATATGCCTGTCTATCATGTTTTGTTTCGTAAGCCGTCTTGGTTGGGGGTCCTCAATTTCAAAGCACTTTTTCTCCTTTCATTATTTAAAACACTCGCACAGATACACGCCTCCTTGCCCCGCTCCGTCTCGCCCCGGCTCAATGCACCCGCCTCACTCGCTCCCTCTTGACAGATTCTTTTCAAAAGCCGAGTTACCGGAAAGCATTGATCACAACCGCAGTACGTCCCATTTTTTCACCTCATGAGACGCTGGTTTATCATTGACCGAAAGCCACCTACTGATTTCTGTTATTTCGTATTGGAAGCATTTCATTAAAGGGTGATCTGCTTTAGCAAGGAACTTAGTTCTATTTGCTGAAAGGATGTTATGGAAGAAAACAGTGGAGTTGCGCTGTTTATTTTAAATGATGATCAGGGATCAGAATGACCACAATATTCATGCTTCACAAATAACTGATGTCTAAATGTTTTTATAGTAAAACTGACAAAACCACACACACGCACGTACAGGGTGGTCCAGATCTAATTATGCAATTATTGCATTGCATTAAAAGTTGCATAGTTAGATCTGGACCACCCTATACACGCACACAACACACACACACACACACAAACTCACAAATCGTGGGTCGCACACACTACTAATTAAGTGTATCTGTCAGGGGCGATCATTTTTTTCACCCCATAAAACGTTAGTTCGTCAAAGATAGAAAGCAGCGCGCGGATTTCTATTATTTCTTATTGGCAGCATTTCATTTAAAGATGATTCACATCATCAAGGTGAAAGAGTCTCATATTTTGACAGGACGATCTTTTTTTAGGCGTAAGCATTTTTGATTGACTTACAATAAAAATAGTTATTACTTACCCTCTTTGCTTCAAATTGGCTTTTTAAAAATCATTTTTGATATAATTTATTTATGACAGTTTAAAATAAAAAAGTAGTGCTCAAAATTATAATGTGCCGTATCTAACAGGAAGAGGTGGTGGTAGGAGTAAGATTGCTGACTCGCAGTTAAATGATCACCGGTTTGTGTCCGGGGAGCTTCCTTTCTGTTATTTATTTATTTGTTTATTTATTTATTTATTTTTACAAGTTGCTTTGAGTAGTAAGAAAGGCGCTATAAACACGTAAGGAATTATTATTATTATTATAATTCAGCCGCTGCGTAGTGGGGTATAAATGGGAACACTATGTACTCGACAATACCACATGTTCATTGAAATAATTACACAGCAAGGTGTGCATGCAATACAAACATAATGTGTATATTATTGAAGTAAAGGTTCATATAAGTTGATTATATGCAAATTTTTAACAAGTTGAGAGATGTAAACTGGTTAAAATGCACGAAATTATGCATTTATTGCTTTATAGTTCACATATAGTGTATGTATATTATTAAAATAACTAGGGGGCTCCGCCCCCTGCTCGCTTCGCTCGCCAACCCCTGGCGTTGGGGCATGACAAAGAGTGAGATTTATAACTTTAACTTTAATGTCAGATGAACGTCGAACACGTGAGAAGGCAACATAAAGTTGTCCATGTCCAAAAACGGGCTCAGAGAGGTAGATGCCAACCTTGTCCATGGTTTGTCCTTGTGTTTTGTTGATGGTCATGGTAAATGCAGGTTTAATGGGGAACTGTCGGCGTTTCAATGTAAAAGGTAATTCTAGGTCAGAACTCGTAAGGTCAATTCTAGGTGTACAATGTTCTAGTTGTAATAACCAATTGTTATATTCGGGATCTGGAAATCGCATGTTTTGTACCAAGTGTATATTTAGAAAGCAAAGCCAATTGTTCGCGTAACATTTTTTGTTCCGCGGTTTTAGAAGCGCGCCGAGGTGAATTTTTTTGTTTGATGCGGGTTCGTGTTTGTGGTCCCGTTACTCGAGCCGTCTAGTTTTGTATGCGTGATCGTGAATTGATGACTTGTTTGATCTTTATCGTTAGGAATATGGATAAGTAATAAGTAGGATCGAACTCACTGTTAATATGCGGACTGTTCGTTTCTTCGTATTATCACCAATCAGGTCTCGCGCCTGTATATGTATTGTAGTTCGGTCTCGTGTTGTTTATATGACGTCGTCGCGTATTTTAAGGTGGGCTGAATAATAGCTGAGCGCATGCCATGTGGAGCAATAGGTAAGCACTGTCTAAAATCTACTCCTAATAAAAGTACCTTTACTCCAAAGGGAATATTATTATTCATCAACGCAATGCCAATTGTCCGCGTATTTTAAGGTGGACTGAACAATAGATGAGCGCATCGTAAGTGGAGTAATAGTTAAGCACTGTCTAAAATCTCCTCCTAAAATCTCCCGTCCGGTGCCTGTAGGGGGGGGGGCTTGCAGGTGGGCGCGAGCGGCTTCTTTTTTTTTGTGTGCTAGTTTCGTGTGCAATGGGTTTCGTGCGGCGCTGTGCGTCGCCTGCGTTTGACTCCTTTTTTCTGTGCTGACTCCTTTTTTCTGTGGTCGCGGCCGCCTCTCGCGGAGCCTCATTTCTTGGGGCGCCTGCGCAGTACGTCTTTTTGCGGCTACGGCCCATGGCCGGATGTCCCTGCGTCCATCCGGTTTAGCATTCTCGGTTAGTAATATGGATGATATAAAAATCATATAAAATAAATAATTTTATATATATATATATATATATATCTCAAGATATTTATATATTTATATATACAGTTGCTGGTCATAAAATTAGAATATCATGACAAAGTTGATTTATTTCAGTAATTTCATTCAAAAAGTGAAACTTGTATATTAGATTCATTCATTATACACAGACTGATGTATTTCAAATGTTTATTTCTTTTAATGTTGATGCTTATAACTGACAACTAATGAAAGTCCCAAATTCAGTATCTCGGAAAATTAGAATATCAATTAAGACCAATGCAAAAAAAGGATTTTTAGAAATGTTGGCCAACTGAAAGGTATGAACATGAAAAGTATGAGCATGTACAGCACTCAATATTTAGTTGGGGCTCCTTTGGCCTGGATTACTGCAGCAATGCGGCGTGGCATGGAGTCGATCAGTCTGTGGCACTGCTCAGGTTTTATGAGAGCCCATGTTGCTCTGATAGTGGCCTTCAGCTCTTCTGAATTGTTGTGTCTGGCGTATTGCATCTTCCTCTTCACAATACCCCATAGATTTTCTATGGGGTTAAGGTCAGGCGAGTTTGCTGGCCAATCAAGAACAGGGACATCATGGTCCTTAAACCAGGTACTAGTAGCTTTGGCACTATGTGCAGGTGCCAGGTCCTGTTGGAAAATGAAATCTGCATCTCCATTAAGTTCGTCAGCAGCAGGAAGCATGAAGTGCTCTAAAACTTCCTGATAGACGGCTGTGTTGACCTTGGACCTCAGAAAACACAATGGACCAACACCAGCAGATGACATGGCACACCAAACCATCATTGACTGTGGAAACTTTACACTGGACCTCACGCAATGTGGATTCTGTGCCTCTCCTCTCTTCCTCCAGACTCTGGGACCTTGATTTCCAAAGGAAATGCAAAATTTACTTTCATCAGAGAACTTAACTTTGGACCACTCAGCAGCAGTCCAAAGGCGAGACGCTTCTGACGCTATCTTTTGAACCTTTTCACAATATTCTAATTTTCCGAGATACTGAATTTGGGACTTTCATTAGTTGTCAGTTATAATCATCAACATTAAAAGAAATAAACATTTGAAATACATCAGTCTGTGTGTAATGAATGAATCTAATATACAAGTTTCACTTTTTGAATGGAATTACTGAAATAAATCAACTTTGTCATGATATTCTAATTTTATGACCAGCACCTGTACAGTGTATATCAAGATACAGTACTGTGCAAAAGTTTTAGGCAGGTGTGAAAAAATGCTGTAAACAAAGAATGCTTTCAGAAATATAAATGATTGTTTATTTTTCTCAATTTACAAAATGCAAAGTGAGCGAACAAAAGAAAAATCTAAATCACATCAATATTTGTTGTTACTACATTTTGCCTTCAAACCACAATCAATTCTTTTAGGTACAAAGTCAGGGATTTTGTAGGATTATAGTCGTGTGTATGATCAACCAATTATACCAAACGGGTGCTAATGATCATCAATGTCACACGTAGGTTGAAACACAGTCATTAACTGAAACAGAAACAGCTGTGTAACAGGCTTAAAACTGGGTGAGGAACAGCCAAACTCTGCTACCAAGGTGAGGTTGTGGAAGACAGTTTCATGTCATGGCAAGACTGAGCACAGCAACAAGACAGAAGGTAGTTATTTTGAATCCGCAAGGTCACTGCCAGACAAAGATTTCAAAGCAGACTGGGGTTTCCAGATGTGCTGTTCAAGCTCTTTTGAAGAAGCACAAACAAATGGTCAGCGTTGAGGATTGTAGACGCAGTGGTCGGCCAAGGAAACTTAGTGCAGCAGATGAAAGACACATCAAGCTTATTACCCTTCAAAATCGGAAGATGTCCAGCAGTGCCATCAGCTCAGAACTGGCAGAAACCAGTGGAGCCCAAGTACACCCATCTACTGTCCGGAGAAGTCTGGCCAGAAGTGGTCTTCATGGAAGAGTTGCAGCCAAAAAGCCATACCTCCGACGTGGAAACAAGGCCAAGTGACCCAAGTATGCATGAAAACCTAGGAACTGTGGTGCAGAAAAATGGCAGCAGGTCCTATGGACTGATGAGTCAAAAATTGAAATATTTGGCTGTAGCAGAAGGCAGTTTGTTCGTCGAAGGGCTGGAGAGCGGTACAATAATGAGTGTATGCAGGCAACAGTGAAGTATGGTTGGGGTTCCTTGAACGTTTGGGGCTGCATTTCTGCAAATGGAGTTGGAGATTTGGTCAGGATTAATGGTGTTCTCAATGCTGAGAAATACAGGCAGATACTTATCCATCATGCTATACCATGAAGGAGGCATATGATTGGCTCCAAATTTATTTTGCAGCAGGACAACGACCCCAAACATACAGCCAAAGTCATTAAGAACTATCTTCAGCGTAAAGAAGAACAAGAAGTCCTGGAAGTGATGGTATGGCCCCCACAGAGCCCTGATCTCAACATCATCGAGTGTGTCTGGGATTACATGAAATGACAGAAGGATGTGAGGAAGCCTACATCCACAAAAGATCTGTGGTTAGTTCTCCAAGATGTTTGGAACAACCTACCAGCCGAGTTCCTTCAAAAACTGTGTGCAAGTGTACCTAGAAGAATTGATGCTGTTTTGAAGGCAAAGGGTGGTCACACCAAATATTGATTTGATTTAGATTTCTCTTTTGTTCATTCACTGCATTTTGTTGATTGATGAAAATAAATGATTAACACTTCCATTTTTGAAAGCATTCTTTGTTTACAGCATTTTTTTCACACCTGCCTAAAACTTTTGCACAGTACTATAATTCTTGATAAGATATATATAGATATATATAATCTCTTATCAAGATATATAATAAATATAAAAGTCGTGGTTCAGGGTTCGCGGACTCAGTCCTTTGCGCATTTTTTCTTAGAACCTAACTATTAATTGTTAGCGGAAAGCGCAAATATCCTCCTCAATTTTTTATGGCTTTTTTCGTGGCAATACTGTACTGCGGTTTTGGATGGTGAAAGTAGCCAATCCAAGAGCGTTATTCATTTCTCCTTGCTGATGATTGACTGCTACTTTGTGACGCATCTCCAGCTGAGTGTCCTCATGTTTTCCATTTGGTTATTGTTTTGTTATTTTTAAACGCACACAATGTTGTTGAACCGCTCTGCACCTTCTAAGGCTTCTGGAACTGAGCCTAAGTGCCAGAAGAAGTTTTAAAGTCTCCAGGAGAAGGTTGATTTGCTCCGGGAACTAAAAAGTTATGCTGCAGTAGCGCGCCACTATGGCATTAATGAAAGCACCGTATGCTACATAAAGAAGAACGAAGCAGCGATCTGGAGTACCGTATCTGTAAGTTTCTGTGATAGTGCCAAAAAGGAAAAGACTGTAAGGAATAAAAAAATATCGTCAGGATGGGACCTGCCTTGGCACTGTTGGTCACCGACTGCAGGAAGACGGTAACATCATCCGTGAGAAAGCACGGAAATTGTACCAGCAGTTTGCTATAGGAGACAATGTAGCAACTTCCTATCACAACGTTCCTGAAACCTATAAAGAAAAGCCAGCACGAAACCCCACCAAAAGAAGACCCATACAAAGATACGACGACTCCTGAAGCGCCTGAAAAAGAGGCACCACCCAAGGAGTTTCAAATCTGCTAAAGTTTTAAAGCTACTTCATCATCAATATCATTCATCATTGGTGAGTACCCGTACATTTTACTGTATTTTAATTAAATGAAATTATTGTGTATTTACTCTAACAAAGAAAATGACAGCGCATACCAAAGAAAATGCGCTTGCATGAATTACAGTACGTATAGCGGTAACATCTGTATTTCACATTCTATCACCTTGGGAGACATAGCAGTACAGTACTGTACAGTAGACGGGTTTACCTTTACATTCTGTTTTTAGGTAATGTATTAAGGTAATTTTTTTAGGTAATGTATTAATGTATTAAGCTGAGTTTGCAACAAAATTAAAGTGCTTTGGGGGCATACTGTATTTAGGGTTGAAACGATAAAAATAGGCATTTAAAAGGCATCTTTTAACCACATCCAAAAGTCGTGGTTTTTCACAATTCGCAGGTGCTCTAGGAACGTAATTCCCACGAATTTTGGGGGTGTACTGTATATATATTTAAATAGATATATATATTATATATATCTTTATATATATATATAAATATATAATATAGATATATAGATATACAGTATATAAAGATATATATATATATATATATATATATATATATATATATAGATAGATAGATAGATAGATAGATAGATATACAGTATGTATACAGATATATATATTGTCAGAAACTCGACTCAGTCATTGAAAGGTTTGGAGCAGCCACGCGTATAATTGATTTCCTGGCTGCAAAGTTGAGCAAATAAATACAGCACTGCTGTGCACAAAACCGAGTCCAAAACAGAACTGAGGGAATAGGGAAAAGGTGCAGGCTTTTAAAGGGGAAAACAGGAAGTGAGATCATAGGGGTCGGGCTAATGAAGGTCTTCAGTCATTGGCTCGAGCCCGGACGTGACATCACAGGGGCCAGAGCTGGCAAGGCCTCTTTCCATAGGCACGGTCCCGGAAGTGACGTCAAGAGATCCAGGTGGAATCTTCCATGAATGGTCTACAGCAGGGGTCCCCAACCCCCGGTCCGCAGCCCACTACCAGGCCGTGGCCGTCGAACAGCCGGCAACGGAGACTCACTCAGACTTTTCAGAACTCTTGGCGGGCGGGGCTTTGCAGCAGCGCAGACAGAGGAGAGAGACCGAGGTGAGAGAGTATTACAACAAAGTTATTTTTATGGTCCCGACAGTTTCCCCATATGACACGAGTCTATAGAAATCGCGTTACTACAAAGTACATTCAGCCGATGCTTTCATTACAACGAAGTGACCTTGAAATGCTTGAACGAATTATCCACAGAGCAGTTAGATCTGTGGTCACAGCTCAGTTGTGCATGTTTGCACAACGATCCCCAAACAGAAACATTGTAAAAAAAAAAAAATCTCTTTCTTCGAACTTTCCTCGTACTGTTTTTTTTTTTTTTTTTTTTGCTGTTTTTGTTTTCTGTGGTTTTCAGTGATACCTTTTGCTTATTGCTTGTCAACATTTGAAAAACATCCATTGTAATTTAACTCATTGTCACCCTCCTATAGAAACGGCAGACACGAAAGAAAGATAGCAGTGTTAATGTTTGTGATGTGCAATCTGTTGGAATGGCAAATGCAAAGCATATGTCTTTGTTATATGCAAAAAAAAAAAAAAGAAAAATCTCAGTGTTGCAAACGTGTGCGAACTGCTTCACAACTTAATAATAATAGAAATGTTATGTAAATTGTGTATAAAACTGCCCCCCTATTGACCGGTCCGTGGAAAAATTTGCATCTAATAAAGTAGTCCTTGCTGTCAAGAAGGTTGGGGACCACTGGTCTACAGGAAAGGGAGAAAAAGAGTTGTTGCACTCTGCCACATCCCAGTATGCCTCGGAACTGCCCTTACTCAAGCCCTTTAGCTGCCTCCCATCCGCACGTGTGTGACAATATATATATAATATACTGTATATGAAAATATATGTGTACAGTGAACCCTCGTTATCACGGTTAATCCGTTCCAGACTCTACCGTGATAAATTAATTTTCGTGAAGTAGGATTCTTTATTTATAAATCGAATATTTTCACAGTTAGAGTATAGAAAACCTGTTTACGACCTTCTAAATACGTTTTTTAACATTATTAGAGCCTTCTAGACATGAAATAACACCCTTTAGTCACCATTACACTCGTATTACCCAATATATTAGACAAAATAAGAGAAAATAAGACACATTAGACATTACAAATATCTTATTATTATTGTACTGTACATTTAATTACACACACACACACAGTTCTTACACACAACCACTAACCTATGAAGGCACAACCTTAGTAGGAGAGTGTTCAGGTGGTGCAGTATCTTCAGCAGGTGCGTCGTTTGCTTCTTCCGCTGAAGGAGTACTAGGAGTAGGCAGTGGGTGTCTAGGTGCGCGGCTAAAGAACATCTTGATAGGCAGTTGCTGGCGCTGTCTTTTCATATGCGTGAGGAGGCTTTTGTAGGGTATTGCCATCTTTGATCATATCCAAGAGTTTCACCTTCTCCTGGATGGTAAGCATCTTCTTCCGGCGCTTAGTTTTATTGTCAGAAGGCTTAGAAAAAGCAGCACGTTTAGGAGCCATCTTGGGGCTTAGATAAAAGTTCTCAGAAAGCGCATGCATATCGACGTAAGTGTGTATGAGAAAAAATCGCGATAGAGTGAAGCCACGAAAGTCGAAGCATGATATAGCGAGGGATCACTGTATATAAAAAGATATCGAAGAAGATGATCCAATGTGGCAACCCCTAACGGGAGCAGCCGAAAGAACAAGATATATGTACAGTATAAATATATGTATGTATATATGTGTATATATATATATATGTATATATATATATATATATATATATATATATATATATATATATATATATATATATATATGTGTGTATGTATATATATATATATATATATATATATATATAATATCCATATTACTAACCGAGAATGGTAAACCGGATGGCATGGACGCGGGTACACGGCGATGGGACCATGAGACGTACTGCGCAGGCGCGAAGAGCAAGTCTCATAAACCGCAATCGAAGTCTTATCCACCGCGAACGAAGGACTCACGGCCCAAAAAACGAAACAGCTCAACGGACGTGAATGAGAAATGAAGCAACAAGGCGCCCATAGCTAACGACTACCGACACAGCCACGCCAAAAAGAGGATTCTGCGCTGCAGCCCGGATTCAAACGGAAGAGGCTACGGCGGCCCCACAGGTCCACAAAGATGGTACGAAAGGCGCAGGCGCCACCGCCATATTGTGCGTGGCACTACTGCGTAGTGAAGTAAGGAGTAATGTGCTGCTTGGGATTGTACAAACTGCTGAACGCTTTACACCGAATTCAAACACAATACAGCTCAACGATACAAACACGAGCTCACCTGGATAAGATCAATGAACGCAGGCGCCTACAACGCGCGTCTGAAACTGCGGAAGCACAGCAGACACGGGTTCAAAATGAACGGGCTCGACTGATGGATATACAAACACGAGCCCGGCTGGATAAAATCAATGTACGCAGGCACCTACAACGCGCGTCTGAAATGCCGCAAGCAAAGCGGGCACGCGTCCAAGACGAATGAGCTCATCATATAAGAGCTCACCCATCAAAAAACACTCAGTAATGTGGTACATACAGATCATGTGCTCTCAGCACATATAAAGCGTATAAGGACAATACGGAGAATGCGTTGCAGAGAAAAAAAGGCAGATAAGATATTATGAAAGCAGTGGAATTCGAAAGGCTCCAACAAACGATGGCGCAATACACATGCAGAGAAAGGTACAGAATATGAAAGCAGTTAAATCCACAAGTATTGTAGCGTCCCAGCCAGGTTGAGGGCTTTTTGGTTTTAAGTGACTGTTAGGTCCGATTGATGGAGGACGGAGTTCAGCACGGAAGACTGATAGCGGGGTATTGATTGATGCGGTAAGGGGGGACGTTGGAGAGGGTGCTAGAAAGTTGTGTTTGGAGTTAGGAAGTCGGCGATTGTTCAAGTAAAACTTTTGTGACATTTTATCATATCAGTCGCTACAGTATCAAAGAACAGATAGAAAAGATTGCATTACCGCAAACAAAAGGTGATTAATCATCAGACACAGGGGTAATTGAAAAAATAGCAGGACAAATCGAGGTCCGATATAAAAGACAAAGAGTAAACAACAAAGTCTTTTCGCATTTGCATCATTCAAAGCACAAAACGTAGATTTACACAATAATGGACCATACGCTATGAGAATCTGTAGTCCCGGAACAGTTTAAACAACAACAAGTTATATGTGATATTTTTCTGTGATTATTGTATAGTTGTCTGGAGGAGAGTGAGACAGCAGTTCACGTTTTGGTAGCAACATAACAATACATGCGAGTGTGTGTATGTGATTGTGTACATCTTCTTTTTCCATCTGCATAGTTGTACTGCCACATACAGAGTTGCATCACATGGTGAGGAGTAGGTGTCCTGTTACCTTGCCACCACAACAGTTGTGTCACTGTTGTGACAAGTAACAAAGGTGGCATCTTGACATGTGAAAATTTATCCAGGTTTGCAAATTTATACTGGTGTCTCCTTACTACTGGTGTACCCACACCACTTCAACAACTAGGCAAAAAAAAAGAAAATCCAGAATCTACAGTATATCAAACTAATTAATTTATTTGTGTGGTGGAATGTGTGCATCATTTATGCATAATGTACAGAGGAGCAGTATGTTCACAGATTTCTGAGCTGCAGACAACCACAGCTTGTAGGGTGCCAGAACAGAACTGAGAAATGCACAGTTGGTTTCACATTTGTTTAATTTATTATTCTCTTACCTGAAAGTTGAGTGCAACTCTTTTTTGATATTTTAAAAATTATTTAATTTGAAGATAATTTTTGTGTTTAAAATAAATTACACATCATTAATGCTGACAGCCAAGGCACTTGTGCTTCAGGGCTGTCTGTTCTCTTTTTCAAGTGGGGCACTTCCTTTGACAGACCACATTATATTTATTTTTGGCTGTTGATTGTTTACTACCTTTTCTAACATCATTGTACATGGAAACTTAAGTGTTTGAAAGTAATTGTGTCCTTGAATATGTGCTTGAAATACTTCTGTGCCACTTGAAGTAATAATAGCACAGAATTTCCACATCATGCTACCAAACAGCTTTGAAGAAAATACAATTTAAAAGGCAGCATAGAGATAATAAAGTAGCAACACAGGAGCACATTACACGTTCCTCCTGCCACACTGCTGATTACTCTACAGATTATTTCAGAAGTACTGTGCTAGTCTAAGAAACACACGTCATTACAAGCCATTTCTGTTTGGAGGATAAAGTTATCCTTTCACACCAGAGTCAAGACTAGCTTATCCCCCATCATATACAGTAAGATTGTGTTTTTGTTTTTTGTTTTTTTTGCTGCTGTCCCCATGATCTCTTAAACTTCCATTTGGTTTCCTGCTTAGAAAAATGATTGAAAAGCCCTGTGGTAGATATTTTGTAATTCATTCATGGTATTGTGTTAAAGCCTTTACTCTTAAAAATGCACACTACATTTTTTTATAGTGTAGCAACCGCAAAATATGGGAGCGCGATTCCTACACTTCACAACCTGACAGGGGAGTGAACGATATTTGAAGGTTATAATAGCATTACCATATTCGGTCCTCTGCCCCTCTTGTCCCTATGCACGCTCTTAAATAATTGGCAAAAAATAAAGTGCAACAGAAAGTGGGACTGATAAATATATTGACATTTGTCTGTTTACATTTACTTGCCCGGTGCCTAAGTGCTCATTAGTGAACCCCTTCCCCAGACACCCAAATCCTAACCCCCGGTTTGACACAGACAATAAAAAAAGTAAATAATAAAAAAAAACTGTTCTTTGAGAACACAAAAAGAAAGATTTAACTTAGTCCACATATAAGAAAACAATAAACCCTGCAGTTCAGTTCCTCCCGTGTGGCAGGAGGAAACACAACAGTCCTCTGGCGAAACGGCTTCTCCACAGACTATCATGAAGAAATGCAAACTCAGGGATCCGACTCACCAGATGGGAGCACCCTGAGAACACCAGTACCTGGCCTCTTCTTGGGATTCGTCACCTGATTATTTCTTCAGGGTGGCCAAAATTAGCAGACGTCCCTGGGTGAAGAACGATCCTGAATGATTCTTTGAGCGTGGATAGTTGCCACCTTGCCTTCAGCCTTTCCCTTCCTTTTTTCCTCTCCTTTTCCTTGATCTGCCATTTCCCTTAAAAAGAAAAAGTTTCCTGCCGAAACATCCTTGCCCCTCTCGGTTGTTATGGAAACCTCACGCCGGCAACATGCAGCTGGAATATTTACTAGACGGGGTCCTCCCAGCACTGGGACGTCACCAAAGCTGCCTGAAGGGCTATTTACAAACACCCTCCCAGCCAACATTATAAAGTGGCGGACAGTCCTGAAGGCTAATCCGACTGTCAAGTTATGTAGCCTTGCTACAATAGAAAATGAGAATTTATTAATCATTGAGAGAGAATGCATTACGTTTACCCCACAAAATAAAAACCTACACCAGACTTTTTTAGATCAGTTAAATAAAGTTATTATATGAACACTAGAATCTCTGAAGCCTACAAAAAATTTGTAATCCCAGCCCACCTTAAATTCCTTTTGTTTTGCAAATGTGCCGATCAGCACAAGCAGCCTGCTATCCTATCCCCTCCAACTAAACCCTCGATGGAGCTGAATCTCTCCAAGCTCAAGTGTGTATATCTGCGTGTAAGGTGCCTGGAGCTGTATAGGGTAAATAATATATCGTTATTTGGAATTAATGCATTTCATGTGTGTTCCATATCTACAACGATCTGTGTAAGTTTAGTATGAAAGGAAATGCGAGGCAAGAAGTGAACACATACCTAAAGCAGAAACTTTTTCCATGTTATACTAATAATGATGTGAAATATGTAATGTGTGAAGACTTTAGTCCAGATATCGAATAAACATGTGCACTTTTCTTCAAGAATATAACCAAAGTAAAAAATAGAAAATCATTCAACTTACATGTTACTGTCAATGAGTTAAAAACCCAAGCTCAAATGTCAATCTACAGAAAATTGATATGTATTCTGGGATGGTGCAGAAGTAAGAACTGCTGTTTAATAACCAAAAGTTTCCGGGTTCAAGACCAGGCGCTCCGCATTTTGAGTAGTGAGCTACTATTATTATTATTACTATAATAAAAACATACATTTCATTTGAGTCTGTAACACCCAGTGTAAATTTTGGCTACTTGTAAAAGTTAGCGCTTTTTTTTTTTGTTTTATTCTGTCAGTGGTACAACGAACTAGCCTTTCCCTCTCTGAGCTGATGACGTTTATCTCCATTCTTTTCACAAGATTAGCAATGACCACAATTGCTGCTGTGGTTGATGCCTGCTCAGATTTATTTGTTGTACTGGCAATCAAAGATACGATGTCCCGTGACTGCTATCACACTATGCCTGCTCAGATTTATTTGTTGTACTGGCAATCAAAGATACGATGTCCCGTGACTGCTATCACACTATCATGCGGCATTTGACAACAAAGACACCCATGCAGAACGTGTAAAAAACAACAGGTTTGCTGCAATTTCGGACGTCTGGCAACGTTTTGTTGAGAGCTGTGTTTTGAGTTACAACCCAAGGGCAAAGACTTTCTGAGTCTGTGGTCATAAAGCTTATGGAGCCATTTCTGAACAAAGGCACTTTCACTGGCTAATAGACTGCTGCACCACAACACAACTCTCCTTGGCAGCAGAAGTAAAATGGGACTTCCACCTGCAATTAAAGTCACTTTAGTTCGCAAGCAATTTTCCATGCTTGTGTTTAGATTTAGCACTGCCATGCTGACAGTGTATGCACCAAAAAAGAAGTCTGTCTGCATTTTCAGCACCATAACGCAGAGTTGCATTTTCAAAACGTTTCATTTTGTATGAATGTGTGTGTGCATGTAAGAGAGAGGCAGAGACAGATTTGATCTCGTTGAAGTGGTTACTGGAGTATAAAATAAACACGTTTGCAAAAGTATAACAAAACAAGTGTGCTTTTATTCAAAAACAAAACTGAATAACAGAAAATTCAAGTGACAACAAGAGACCAAGAAAACATAATTCACGAGCGTTGGTTTGTCTGCTTATATCCCTTCGGCGATATCTTTTGCAATTCGCCAAAATTTACTCTGGGTGTTACAAACTCAAATCAAATTTATGTTTTTTATTATATTACAGTAATAATAATAGCAGCACACTACAAAAAAGGCAGAGCGGCCGTTCTCGAACCCAGAACCTTATGGTTATAAGGCAACAGTTCTTACCTCTGCACCATCCAAGAACACATATCAACTTTCTCTCGAATAACATTTGAGCTTGGGTTTTTACTTTGGTTGTATTTTTGAATAACTAGGGGGCTTCACCCACTGCTCGCTTCGCTTGCCCACCCCCAGGTTTGGTTTACCGGATATACAATTTAAAGAGATTGTTATTTTCATGGGAATTGTTACATATGCATTATTTTCACTGTTACTTTAAAACTTTTGTAAAAACAATACTTGCCCTTTATTTCCGGCCCCGGACATGGTTAAATCTTTCTTGCAGGACGTATAACACTGCTTGTGTTGTGAAGAGGGGCGGCTGAACACACGCTAAGGAGATGCCGTCGGATCATCTGCTGTCTTTCTGTTGCTGCTGCTGGCAAGCTGTGTGTTCTTTATGTTGCGCTGTATGCCGATCATTTTAAAGCCTGTACAACAGCTGTCCTTTTGCCACTTCGCGTCTCTCCCGCTCGTGTTGTGAAAGGGGGGGCTGAACGCAAGCTAAGGAGAAACGGTTGACTCATCTGCTGGCTTCCTGCTGCTGCTGCTGGCAAGCTGTGTGTTCTGCTTGTCGCTTGTTGTTTTAAGAGCTGGGAGCACATGATGTCTGTCTGCCAAAAGCATTCCAACATCTGCTTGATTAGATGTCCGTGAACTTGTTTTAAATGTTGTCTCACTGCCTTGTCTCACGTGACGTTTAAGTGTCTCTCGCAGGATGTCAAATTGTCTTCCGGGAAGATCACATCTCATCTCCCTAGTCTCCCTCCCAGGATTTTTTTTTTATAATAGAGAGAGTGCACATGATTATTTGATATTTGGACTAAAGTCTTCACACATTATACACTTCATGTCATTATTAGTATAACATGGAAGAAGTTTCTGTTTTAGGTATGTTTTCAGCATTTCTTGCCTCACATTTCCTTTCATCCTATACTTGCACAGATCATTGTAGACACGGAACACAGATGAAATACATGTATTCTAAATAACGATATATTATTTACCCTATACAATTCCAGGCACCTCACATGCAGATAAAGAGCCTTGAGCTGGGAAAACTTTTTTGCCTGAGTTGAACTCCGTTGGTGGGAGTGGAATGGGATAGCAGGCTGATTGCTGCTTGTGCTGATCAATGCATTTACAGTACAAAACAAAAGATGCTGATGGAGAGGTGCAAAGGAATTTAAGGTGACGCGGGATTATGAGTTTTTTCATAAGTTTCATAGATTCTAGTGTTAACCAAATAAAAATTTTCATGCTTTGCATTTTGAAACATACATTAATGGTGGCAAGTTACTGCACAACAGTACATCATGATGAAAAAAAAATAAACAGGGAAACAATGGAGTATTGTTTTATGACTGAAGAATAAAAAAATGAAAAACTTAATGATCTTATGAATTCCTATTTTCTATTTACTTTTTAGTTTTTGTATAAACTTCTTTTTCCTTTTTACAGTAATTTCCAAAATCATAGCATTAATAGTTAAATAAAAAATAAA
The DNA here is from genome assembly GCF_900747795.2 of Erpetoichthys calabaricus. Lineage (NCBI taxonomy): Eukaryota > Metazoa > Chordata > Cladistia > Polypteriformes > Polypteridae > Erpetoichthys > Erpetoichthys calabaricus. Next base: position 138,892,035 of record NC_041403.2, read on the forward strand.
GTGATTTAAAATCCACAGCATTATGCATAAATGTAATTGATGCTGTGATCTAATCAGATAAAGACATAGAATACATAAAAATAGCTGCAACATGTTATGTCCCCCATGCTTCCCTGTTTCCTTGGTGGTGCTTCAAGCATGTGACCTATCAGATAATGCAACAGGAACACATATGATATGAACTCAATCCCACCATCTCTCGCCATTCTGACTTCAGTTTAATCCAGTACTCTCCTTACTCAGTGCAGTTACACAAATTTAAAAATATAATATCATAACGACAAAGTACAAAATAATTTTTGTAAACAAAAATATAAATCTCTGACAACAGGTGTCCTAGAAAACAGACACTGAGACACTGACATCAAGTAACAGGACCAACAACCAGACACACCAAATAGAGGGGCAATCTCCAGAAATGCAAGTACAAAAGAAATATAACTGTATTGTGCAAAAAAAAAAAAAAAAAGTTAAATATTAATAAAAGCATTTCAGGTGCATTCCATCCAAAACCCAAAAACGTGATCAATAGGTAGTGCGGATAAAGCATTCTTTAAAATTTTAATAAAAAAAACAAAATTGCAATTAAATATTCCCCTTTTTCCTTCTTAATCAGGATTAAAACAAAAAAAGAGCAGCCCTAGGTCATCTTTTAATTACAGAGCAGCTTTAGCTGCTATCACCCTCTTGGAGCTCTTGTCCCAAGTCGATGATCTACCGCGAAAACAGAAAAATCATTCAGACTAGCCTGGGTGACATATGTAGTCAATTTGGGATACCACCAGGTATTGCACTGTGCTTCACCCACCACCTGTTATCTGCATGTGCCACATTTCAAATGGCCTGTGTGTGAACATCCGTGACCCCATGCCAGTATGCATCATGGAAAGCTATTCTGCACCACTGAATATTTGCACACTACGTGTCAATCAACTGCCAGTACCTCTGCTTTGCAAAGCATCTGCCCCACAGTGGCATACTTGTTCCTTCTCCAAAACGCTACCTGAAGACAAAAGATACCCAAGAACAGACACACAAACCTCCTCACCTTTCAGCAATTAGACAGCATTTCTGCTACAACACAAAACCTTTCAGGTCTAGTAAGTAATTTAGCAAACTATTTTAAAGCATATAATTACCAGTTAATAAAAAAAATTATAACCAAATCTGTAAAGCACTTCTTCATAAAATCACTCCTTTAAATATAACAAGACCATGACAATATAAAGTCCTATCACTCAAGAATTGAGACATGGCCTACTAACACAGGTGAAGGCTGACGGAACAGAACAGTTGTAATGACTGTTTTGGCCTTGTCTTTGACCAAAATGCTGTAGTATCAAACGTGGACAAATGTGCCTTATTAGTTGCTGTAATCGGGTATGTTAGACCAAAGTATTGGGTTTTCAGCCTGGATTGAAATGTTTATACCAGTGGAGCATCCCTTACACTGACAGATTATTCACTGGTGTTAAACCCATTTTAGCTAAAGGCCCAGCTTCCCACAGTAGTTTTACTTGACCATGGAACTTTTAGAAGATAACCTGAACCCCCCACTATCAGAATATCTAAAACTCTGTGTTAGAGGAAGGATTTGAAATAAAATAGAAGTCAATACAGGAGTGTTATGTTTGTACTCCTATTTTTATTAATGGCTGTTGCCGCAGTATTTTGAAATACTTGAAAAACTACAAATAGAGCGATTTGACATTTGAAATAAATTCATGAATGAACTTCTTGTTCTGAATACTAAGAAAATGCCTTCATTTTCCTATATTTTTCTGTAAAAGTAGGTTCTGGATAACACAGTACTGCATTTCATAAAATGGATTAGTGTCAACAATAACTCCTAAGTTGTGGGCTGATTAAGCTACATTAATATTCAGACCTTGAGGGATAAAATATGACGGTGATGTAATGCTGGACTTTCTCTCTCTGACATGCTAGCCTTAATTTCTTTCAGTCACGAATTATTGAGCAGAAGTGTGTCGAGAAACGATACTGGGGCTCCTCCATACCAACAGCAATGCACCCTTCTAGTGCCTCACTGCGACTGCTTTCTTATCATTAGCCAAGTCAGAAGTGTTCTTCTTTTCTTGTAATTCTTTGTGTGTATTTGGAGGAGTTGGTGTTTGTTTGTTTTTTAAATTCTGTAAAAAGCTACATTTTCATCTTGGGACAAATAACATTCTGTCTATCTATATCTCTGGCATTGTCTCTCAACCTACCTACCTACAATATTTTTTCCACATTTAAAGACCATTACAGTCGCTGCTGTAATTCAGTGGTTCTCAAGTTCAGTCCTGGAGGCCCTCAACACTACAGGTTTTCATCTCTAACCAATTTCTTTATTTAATGGGCTCCCTACATTAATTAAGCAAGATGTTAGTTACTTCCCAGTTTGTGTTTTTCGTATCATTTCCGAAGTTGCAAACTGATAATGTTGTTTACTGAAGACATTTTATGATTATTTATGACATTATTTTGACATTATTTACATTAAATACTAAAATAGCCCCTCTTTAGCAGTGAGTGTTGTTTGCCCTGGTGACTGCTGCACTTGTCATTTATTGTGAGTATGCAGATATAATTAAGTGAGCAAACTCCACAGAACAAGTAAATTAAAAAGAAAATCACAAAGTTCAGCATAGAAAGATACAGCAAAAAAGGAAATATTTCTTAATTTCATTTAAATGCAAATCTGACACTAAAGCACTTTTCTGAATGCAAAGGAGATTCAGGAATTGCTCAGGAGACTCTGGTCTTTTGATGTGTGCAGCAAGCTGCTGGAGATGTTCTGTCAGTCCAAAGTAGCCAGCATGATTTTCTACGCTGCAGTCTCCTGGGGAAGCAACTTGAACTCAAAAGAAGCACAATGCCTGCACAAATTTATGAGAAAAGCCTGTTCCATGACAAGGCGAACACTGCACACACTAGAACCTGTTGTGGAAAAGAGGATGATGGCAAAACTGGATGCCGTCATGAAAAATCCCCTCCATCCCTTCAAAGGACAGCTAATTAAACAATGAAATTGATTAAAAATTAAAGTAAAATCTCTAATATGAAACTGGTGTCAGAAAGACGCTATATTGCGCCCAACCCGGCACAGACTTGACACAGGAGGCACGTATAAAATACAAAGATTTTATTATTCTTCACCCGTGGGCGCACATCTTCCCCGTGACCCACAGGCAATACACAGTCCCAAGCACTAATAACCACCAGTACAAGCACTTTTCTTCTCCTTGGCACCACCACTCCTCTCTAGCAACCTTGTCCTCCTCCACCCGACTCTGGCCCTTTGAGTGGTGGTCGCTGGCTCCTTTTATAGGTCACCTGGAAGTGCTCCAGGTGTTTGATCACCGAGTTCCGGCTGCACTTCCAGGTGTGATGAATCTGTTGCCCACACGGGCTCAGGAGTCCCAAACACAGCACCCCCTGGCGGTACCAGCGGGACCCAACAGGGCTGTCCCCAACTCCAATTCCCAGGGAGCCCTGTGGGAAACCGAGGCACTACTTCAGCCCAAGGGGGCGGCCATCTAGCGTCCAGGGGGAGGTATTGCACTGTCCAGGGCTGCTCCCCCTGAATATAGTGAGTAGAGGCGTCCCGGCTGGGCATGGACACCAGCCGACTGCCACACTGGTCAAAACAAAAACCTGCAGCCACAGTGGGGCAAAGCAGGACTGAACTTGAAAACCACTGCTCTGTTTTAACTCATTGAAACTATCAGTCTATCATCAGTATGAGAAAAATTGCTTGGTCTGAACAAAACGGTAAAGCTAAGAAACTAGCAAGGGTGAATATCGCTTTGAATGATTACTTCCAACATCATTGGAAACTGGAAGTGAAATATTTATTAGATATTCACCAGTTTCAACAGAAGTACCCTTTGAGACCAGTGGAAGAATAAGGCTGGACCAATCAAGCAAAAAGTAAAAGAGCAATACAGAAATAAAATGGGCCAAACTGTTTGCATGCACCTCTGTTTTATTTCCATTAAATCATTAGATCTAGAAGAAGATTTTTCTTCTTTCTTCTTCTTCTTTCAGCTGCTCTCGTTAGGGGTTGCCACAGCGGATCATCCTTTTCATTTCTTTCTGTCCTTTGCATCTTGCTCTTTTACACGCATCACCTGCATGTCTTCTCTCACCACATCCATAAACCTTCTCTTAGGCCTTCCTGTTTTCCTTTTTCCTGGCAGCTCTCCTCTGCACATGTCCAAACCAACGCAATCTCGCCTCTCTGACTTTGTCTCCCAATCGTCCAACCTGAGCTGACCCTCTAATGTTCTCATTTCTATTCCTGTCCATCCTTGTCATACCCAATGCAAATCTTAACATCTTTAACTCTGCCACCTCCAGCTCTGTCTCCTGCTTTCTGGTCAGTGCCACCGTCTCCAACCCATATAACATAGCTGGTCTCACTACCATCCTGTAGACCTTCCCTTTCACTCTTGCTGATACCACCACACTTCTCCACCTATTCCACCCTGCCTGCACTCTTTTTCACCTCTCTTCCACACTCCCCGTTACTCTGTGCTGTTGATCCCAAGTATTTAAACTCATCCACCTTCACCAACTCTTCTCCATGCATCCTCACCATTCCACTGACCGCCCTCTCATTTACACACATGTATTCTGTCTTCTTCTTACTGACCTTCACTCCTTTCCTTTCCAGAGCATATCTCCACTTCTCCAGGGTCTCCTCAACCTTCTCCCTACTATCGCTACAGATCACAATGTCATCAGCAAACATCATAGTCCACAGGGACTCCTGTCTAATCTCATCTGTCAACCTGTCCATCACCATTGCAAATAAGAAAGGGCTCAGAGCCGATCCCTGATGTAATCCCACCTCTACCTTGAATGCATCCGTCGCTCCTACCGCAGACCTCACCACTGTCACACTTCCCTCGTACATATCCTGTACAACTCTTACGTACTTCTCTGCCACTCCCGACTTCCTCATACAATACCACAGCTCCTCTTGAGGCACCCTGTCATATGTAGCATTTTTAGCATTTTGAAATATTTTTTGTTGCTTATATCTTTTTTGCACTCAAATACACTTCTTAACCTTTTACAAATGAATAAGTGATATCCCTGTTGTAATCAAAATCCATAATGGATTTGAAAATTCTTCTAATTGCTGCAGGAGTGTGGACTCAAATCCTGGACCAGTCACTTTGTGCAATGTTTGTACAGTCCTACCATGTCTGTCTTGATTCTTCTGTATGTCCTTTGGCTTCCCTTAAACATTGTGAGGATGTGTATGTGATGTTAATTTGCAACTCGAAAATGTAAGTGTGTGTGTGAATGTATGTATGTGTGTGTGTGCGCGCGCCCACCCGCCCAGGGGTGACTTGTCTGGCACACATTGAAATGGATTAAGAATATTTGAAAATTGTTGGATTAAAGGAGTTTGGCTATGATTAGATTCCCATTAGGTACTTAATAAAAATGAAGTAGTGTTTTTACATTATGACGTGATCTCCATTCACCATCAGCAAGCCCAAGAGTTGGCCCTTGTCAACTCTACCACTTTACATTCACTAAATGAATCAGAATTTGAACTATTAATGTGAATTTCACTTTATAGTTATCAGCAACAGACTGTTCTGTCACAGATAACTTAATAAAATCTAGGACTGGTGTAATTGTACACCGGTCCTAATGAGTGTTAAATGACTGTTGAATATGGAACTGACACAAAGAAAGATCTGTGCTCTACTGGCATTGCTTTTGAGATAGTTTGCAAGAAGTGGTACTTGTAGAGTATAAACAAAGTACTGGATCTCCATGGAATCTTCAGAGCTGTGCATTAAAGGTTCTTTTCAGGAAAAAGAACCCCCAAGATAACAGTAGGATTTGTTTTCTATTCAGTTGAGCATTCAGCCGTTTTTAGCATATTTCCAAAGTCAATCACCAGTTTATCAATACTGTACATACTGGCCATACTGAAGTGTATACAGCGATGTTCTATTCGCAAAATCTTTGCCTTTGCACTGCTATTCTACGGACATCATATTTTTATCTAGACTGTCAATGAAGAAACAACTCTTGTTTACCTTTTAGGTTACATTTTTTCAGATTATTTTGCATTCACAATTTTTATAATGTCCAGGCATATATTGAGTAAATCTCTGTTGCATTCTCTGTAACTGTACTGCAGTAACATCTATTTCTTTTGTTATTTTAGGTTTTGTTGTAAATGAATTTGTGACAAAAAGAAGCTGGTTTATCAAAGTAGTCTTTTATTGACACTTCTGTGTTATTTGTAGATATCCAAAAGAGCAACAGAATCTTATGGTGAACAATATTCTCCTTACTGGTGGAAATGTCTCCTACCCAGGAATAAGGGAGCGCCTTGAGAAGGAGCTTCTTGCCATTAGACCATTCCAGTCACAATTTCAGGTAAATGTCCTTCATCCTCCCATTGTCTTTTTTGAGTGTTTGAAAGTGTGAGTGTCCATGTGAAGTGTATCTGGTCTTTAAGGGTTGTGGTTGTAATTGTCAGCACTTGTTGTAGACATTCATTATGTACTTGTGGTGACTTTTGCAGGTACATTTGGCTTCCAATCCAATTCTAGATGGCTGGTATGGTGCACGTAATTGGGCTCTGCAGTATAAGGACCAGGACACAGGGTGGATTTCAAGGACCGAATATGAGGAAAAAGGTGGGGAATATCTGAAAGAACATGGAGCCTCCAATCTGTTCGTTCCTATACGCATCAGTAAACAGACTTCAAGACCTGCTGAGCAAAATAATATAGTGCCTTCAGCACCTAGCCTTGCCTCTGGTGGTGTAGAACTACTTGCTGCTGAATAACAAGAACAAGTGAAGTGGTGGGAGATTTTACCTTGAACATTCAATTGTCTAAAAGACCTGCTGAAGCTATGCAGGGTGTAATCCACTCCCTTGGAGTGGTAATGCGAACAGTAATACAGTGTGAGTGATGTAAGGGGAACATTCATTATGATCAGATGCACACAGTGCTTGTTGCATCTTCATTCTATCACCCTTTTTTATGAGTAGGGATCTCATTTTTTTAGTTTGAGGTTGCAGAGCTTTCACACATTCAGCTCACCTCTTGAAATCCTTTTGTTTTAAAATAAAAGTCTCCATATTGATCATTATTTTGCCACAACGTTTCACAGATAATGCAGCCTATGATGAGACAACATGTCCATTCTCCAAACCAGATCTGTTCCTTTTTTCTTTTTTCAAATTAGTCTTTGACTGTCATTGCTTATCTCTTACCTCTACAAAAAGTTGCACCTGAACACATTGGTTCAATTTACATGAAGACCTGTGTGGAAGACCAACATACTCACAGAAAGTACTAGAATGTCACATTGGACAATGATCACATGTTTTGACTTCAGGACCCAAGCTAGAGAGTTGCGACAGTTGACATGAACCACTGGTTATCAGCTCAGAGGGACAGGCCCTAGAGTCACACCCTCCGTTATGGCCTCTGTCTTTGACTACTTTGTGTTAACTGAGTGTGTCTGACTCAAGCAGCCATGACAGGAGTCTGGTCATCTTCAACCATGATCAGGTTCAATTACCCTAAGTTCTTGTCAATAAGCCGCGGCTTATCTAAGGAAAAAAGTTGTGAAAATGAAAAAATAGAATATCGGCTTATACATAAGTCCGGCTTATACATCCATCGCGGGGGTTGCGTTCCAGAGCCACCCGCGAAATAAGAATATCCGCGAAGTAGAAACCATATGTTTATATGGTTATTTTTATATTGTCATGCTTGGGTCACAGATTTGCGCAGAAACACAGGAGGTTGTAGAGAGACAGGACCGTTATTCAAACACTGCAAACAAACATTTGTCTCTTTTTCAAAAGTTTAAACTGTGCTCCGTGACAAGACAGAGATGACAGTTCCGTCTCACAATTAAAAGAATGCAAACATATCTTCGTCTTCAAAGGAGTGAAGCAAAAAAATCAATAGGGCTGTTTTTTCTTTTAAGTATGCGAAGCATCGCGGCACAAAGCTGTTGAAGGCGGCAGCTCACACCCCCTCCGTCAGGAGCAGACAAAGAGAGATAAAAAGTCAAAAATCAATACGTGCCCTTCGAGCTTTTAAGTATGCGAAGCACTGTGCAGCATGTCTTTTCAGGAATCAGCTTTACAAAAGATAGCAACGTGAAGATAATCTTTCAGCATTTTTAGACGAGCGTCCGTATCGTCTAGGTGTGCGAACAGCCCCCCTGCTCACACCCCCTATGTCAGGATCAGAGAAAGCGCAAGAGAGAGAAAGAGAAAAGTTGGGTAGCTTCTCAGCCATCTGCCAATAGCGTCCCTTGTATGAAATCAACTGGGCAAACCAACTGAGGAAGCATGTACCAGAAATTAAAAGACCCATTGTCCGCAGAAATCCGCGATATATATTTAAATATGCTTACATATAAAATCACAATTTAAATGACCGCTACGCGCTCGTGTTGACTCGGCGACACCCAGAGCAGAAAGAACGCGCTCCGGCCGCTCCAACCGCGCCATGCGGGGAGTGAGAGAGACGGCAATATCTCACACTCTCTCCCCCCTTAAAGAAATTAAATGGGCGCGAGTGAGACCACTGACCTCCCTCCCTTCTATTAGTTATAGGTTATAGTACGTTCGGCTTATCCATGAGTCCGGCTTATCTATGATACGATTTTATTTTAAAAATTCGTATGATTTTTGGTCTCCGGCTAATACATGAGTCCGGCTTATAGACAAGAACTTAGGGTACTATACATTTGCACAAGGAATGGTGCAGTTTTGACAGCATTCTAAAATCCCATACCGCATCCAAAATGGTGGGTTTTGTGGTTTTTGGGTTCAATCAATTTCAGTTCCTCTACTTGTTGTTAGGGGAAGTTTAACCTTGCTTTAGTTAACAGTGTTTCTGAAGCACCGTGTCAGGACTCACTTTTGGGACACAGGCTGCTGCCAGTGGTTGTAAGAGTGGGCCACCTAAGTAACAACACTGCGTAATATTTGTATCCATTTATTTCTGTGAATATAGAACATGGAAGGACCCACGCTCATACAATCGCACTCGATTCACCAATGGGGACCATCACCCTTACATTTGAGCTCATTTCATCAAGGGGGAAGCACTTTTGGGTCCTCAGTAAATTTAAAAATGTAAAACTGGCTCCCAAAGCAGTAACAGTTGAGAAACACTGCCTTATAATACTGCTTTTAATGGCTGGCCAGCCTAATGACATTATACAACAGGTGAATGCCCAACCATAGACTCTTCTTACATTTCCAAATTGAATGTAGGACATACACATTGTTCCTTGGGTGGATGTTCCTCCAACTAAGTAGATATGAGATGTCCTGGGGCCTGATCAGCCGTTGATGTACAGTGGTATACAACTGCTGCCTTGTACGACTGATACGCTGCTTGTATTGCCAAGAATTAGGAGTTTTCTTCAGGAATGACCTCAGTTTGAGCCAATCAAATATTCTCTTGCTCACCTTGCACATGTCTAGCAGTTTGTTTTCACTCTGTCCTTAGTTCCAACTTGGCCTTTAAACAAAAACACATTTATAGTACTTTTTCACTCTGGCCTTGTGAAGCTTTTAAGAAGAAATTTCCGTTTGACACAAGTTTCATAAGCTAAATCCATGAAAAATGGGCAGGAATCTTTTTCAGAATAAAGTGGACCATCCGCCTGCTGTGATTAAGCTTCTTAGCATGACTGTAGCAAGAAGACATTATAAACTGATGATCATCACAACGTGAACAGAGAAAATAAGAAATTTGTGCTTAGGTGGTCCGTGGAGCCATTTATTTGGTCAACATTGTCACCAAGTGGCCTAGAAAACTGTTTGTTATTATGGAAAAACTAGCTAACATAGCTGAAATACCCGGTGTTGCCCAGGAGGAAAATAAAGTGTTTTTTTTTTATTTTGTTTGAGAAAAATATAATTAAAAAAAAAAACACAACTTTAAAAATAAATTAACAATGAAGACTCACTCACGTGCTTGTCTAGCAGTCTTGTATGTAATCATCCAGTTGACCCTCGGAACTAGACAACTTTATTTAATTTCAAAAGCAACCGGGTCGGGGTGGTGCTCAAAAATAAATAGTCACCTCCAGTTCACCCTCTGGTGGTCGTTCCGACTGTCAACTGGATGATAACATGCATACAAGACTGCAAGATCACCCCCCACCCTACCCAGAAGGGAGTGGGTTAGGGTTGATTTCACCCTACAGTATTTTTAGTCAACCAATGAGAAACGTGTACCAAGTTTCATGAAGTGATGCTGGAACATACGTACTTTGACTTTTATACATGTAAATGAATAGGGAATAGCCGGCCACGGAGTCGGTGCTGTGTTATCACTCCAGAGTCTTGGGGTCTGGACACCATGTGGAGTTTCCTCTTCTATTAGAAGGATTTGCATGTTCGGCCCTGTTTGAGTGTGTCCTGTGATGAACTGGCAGTGTTGGTTTCGGCCTTGTACCTGATGCTTCCATAAAGTGCTGTGGTTTTCATTGATCATAAAAATTTGATTAAGTGGGTTTTGAAAATTGTTGGATGAAGTTTCGTCAAGTGTAAAGAATGATAAACATCAAATATACAATTCACCTGAGTGACATGTTCTTGCTTTCTGTGACATGGAATGTCATAGTAGAGATTTGACTAGTGCTTGCAAAGTGTAAGGAACAATAACAGCACCCAGACCCCACTAACTAACAATTTATTTATAGCACTGCTGCCTCATAACGTGATAGACTTGGGTTCAGTTCCTGCCTTAGCTACCATCTGCGTTGAGCTGGCATGTTCTGCCCACCCTGTTTCTCCAGATGCTTCAGCCATTATCATAATTGTGTGCAACTTGGGTTCACTGGCCCCTCTACACATATCCAATGAAAAGGGGAGTTTGTGTGGGCTGACATGTCTTCAGCAGTGGACTCGTGTCTCTGCCAGGGTTGGTCTCTACTCCAAGCCTGCCAGTTTACACACTGATCTCTTAAAAAAAAAAAAGGAGTAAAGATATGGATGAATGAATTCCCTGGGGGGTTTGCCAGCCTAAGTGATCCAAGAAGAATTGTAATTTTTCCATAGGAAAAAATTGGCTCCTGCAAATCCTCTACACTAAAGCTCATGGGTTAATATTTAACTCAAGTTTATGGAACTCCATACTGCTATTCATTTAACAAGATAAGTGTGCTAATGTATGTTAATGATGTAAGCTTGTGTGCTCTTTGGTGGCTGTGTGTTGAAAGAGCCTGATGTTTAGAACATATTCAGACACCTTCAATTTTTCCACATTTTATGTTGCCACCATGTGCTGAAGTCATTTAAATTCATTGTTCTCCTGATCAAGTAACACTCAATACCCCAAAAATGTCAAAGTAAAAACAGGATTTTAGATATTTTTACAAATGTATCAAAAATACAAAACTGAAATATCCCATATTTAGAACCTTTCCTTATGACACTTGAAATGTGTTAAGGTGGCTCCCATTCTTTTGATAATCATTAAGATGTTTCTGCACCTTGTTTGGAATCCACCTGTGGTCCATTCAGCTGACTAAACATGTTTAGGAATGGCACACCTCTGCCAATAGAAGGACCCACAGTCGGCAATTTGTCTCCGAGCAAAGACCAAGCCATGAGAAGGCCAAAGGAACTGCCTGTAAAGCTTAGAGACAGGATTGGGTCAATGCACAGATCTCGGGAAGGGCTACAAAAGTTTATGTGGCATTGAAGTTCCCGCAGAGCACAGTGGCCTTCATTATATTTAAATGCAAGAAGTTCAGAACAACAACCTAGAGCTGGCCACTCTGAGCAACCACAGGATAACGAAGACTAAGAACCCAATGATCACTCTGACTGAGCTTCAGGGAACCTGTATAGAGATGGGAGAAAATTCCAAAAAGATAACAACCATCACTGCAACACTCATTATGACAGAGTGGTCAGACAGAAGCCTCTTCTCTGTAAAAGACACATGAAAGCCCACTTGGAGTTTGCAGAATGGCACCTAAAGAACTCCCAGACTATGAGAAACAAGAGTCTCTTGGTTTGATGAAACCAAGATTGGCCGCATATCTGGCAGAAACCAGGCATCGCTCATCATCTGCACAAAACCATTCTATGGGTGAAGCATGGTGGTGTCAGCATCACGCTGTGGGGTTGTTGTGTTGTTCTTGTTTGTGGCAGGGACTGGGAGATTAGTTACAGTTGAGGGAAGGCTGAATGGAGCAAAGTACAGGGATATCCTTAATGAAAATCTTCTGCAGAGCACTCTGGGCCTCATAATGATGGCAAGCAGAGAGAAAGGAGAGCTCAGGAGTGGCTTAGAATATCACTGACTGGCCCAGCCAGAGCCCAGACCTTTACCCAAACACCTCTGGTGAAACCCAAAATAGCTGCCCACCTACAGCCTCCATCCAACCTGAGAGAACTCGAGTAAGATCGGCAGGGAAGAATGGCTGAAAATGACCAAATCCAGGTGTGTGAAGCTGTAATCGCTGCTGAAAGGGCACCAAACACATATTGAGCAGAGGAAATGGTCAGAATACTTGAGGCAATGGCAAGTGTCTAAAATCCTGAACACACTCCATAAACGACACTGACCAGAATCATCAAAACCAACCCGTCCACAGCTTTTAAAGGGCCACCTTCTGGCCCGCGTCTGTATACCATAGCACATCACAGGTGATTTGGGTGGGCTGCCTTCTGGAGGGTCCACTCTGCTGTGACATTCCACTTGGTTAAACATGGGAGCATTGTGTCTAAGTGAGCCACCCTAACACCCTGCCAGGCCCCAAGCACTAATCTTAGTCGGTGGGTTGTGACGGTGTTAAAAATAGACGTGTGCTTAAATAATGTAGCCGTGCTCCTTCAGGGAGGTGAACAAGCACGTTATGTGAAATTCAGGTCAGCCGTCTAATGTCTCATCTCTGGATTGATTTAGCATTTCAACTTTACTAAATGGAGTGCTGATGAAATATTCAAGTGCGTGTGAACATGTCTTGGAGTGGGCTGAAATGCATTTGGCCCAACGTCACGCCTCGTCAGTGAATTATTGCTGAGAGTTGGGAGCACCGGCATGTCAGCGGGCATCACATCAAACTGCCATGTACAGTAACTGCCGCTGCTTATCTGCTGCGCTAATGCTTCTGTGTACAATGGCATGGGACACAACAGCATAGAGGAAGAGGATGAATGCTGCCATTGTTTTAACAGCCTGAGCCTGCAAGTGCATACAGTGGATACAAGTCAGCGTTCTGAGGATCAGGTGGTTGATGGGTTCAACACCACCAGTTACACACCTCCCAAATCCTAAAGGCAGCCATGTTTGGTTAACTGGTGCCTCTAAACTGGCCCAGTGTGGGTGAGTCCATGCGCTTTCCTTGCAATCAAGGACACAGCTTTTTAGTGCCCATAAAAATCAGTCAAAATAAAACTTGAGTTTCCCTCCTTTCATATTCACATGCCCACCCCAGGGATGATTTCCTGTTAACTTGAATGACTGCTGTGCACTGACACCCTGTTCAAAGTGACTTCTGCCCCATGAATGTTAACGAGATAAGCTTGTGCCCCCCGTGACTCTGAAGCGGGTTGTCCAGGCACCACACTAGATGGGGTTTGGGGGTGGCATGTGGGGTGACCACCACAGGCCCCGTGCCTAAGGGGGCCCCGCTTTTGATGTCCGCGTGTCCCGTTCGAGCGGATTTGTCAAGTTATATTCTCCAGTATATATATATCGTATATACTCATGTATAAGTTGGGTCGCAAAACCCGAAAAATCGACCATTTAATCAGACCCTGACTTGTACGCCCATTCAAAAGTGCAACATTTATATATATATATATTTTTTTTTTTTTTTTTTTTACATCTTCTTGCCTCCTCCAATTTCGCACCAGTTTCTCAGACATATCGAATTTTGTTGCAGCAGCGCAGTTTCCAATTTCTTTCTCCACTTCAACAACATTTAATTTAAAACCAGCTTCATATTGTTTTCTGATCAAACGCTCCATCGTAGATAAGAGATGCTCTTACAATAAAAGTGTATGAGGGTGTGAGATACAAAAAACACAAATCAGTGCAAACGTCGCTTCAGAATAGTTCGGGTATTACTGTGTGGTCACGTAGTCACAATAAATAGAAATAAAGGCCGTGTGCTCCGTGGTTACTCTCTCAGGTGGGTGTTAGCATATCGTAATCTCTTGGACCAATAGCATGAGTTTTCCGTATTTGACCTATACGACCGGCATTATAAAATATCAGGAATCTATACGGTAATATCAAGCCCCGACTTATCTGTGGTAGAACTTATCCGCTAGTATATACGGTATTTGAGACGCTTCTAAGAGGAACCCTTTTAAAATCCCTCTTCAAGGTCAAATTCTATACATGTACGTTTTTGAAAACATTCCATAGTCCACCTTCATTGCCCGAAAATGGTCGCCAGTATAATCCCTTCCTAAAACAGGTCTAGCCCATTAGTCACCTGGGTTTGGCATCTCCTATCTACTGCATAGAAAAAGACATTGCATCCAGATTAGACTACAAAGATGTCATCAACAACTTTTCCAATCGGAAGGCAAGAAAAGTGGATTTTTGTCTCTGAACTTGGAAACTGGTAAGAGATTTCATGATGATATTTGTAGGCCATAAACATGTCCAAATATTAATGCACACAAACATGTATCACTAATGGTAACCGGCTGACATGACATCAGCGTAAGTTATGACTATGACATCCTGCATATCGAGACTCAAGAGTATACTTGCAATTTGGGTACGTTTTCTAGAAGAGGCCCTGCTGATTTCCTCATGACACTGCATCACATTTCGCACTGTCGTGGTATTGTCATGAATTATGAATTGCACTTTTGTAATAGATTACTAGGGGGCTCTGCCCCCTGCTCGCTTCGCTCGCCAATCCCTGGGCGGGCACTACGTGCTAGCCACTTCACATATCTGCCACTCGCATATGGGGAGGTGGATATACAATTTACACATTCTTATTTTCATGACAATTGTTACATATGCATAATAGAACTAACTATTTTACATTACAGCGAGTAATTAACCATATTAAAAAATAATAAACTGCGGTGGGGTGGCGCCCTGCCCGGGGTTTGTTTCCTGCCTTGCGCCCTGTGCTGGCTGGGATTGGCCCCAGCAGACCCCCGTGACCCTGTAGTTAGGATATAGCGGGTTGGATAATGGATGGATGGATGGAAAAAATAATAAAACGTAATAAATTGAAAGAAAATTGTGTTTCATGTTGCGTTAGAGGTATCCGTTGTGTTATACGATTTTGTTCTGTTTGGCTTTGAAATTAACACACATACTTTTTAAACTTTCACTTTTACTGTAAAACAATATTTGAAATATTTGAATTTTGATTCTGTGCTTGGACTTACATCGTGACAACGCAACATAGTGAGTGAATATCGTTACTTTTTCTCTAATAAATAAACCGACTTTTTTGAATGTTTGTCCCTATGATTTGTTAATTGTCTTTGCAAAATCTAATCTAACAGGAAATGGTTAACGTTTTGATATGAATGGTATATCAAGATCTCCTTTGGTGTCTAATGTTATTCCCTTACGATGTACTACATTACCTTTCTTGGATACGTCCTTCTTTCTACAGCAATTTGTGCAGAGGAAGACTGGACAGTGTTAACGGTTGTAAATATTCTTCGGATATTGTAAGCTGATGATTTCTTCTTCCGCACGATCACCACATCTGTTTCAGCATAGTCTATTGATACGCATTTAACCAATTTGCTGTGTAACCAATCAACAATTTTCACGTTAATTCGTTTGACTTCATCGTTTCCTGGTGTTAGGATTGCCCGTGTACTCATTTCTTCTGTTGATAACCCTTCGGGATTAAATTCTTCAATAAGATTTGGACATGATACGTCTTGTTTCATTGGGAACTTAAAGTGAGAAAAACGTAAAAATTCATAAGAGCTGAGAGTTCAAGAACTGTGTCTGACAAAAGCATTCACACGAGTGAGGGGTGTGTGGCCCGTGGGAGTCTTTGAAAATGGTTGTGAAGATGGTGGGACCTAAAAAAATCTCTAGGCAATAGTCTCATCTCGTCTTGTCTCAAGATTTTCTTTTATAATAAAGGGATATCGTTATATTTTCATAAAGTCCACGTGTTATCTTGCAAAAATTTAACTGAATAATGTAATAAGACTGCGGTGGGTTGGCACCCTGCCCGGGATTGGTTCCTGCCTTGTGCCCTGTGTTGGCTGGGATTGGCTCCAGCAGACCCCCGTGACCCTGTGTTCAGATTCAGCAGGTTGGAAATTGGATGGATGGATGGATGGATGTAATGAGAAAATCCGGTGTATATTAACATTATTTTTGTTAAATTCGCGTGCAAGTTTATACAGTCCACACGTACCGGTAACAGTGTTTGATGTAACCGGCCCCGCACACCCCTAAGGCCGCCTCTGGGGCTGGCGTCCACTTTCTTAACACACTTTGCACTGTAGGCTGGCAGGGAGCTGGACACTGGGCACAAGGCCCTGACCCTACCATGGAAGGCACACCATTGCTTCACATAGCAGCTTGCTTGGCCTATTTTTGGGTCTCCACATTACCTAATGTGCTTGGCTTTGGGAAATGGGGAGCCAGCGACAGAACTGAGTAAAAGCAACGTGGCAAGCAGATGGGGCCTGGAGGTGTGAGTCGGCTACACCATCCACTGTGTTCCTGTCACCCATGAATACATGGAGCGTCCGGGCCAATGGCTGGCTCTACAACACTTGGTGCAATGCAGGACCCAGTCCTGTGTGGAATTCCAGTTTATTACTTGGCACACACACTCGGCCAGTCTATCAGGAGCCTAACAGACCTGTGTTTGAATCTCTGGGAGGAGGCTGAACCTGACAGACAAATCTGCGCTGTTACATTTATATTTTTTACATTTTAGCAGACACATTTCTACAACATGACAACATAATCAAGACATCTTTAGTTAGGGGTTTGTTTTGAAACAGGGCAAGGTTACAAAAAATGACCAGAACAAGTGGAAAATGTTCTAGACCCTGGTGTCATCCCCCACTTTATCCCATGTAAGTGTCTTTGCATCCCACCAAGGCAGGTGGGTCCTCCTTTGCTGAACTAAGCAGGATTTCCAGAGCAGGGTGGGGGAGTAGTTGTCCCCCTTTGTGAGTTTAGCATGATTGTCAGAACCGAGGACGAGGTGGTCCCCCCTTGGTGAATCGAGCACAATGGTCAAAGCGGTGACGTACCGGGTGACCCACTACCATCATAAAGAACAGCAACTCACAACCCACCAGCAGCAGCCTGTGACCCGACAAGGAAGTTGAGAAGGACTGCTGTAGACCCTAAAAGTAAGCGATCATTAAACTAATTCAAGACTAATTAACCTTACGTTAGCAGCAAAAAGAACCAAATATCAGTACCATGAGCAGCTAGGAAGGTGTTAACAAAACAAGAAAGTTTTTAAAGGCTTTATAAACGCTCTAAGATGTTCAGATGAATGTGGGCAACTCGTCTCACCAGAGGAAAACCACTGACTTCCGGAAGGCAGATGTGAATGACTTGATCTTGACGAGTGCTGCTGCAGGGGGTTGATAGAGGGGGGCAGCAGATTGACCTGAGAAGAAGAGCGACATGAAAACAAGATGTGTCACTGCATTGTCACTTGACAGCACTGGCCGGTACCACTGTCTGTAAGGAGCTGCAATAGTTAAGGCACGTTGTGACCTGAGCCTGGACCAGAACTTCAGCTGCATAGTCTGTCAAATATGGTGCGATGCAGCAGATGTTTTACAGCGAAGTGAATCTGCACGAACAAAAGACCAGCATGGTGTAATCAGTCAAAGTTAGCCGGGCATCACCCCAGGGTTACCTGCCGACTTGGCAAGTGCTAAGGATAGTAAGCCCAAGTGTTATGTTTCAGGCAGAGTTTATTCCCTGGCTTTCAGTGTATTTCACTTTTTATTAGATAGATAGATTGGGAGAAGGATGCTAAGGATAGAGCTGCCAGGGAAGAGGAAAAGAGGAAGGCCTAAGAGAAGGTTTATGGATGTGGTGAGAGAGGACATGCAGGTGAGCTATCTGGTGCATGGGATGACATGTTTGAACAGCTGAGTGGATGGGGACTTTGAAAGTGCCCAGTGAAGACCAGAGGGACAATGGGGTTTTTATTTTGATTTGTTCATTTGTTACTTTATATCTGTGATGAACCTTCACTTGTTCTTCCGACGTTTTATCAAACCATTACTTTTCATTTACAACTCTTTTCTTCAATTGTATATCAGTTTAGGAGGACAAAAAGAGTTGTCCTGTGTCATAAAAGACAATAAATAAATCTAATAAGGGATTAATAACCAGATAGATAGATAGATAGATAGATAGATAGATAGATAGATAGATAGATAGATAGATAGATAGATACTTTATTAATCCCAACGGGAAATTCACAAACTCCAGCTGCATATTGATAAAAAAACAATATTAAATTAAAGAGTAATAAAAATGCAGGTATAACAGACATTATAGTATTATTACATTACATTATTATTATTTGTGTTGATTTTAAATGAGTTGTTAGGAATTAGACGCATACTTTTTTGTTCATTTTTTAATCTGTCTTTATTATTTAGTATTTATGGTATGTCTCATCTCATCTTCCCACAATGCTTTTTCCTGGTGAGGATTAAGTTGGCTACAGATTCCAGCTCTTCTGGGGGTCACCCCAGGTGTCTCCACACCAGCCAAGAGATATAATCCCTCCGGGATGCCCTGGGTCTGCCACAGGATCTTTGCCCAATGTCGACATGCCTGGGGCAGCCATCCAGGGGGTGTCCTCTCAACGTACCCAAACCACATGAGCTGGCTCCCCTCAATCCGGAGGAGCAGTGACTCTACTCTGAGGTTCTGACCCCATCATGGAGTGTCCGCCCAGTGAAGAAACCTCATTTCTGCTGCTTGTACTCACGGCCTTGTTCTTTTTATCATTAACCACAAGAGTTTTGTCTTTAGACTCAGAATGTATTTTGTATTTACGTATGTTTACCTGAGTCATCTTGTGTTCTGTGGCCAGGTCCACCATGATACTGTGAAAGAAAAATTAACTGCATGCAAGTTACTAAGGGTTAAAAGCTGACAAAGCTGTTTTGCTATAATGGCAGGTTATTCATACAGGCGTCTGTCATAAGACAGGGTGCAGTAGACTGACCCAGGACAGCTTCCTCTTTGGGAACGCGTCTGTCAGACACAGGAAAGATAACCTTTCCTTCTTTATGGCCCCATCTGACACGTACACAAAACAGAAACAGATGGCCCATTTCTGTAATAAAAATGAAATGCTTAGGTAAATGATATTATGCTTTTTGAGAAGTAAGGGGAAGAGGGAAGGGAAGAAAAATATAAAGCCGACCGAAAAAGAGAAATTTGCTCTTCTGCTTGCAACACATGAATCCAAGTACTCATCTGGGACTGAATAAAAAGCTATTCCTGTCTTCCTCTGAGGCTTCTTCCACAATACCACTACTTAGGACCACCCAAAGCCTTTTATACTCTTTCTGAGGATTAAGGCAGGCAGAGTGTCATTGAGACTTGTCAAGTGCAGTTCACTGTCGACGCTTGCTTTGTGTCTTTGTTGTATATTTTTGATGAGTTTGTATGCAGTAATATTTCTTTTGTTTATGATTTTCAGTGTTCTTTTATTTGTTTTTTTTTTGTTTCTGTATCTAAGCCTGTGTTATGCTCCATGTGTTTTGTAGATGGTCCCCCAAGAGACGGGGCCCCCTGCCCTATAAATCCCGAGGGTCTTCCACAGTTCCCGATTGGGGGGGGTCGTGAGTTTACTTGCATTTATTGATATTCTGTGATTTATTGGATTTCTGGATTTTTGTTGGTGGCACGGTGGCGCAGTGGGTAGCGCTGCTGCCTCGCAGTTGGGAGACCTGGGGACCCGGGTTCGCTTCCCGGGTCCTCCCTGTGTGGAGTTTGCATGTTCTCCCCGTGTCTGCGTGGGTTTCCTCCGGGCGCTCCGGTTTCCTCCCACAGTCCAAAGACATGCAGGTTAGGTGGATTGGCGATTCTAAATTGGCCTTAGTGTGTGCTTGGTGTGTGGGTGTGTTTGTGTGTGTCCTGCGGTGGGTTGGCACCCTGCCCGGGATTGGTTCCTGCCTTGTGCCCTGTGTTGGCTGGGATTGGCTCCAGCAGACCCCCGTGACCCTGTGTTCGGATTCAGTGGGTTGGAAAATGGATGGATTTTTGACCTTCTGCTCTGTTTTTGTCATTGTACCTGATTCTGTATTGAGACTGTGTTTACTTTGCATTGCCTTATTGTTTCAGGCAACTCCTTTGTGACTTTTGTGCTGTTTGGAGCTTCACAATATTACCAAGCATTTTTTTGTGAAAAATCTGTCTTTTTATTTTGTAAAAGGTCCATTTGTGTTTGCCCCTCTGTCTAGCTGGGGTTTGATGTGAAATTCTTCCTTAGTGGGCATTTTCAGAAGTGCTTTATTTGAACTCGTAATTCCTGACATTCAGTATTGTACAGTTGTGCTTGAAAGTTTGTGAACCCTTTAGAATTTTCTATATTTCTGCAAAAATATGACCTAAAACATCATCAGATTTTCACTCAAGTCCTAAAAGTAGATAAAGAGAAACCAGTTAAACAAATGAGACAAAAATATTATACTTGGTCAATTATTTATTGAGGAAAATGATCGAATATGAAGTATTTGTGAGTTGCAAAAGTATGTGAACCTCTAAGATTAGCAGTTAGTTTGAAGGTGAAATTCGAGTCCGGTATTTTTTGGACTTTTAGAACATGTCCCATTTTAAAACTTGTGCAGGTTGAAGCCTATCGTTTGAGTTTGGAGCCAGGCTGTCTAGGGTGAGACCAGTGCAGTCCTGGTCTGGGTTTCTGCTTATTTTGAGGCCTGTTCACCACTTTCCACCATTTGGTTTCACTGTAATCACAACACAATGGACCAGCTGGGATCATAAGCAGCTCAGTCTTCGACAGGTTGATTTGGAGTTCCTGTATCCCTGTGTAAGATGTCAATGATACATGCTACGATTCTAGCCAAAATAGTGGTATCTTCAGGAGGGAATAACAGGTACAGTTGGGTATCATTGGCACCCGTAATGTAAGAAGCCATGGGACTTGATTATCGGACCTAGTGAAGAGATGCATAAGGGGAAGAGAAGAGGGCCCCATGAGTACCTGATGTGACTGTAACACCTCTCCCCTCATGATAGGATCTGCCCGAGAGGTAGGATTTAAACTAAGAGAGTCATCCCAGTGATGTCCAGTAGAGGGTGGTAAGGAGGATGTGATGGTTTACAATGTCAGGCACTAAATTAAGAAGAATGACAATAGATGACACGGTGGTAGCTTTAGTCAACTGCAGCATGTCGACAACGGTTAGCAGAGCTGTCTCATAGCAATGGTGGCTCTTGAAGCTGAACTGGTTACATTGGAGCAGATTTTTTGCCAGAGGAACGAAGACCCGGGTGCATCACTCACCCCTGTTGTGTTTCCCATAAAGAGAAAATGTGTTATGTGGAGCAGTATTCTCCAACCTCTGGTCCATAGACTGATATTGGCCTGGCCCACAAACATCAGTGAAATACCTAGGTCATGTTCTTTTCCGATCACATTGCAAATGAAAAAAAATATGTTGTGTCTGGTCATTCAAAACCCAAACTCCACTCTGCCTGGTTCTTTAAATAAACTGTACAACATCTGGATGCTCAAAACTCCAACCAAGAGTGGACCAAGTCTCCGATCTAATGTTAGTAAATCTGGACACACAAAGCTCACTTCTGATGTAATGTTGGTACATCTTGATGCCCTAAACTCCAAGGAGGAAACCCACCTCGATTTCTGAGCCAGTGTAAGTAAACCTGGGCAACCAAAACTCAAAGGAGGACCTACACCTCTGATCTGATGTTCGTATTCTTGACATTCTAATCACCAAGCGTGAAAGCACACTCTCTGATCTAATGTTAGTAAATGTTGAAGCGCAAAACTCTGAGAGGGACTGAAACCCTGCCTCTGTGCTCTGATCTAATGACGGTAAATCCTCCAACTATTAGGAAAACGAACTTAAAAAGAGGGTGCTGACACTACAGGCAGTGGTTGGAATTATTATGATACAGAGTAAATATGTTTCTCTGCGTGTGAAGATCTTCTCAGTCTTCTGCCAGTTCACAAGTCAAAATCTTTGAAAGCGGCTGAAGTAGAGGATTCTCAGTTTATCTTCTACGTGCTGCACACATTTCACAAAACCACATACAGTATTACAAATGTCTCCATAAGGGCCCCTAAACAGCAGGCAAAACAGTGCCAGTGATGTTCTTTTATCATCTAATCCTGTTATTTTCATTACAGATCCTTTCCCAGGAATTCTGCACAATTTAGAAATCAACGGCGATGCATGCCAGTCCATCACAGGGCATGGCCACTCACAAACCAGCCCTACTTGTACATCGTTCAGATGTGAAAAAGGCAAAACGCACACACATAGCATTGCAACCAGGAACTGAGCCGCGATCGCTGGTGTTATGCAGGTGGCTCAACTCACCAAAGTATGGTGGTCTTCATCAAGAAGAGTACCAGAGCTGTAAGGCACTAATTCACCCTGGGTCTCACCAAGCGTGACTATTCTTTCTTTATTTTTTGTTATTTTTTTTAATAATGATTTTGTAAATATTATTGACTTTGTCTTCTTATTCATGTTGTCTGATTTGATTTATTTTATTTTGTTTAGTGCTACATTCTTGCATATGAGTTGGATTAGTTTTGTGGTGTTCTAGCTGCCTTTGTGTTGAGCCTAGGGAGGTGGGGCCACTCTGATATTAAAGTCAAAGCAACAAGACACATTAGCTGTTTCGGCATTGAAATTGTTCCTGTTATTTGTGTGGTAAAGAAGATGTGGTGATCATGGGAGTTTTTAACCTATAAGTGTTGTCTGCCCTGCCTGCTTGATGTCAAGCGACCTACAGTATAGGGACAAATAAGGGCATTATTAAAAATGAAATACGAAAAAGATAACATTTTAAAATGGCCAAAAAGTCTGATCTAGGTTAAAGGAAAAACTGAAGACAAATCAAAAATGAAGCTGAAACAGACAACAAACCACAGTGGACCCAATGGGATCTGACCAGTTGTACCAAAAGAAATGACAGGCACCCACCTTAATAAAAGGATAAGTGGTGTGTGTGTGTGTATGTGTGTGTGTGCATGTGTGTGTGTCTGTCTGTCTGTCTGTCTGTGTGTTCACTCAGTTGCTATGTCTCTGTCATTCAAACAGACGGTGCATCACAAACATTAACATTGCTTTTACAAAATCCAATGCCAAATGGCATATAACAGAATTGTATGCATTGCATTTGTCATTCAAACAGATGGTGCATCACAGACATTTGTACTAATGCACTTTTTTACTACAAAATATTTCTGATGCACCATCTGCTGGAATGACAAATTCCATACATTTTATTACTACATGCATTACAAAATATATTCCAATAGATGGTGCACTGCAAACATTAATGCTGAGTTCCATGTTGATTACTTAGATATCAACCCGCCTTAGACGGGTAGCATAGCTAGTCATTTATAAACCATTTTTATGTAATTATGTACCTTTTCCTCCATGAATGTGTTCTATAATGTGTTATGTATCCATCTAGATATCTGTTATGAAATGAAAGATTATTAAAATGATGTTCTTGACTCCCCAGGTTTTGTACAATATTTTTAAAAGTTTGAACATTTTATTCTGTGGCTAAGGTTTTGTCATTTTTCTCTGTGCAGGAAGGGAAAGGTTAATTTTATTTACATTATGTCCTTTATTTACCGAGTCACTCTTTTGTGAATCTATTGCTGTACTATGGAGCAATTCCTGGTTGCCAGCAGCGTAGTTTTGCATGACATGACGTACAACAGCATTAGTGTGACACGTTGTATGACATGACATGTCCTTCATTATCTGTGATCTGTGAACTTCCTACACAAAGAATTGTACACGTTTATTTTCTCTCTAATCTCCAGATTTTGACATTCTTGTACAGTAGGTCCTTTTATACTACAAGCTTGTTTAGTGTTTTTGACTTTGTTATTTTGGGTCTCTTTGTCCTCCCTGTCATAGTTTGGTATGATTTTAGGTCCTCAGACGGCACCATTATCGACATGATGAGATAAAAGGATGGCTATGAGTTCAAATCCTTATCTGATCTTTGAATATACCAAGACTGTAAAGAAGTTAAAGTTTATCATTGTGCTCTTTTCTCGCATATACTTTCGTTTTTGATCCTCTTGATCTCTTGACCTCGATTATTGTCTCTCATGTTGGGCTTTGGTTTGCTTTCCACCTTTGTTTTGGTTTTTGTACGTTTCTCCTAGTTTTGATCAAAAAGTTTATCTGCCATTTTGCTGGCTGCACACTCCAGTAATGATAGTCAATTTGATTTTAACTTTGTTTCACATTCTAGTTTCATTCCTCTCTGTAATTTTCTGTGGTTAGTTCTGAGCATAACAAAGTCTGTCTGTCTACGGGCATCAAAGTGACAATGCAGAATGCTGTAGAACTTCACCAAACTGTTAGGTGGAACAGGTGGAACTACACATGACAGCCAAAACCGTGAGAGCTACTAATGGTGCCGGGCTCATTAGTCGGGAATCAGGCACTGCAGGAATACCAAAGAGAGAGATCTGCTGTGTTGGTCCTAGAATTTTTAAAGTGTGTTCCATATGGAAGTAACCAGTGGTTGTGGTGTAAAGGCTGTTCCCTGCCAGTTGCCCTCTGAGCTGAGAGTTGGGATGCCGATGGGATAAAAGCTCAACAAGGGGAGAAATAGTGCAGCCAGAGTACAGGAGGAGACAAGAAGTTTTTGGTGTTTGAGGTGAACCTGCCACCATACCTGCTAATGTAAAGTCTTTTCTGGATTTTGACTCCTGGTAGACTGGCAGTGTATTAAATGCTGATCACTGCTTGCTGCTCCTCATTGGTGCAAAAGGAGATTGGAGCGGCCATGTTTACTCCTAGAAAACAACAAGAGAAACTGAAGCTTTACCTGTGTGACCACAGACACACACCATGTCTCCAGCTGTGCTTGGGGAAAGCTGTACAGCCAAATGAAACAAAATGATCACATTGACTTACCTTCATATCTATCTATCTATCTATCTATCTATCTATCTATCTATCTATCTATCTATCTATCTATCTATCTATCTATCTATCTATCTATCTATGTATCTATCTATCTATCTATCTATCTATCTATCTATCTATCTATCAGTTTGGTTATGTCTTTTATGACACAGGAAAACTCTTTTTGTCCTCCTAAACTGAAATACAATTGATGAAAAAAAGTTGTATATGAAAAGTAATGGCTTGTTAAAACGTCAGAACAACAAGTGAAGGTTCATCACAGATATAAAGTAACAAATGAATAAACCAAAATAAAACCCCCATTGCCCCTCTGGTCTTCACTGGGCACTTTCAAAGTCCCCATCCGCTGTTCAAACATGTCATCCCATGCACCAGATAGCTCATCTGCATGTCCTCTCTCACCACATCCATAAACCTTCTCTTTGACCTTCCTCTTTTTCTCTTGCCTGGCAGCTCTATCCTTAACATCCTTTTCCCAATATACCCAGCATCTCTCCTCTGCACATGTCCAAACCAACGCAATCTCGCCTCTCTGACTTTGTCTCCCAACCGTCCAACCTGAGCTGACCCTCTAATGTCCTCATTTCTAATCCAATCCATCCTCGTCACACCCAATGCAAATCTTAGCATCTTGAACTCTGCTACCTCCAGCTCTGTCTCCTGCTTTCTGGTCAGTGCCACCGTCTCCAACCCATATAACATAGCTGGTCTTACAACCGTCATGTAGACCTTCCCTTTCATTCTTGCTGATACCCGTCTGTCACAAATTACTCCTAACACTCTTCTCCACCCATTCCACCCTGCCTGCACTCTCTTTTTCATCTCTCTTCCACAATCCCCATTACTCTGTACTGCTGATCCCAAGTATTTAAACTAATCCACCAGCTCTACTCCCTGCATCCTCACCATTCCACTGAACTCCCTCTCATTCACACATGTATTCTGTCTTGTTCCTACTGACCTTCATTCCTCTCCTCTCTAGAGCATATCTCCACCTCTCCAGGGTCTCCTCAACCTGCTCCCTACAATCGCTACAGATCACAATGTCATCAGCAAACATCATAGTCCACGGGCACTCCTGTCTAATTTCGTCTGTCAACCTGTCCATCACCATTGTAAATAAGAAAGGGCTCAGAGCCGATCCCTGATGTAATCCCACCTCCACCTTGAATGCATCCATCCCTCCTACCGCAGAGCTCACCACAGTCACACTTCCCTCGTACATATCCAGTACAACTCTTATGTATTTCTCTGCCACTCCCGACTTCCTCATACAATACCACACCTCCTCTCGATACACCCTGTCATATGCCTTCTCCAGGTCCACAAAGATGCAATGCAACTCCTTCTGGCCTACTCTAAATTTCTCCATCAACATCTGCAGAGCAAACATTGCATCTATGGTGCTCTTTCTTGGCATGAAACCATACTGCTGCTCACTAATCATCACCTCACTTCTTAACTGAGCTTCCACTACTCTTTCCCATAACTTCATGCTGTGGCTCATCAGTTTTATTCCCCTGTAGTTACTGCAGTCCTGCACATCCCCCTTATTCTTAAATATTGGCATCAGTGCACTTCTTCTCCACTCCTCAGGCATCCTCTCACTTTCCAAGATTCCATTAAACAATCTGGTTAAAAACTCCACTGCCATCTCTCCTAAACACCTCCATGCTTCCACAGGTATGTCATCTGGACCAATGGCCTTTCCATTTTTCATCCTCTTTATAGCTGCCCTTATGTCCTCCTTGCTAATCCATTGCTTTTCCTAATTCACTATCTCCACATCATCCAACCTTCTCTCTCTCTTGTTCTCTTCATTCATCAGCCTCTCAAAGTACTCTTTCCATCTTCTCGACACACTCTCCTCACTTGTGAGTATGTTATTGTTGCTGATGGCTATTACTGCTTGAAATGGACGATTTTTAATTTATTATTCCCATATGACTGCAAAGCCACTCCCTCAGTGTATTAATTGTCAAATCCATTAGCATCTCTTTAATTAGTCATGTAAAAATGCTAATTGGTTATTAGAGAAACCTTTGTGATTACACTTACGCTGATGGAACCTGTCATTCTGTTCAGTAGGGTTGCAAGGTACTGGACTCCCTAAAGTTCAGTTCTGGGTCAAAAGTGGTCAAAATAAAACAGCTTTCTCAGGAAACATGCCTTTTTATTTTTGCAGGATGACGGCTATTCCAAGTGACAGATTGCCCACAAACTGAAGATTTCACACAAAGCTGTCGTAAGAGAAGAGGGCAAATGGGATCTAATCCAGGAGAGAAACAGAGGGGGAATGCAAAGATGGAGAAGAGCCTAAAAGGAGAAGGACATCCGAGTCTGGAGTGTGAGCTACAAACGACTAACAGGTCCTCAGTTGTCCGCTTCTTTAAATACACACCAAATACCAGTATTGTCTGAAACGGTGAAAAGGCAAATCCAGGATGCTGAGCAGAATATGCTTTTCTAATCCCCTTCCACCTGATGTTGCTGTTCTTGCCCCCATTTTAACCGTTCCTCCTTATTTGCCAGTTGTTCATGTGGCTTTTTCGTTGAAACTCTGCCTCTAAGGCTGGCATCATGGAACGATCTTGTTCTGTTTTTTCAAGACAGTAGCAGGCGCCTTTCTAGGAAATCTTTGGTTTCTTGGTTATCTGTCACATAAAATAACCTTCATTCTGCAAAAACAAAGATCACAGCTTACTGCTCTTCTTTGGTGGAGTGGAGCGGCCATGTTTACCTGATCAAGACTAAAAAACTCTACCTAAAGTGTGACCACAGACACACACCAGGCTTCCTCATGTGTGTGGGAAAGCTGCACAGAAAACCCAAACAATTTTATCACAAATGTTGTGGAAAACTAACTCTGCCGCTAAGGCAGGCATCCCGCAATCGTCTTGTCCTCCTTTCTCAAGACAGGAACAGACCCCTTTGTGTGAAATCTTCGGTTTCTTGGTAGTCTGCCTTCATTCTACAAAAAAACAAAACAGTCGACTGAAATGTTTCTTGAGAAAGCTGTTTTATTTTGACCATTTTTTTAATCCAGAACTGAACTTTAAGAATGCCAGGACCTTGCGGCCCAAGTGAACAGAATGACAGGATTCAGCGCTGCTAATGTCATTATAAAGGTTTCTCTAATAACTAATTCGCATTTGACTAATTGAGGAGACGCTGAGGCAGTTGTCCATTCTAACACTGAAGGAACTGCTGCTGAAAAGGGGGCTTTGCAGCCATATATGAATAATAATTTTACAATTTCAAGTAGCTATAGCCATTAATAAACACTAGTAATGAACAATTTAAACTCAAAGCCATTGAATGGTATCTCAGATCAATTTCTGTGTCCAAACTTTTGACTGATAATGCGTCTATCTGTCACGCTCTCTCTCTCTGTCTCCCTTTTGTTTTTTTTTAGAAATTGTCGTATCTTAAAGAAGACAGCTTATCTCAACACTGAATGTCTCCCTAAGGACTGGTGACGGCTTATCTGCCAAATTCCATCAGTGAGTTAGCTGGCCTCACTTATTTCAATCACAGAGAAGGAATGAGCTCTGGGTGGGATGCTAGTCAATCGCAGGACACTCTCCTGCACAGACTCTCTCCAGTGTTTAGTTTCCAGGACACATTCCATGTGGACACAGACACTGACCAGAGTCTAACTCTGCCTCCTGGTGTGCTGAGGTGGCAGCGCTAACTACCATCCTGACTAGCAGCCATAGTCATATTTAGGATGGCTTGATTTTCCTTCCATCCAGGTTACTCAACACCTCCTAAAATAATGTGAGAAAACCATAATGGAAACAGGGCCAAACCTGAGATGGGGTGCCATTCCTCATCAGGTTGCACTCACACACACACCTTTACTGGTCCATTTAAAATCACAGATCCACTAAAATCTATGGCTTCAAACTGGGGAGGAATACAGAGGCCAAGGGAGCGCAAGCAAATGTCACACTGAAGGCGGTCCGCTAGGACTGAAGCCTGCTGTGCCAACAATTCGTCTCAGTACTGCTTTTACTTCTCTTAATGTGTTTGCAATATTTACAGATATCATCCTGCAATGTGGCACCACTAAGAACATTGTAGAAGGAATCGAGAGAAGTGGAGAAGGGCTATGGAGGACAGAGGTATTAAGATTAGTAGGAAAAAGACCGACGGTTTAAAGGACACGAGGGATTACAACTTAAAAGAGTGGGAAAGTCGAGATGTCTCGCATCAACCATAACAAAAACCATAAAATGCAACCCAGTTGGAAAGATTGGGAAAAATGGAGTGTTATGTGACCAAAGAATTACTGCAAGAGTGAAGGGTAAAGTGTGTAAAACAGTGTGAGGTCAGACCAACATTTTTGTATGGATAAGAAATCTGAGCAGTTAAAAAGGAAGCTGGGAGCTACAGAAATGAGGATGTTGAGATGAATGTGTGGAGTAACAAAGACTGAAAAGATTAGGAATGAGCAAATTAGAGGTACAATTCATAGAAAATACTGGAAAGAAGGATAAAGTGGTATGGGCATGTCATGAGAAGAGACGCAAATTACAGTATGTGGGGAGAAGAATTACGGATATGGAAGAAGAGGACGACCAAAATAAAAAGTGGATGGAATGTGTGGAGGAGCATCTAAGGGAGAAAGTGGGGTCAGGCAAGGAATTGCACATCAGACTATAGGGTGGAGAAGGCTGGCCCAATATACATAAAAGTGGGAAAAGCTTGAGAAGAAGAACAATGTGCTTGTAAACCCCCGAGTTCTGTGGATCTCTTTTTTAAAACTGCCGCACCGCACACGCGCCTAAGCTGCGATTCAAAATTCCGTTAGCGGTGCACCCCGCTCCCTTTGCTCATACATTGTTAATAAACCGTTGCTTTGATTGTCAGTATAAACCGAACATCTCCACTCTGACCTACTTACTGCTTTTATTTACAACTGCAACTGTCATCGTTAAGGAGGTTGGGCATACGCTGCCACTCTGGGCAGGCAGAAGGTGTACACTGACCCTTCGCGACAAGCAAATGCCGCTAGCCAATCGGCAAATTTAAAGCTCTAAAGGGAGCCAGCCAGGCCCGATCGTTCCCCTTTCTGTCGTTGACGTGAAAGTGTTCACGGTTTTCACTCCGTTAGGCTCCAAGGACGACGCTGCGCGTCTACCGCCAGTCACGCGACGTCCCATGTAACACATTCCTGCTCTTTGCGTTCCAGTTAACTAAATTTGGCTCCGCTTCCTCGTGGCGATTAGCGGGGCAAGGGAAATTGGACTGGGCGTGGTCACTCCCCGACACGTGTGGCCCCGCCCCCTCGTGCAGGGTCTACGCACGGCGACGGAAAGCGGCACTTTGCTGTCACCGGATCATTATTCGGGAGCGCGGTCCTACCCCTTGAGAAGCCTTCGGCACAAGCCTAAGCGTTTATCGGTCGGCGATCAAAGGAAGAGACACTGATTTCTCAGAGATTTGAAAAGGTAAGCCACACTCGGGGGGCTCGATACTGGGCAGGCTTGGACAGTGGGACTGCTGTGCCCGGGCAAGTGGATCGCTGCGAGGTTGCTTGTTAGACATCGTTGCTATCCCGCGTCTTTTACACGGTTATTTATTTGTGTCATTTCCCCCCAGTGTTACTGGGACACAGATGTTTACGTGCTCTTTTGGCAGGTTATAGATACCCCTGTTTGCCTGCGGGGCGCGATGCTGAAGCAGCCGACTAATCCTGTGGGATTTATTTGCGTAGCTTTGTTAAAGTACCGGGATTTGACAGGGCGTATTGCACGCGTGTCAGGGGCTGCTGTCCGATTCGAGCTGCCATGCAGATGGCGCTTTATTCCTTGGTTCAATCTGGTTTGGGTCTGCACCAACTTTCTTTCTTTCTTTCTTTCTTTCTTTCTTTCTTTCTTTCTTTCTTTCTTTCTTTCCTTCCAATTACAATCGATATTTAGCTAAGCATATTGCAAAAGGCGCTATAAAATATGAAGGCTTAAACGAATCAGTGAAGAAGAGGTGGGTCTTTTTGAACTATGATAACTGATGCTTGAACCCACAAGGTCACAGGTTGACATCACACCCCTGACTTCACATGTGAGCCTGCATGCATTGTGCACTTATATAAGTTTATTAAAATAACTTGATGTTGTTGGCTGTATGATATGAAAACTGGCCAGGACTGATTACTCTTTGTCAGTGGGAATGTGCTGAAGCAGATCTCATTTGCACGTAGGCAGAAGAGAGTGGCTCTTGTGTTCTGTTTTTCAGAGGCCATCGTGGAGGTGGGGGGTATGGGGGGGGTGCTGTCTGTTGGTAGCTGCAGCTTGTGAGGTTACACTTGTCAATCTGAGGTGGGCATGTGAGGCAGGTTTGTGCGCAAGTTCTACTCTGTGACTTCAACAAGGAAGTAATTCGGAGGCGCGCTGACTCTGCTTACAAATGCCAGGAAGCCGTTATGTTCCTGCCCCTTTGTTTGATTCTTTCCTTGAATTGTCTCCATGATCTTGTGATTCCAGGGTTGTGTACTTGCTCTAACCGACTGGTTTCCAGTAAAGTCATTAAGCATGCCTGTGTTACCCAGACCTGTGTTCTGTTGCTAGAAACCCACCGGAAGTCAATTACAATGTTTAGTATTAGGCAGTGACGATGGCTGTTTACCAGTCACTATAACAGCAAATCTGCGTTGCTGACAAAAGTGTGGGGCCTGAGCGGTGAAGACATTTACATTAAGGTACCCGAGACGATGGCGGGAAGGGCACCCTAAGGCCATGCAGGCACGGCACTGTGACTGAACGTGAGGGTCATGACAGACGACAGCACTAAACTGAGGCCTGCTCAAGGGTTTTATGAACCAATCTGTTTCATACGTCACAACCTTTCACTTTAAAATTTATTAGAGTTTCCTCTCTTGTTTGCTTCATATTTCCCTTATATTCTAACCCGAGTTGTCTTAGATATTGAATAATTTTATTAAGCTTTGCCTTGAAACTTCTTCCTTTGTAGAAGAAACATTTAACAGGCATTTGAAAAATTACATATCCCACTTTTTCGTTTCTGCTTCTTACCTTAGTGAACATAATGCTTCACAGTCCTTTCTTTTCTTAAATGTCAGTGTTCCCCATCATCATCTGAAAAGACAACTCTTCCTGTTTAGTTGTTAACATACCTCTCTAGCTTTCTCTTTTGCTTCTTTTTACCAAAGCATGGCATGTATGTGGCACCAATTATTTTCAAGAAGGCCCTGAACGTCTCCCCCACGGCTTGAAGGAGGTCTTGTTTTGCTTCCCAGAGGGACGCTGGCTGTCCATTATGTATAAGCTGGATGGTGCAGGTAGCAGCAGAGTATCGGCACGTGTACAGAGCATAGTGAAATCCTGAAATGTATGTCTGACCAGCATGCGACGCATGGTTATGCCACATGCGAGGTCATCCACTTTTGTGGAGCAGCTCACCAACTAGTGGGTACAAACATGGCTACTGGCATTTAGTAACCAGTACAGAAAAGCCAGGAGTCTATTCCATCCATCTATCCTTCCACTCTTTATCTAATCTAGTGGTGCACATGTCTGCCAAACCGGACACAAGGTGTATATCATTCTGGATGGGGTATCAGTCCATCTTAGGGCACTTGATTGTGCAAACACACTCACCCACTCACAACGGGCCAATTTATATTTACCAGTCCCCCTTGACTGTGGGAGAAAACCACACAAATACAGGCAGAAGATGTTCAACTCCACAGAGGAACTGCCTTAGTTGGACTCAAATCCAGTTCAAATGCTAGCAGCAAATTAGATGGACATCACTACCTAAAAAGATGACTCAAATACCAGGTGAGTCAAGGACAGACATATAGATGCAGACATGCTGAAGGTCTGGTGTGGGGTCCGGCACCTCAGTTCATGCACATGTCAGGGGTGGCACTGCTGGACAGGCAAAAGGTAAGCACAGAGAGTGCAATCAGGGAACAGGAAGAGACAGAGCCACTTGGAGGGCAGTGCCAAGGTGTCAGGACGTGCACATGAAGACCACAGTGCCAGGGGGGGAGAGTCAGCACTGCAGATTCACAGAGAACACCCCCAGAAGCATGTAGATACCAGGGCACAAAGAACATCATCATTATACTTAGAAGGGCATAGGAAAATGTCACCAATGAAGACAAGCAAGGCAGTGGCACAGGGAGTCCATGCAGATAAGTGGGAAAGTTGCATAGTAATTATAATATAATATAATATAATATAATATAATATAATATAATATAATATAATATAATATAATATAATATAATATGGATATGGATGTGACATGTGGTGCAGTGCCTCGCAGTAAGGAGACCAGGGTTCTTGTCCCGTGTCCTCCCTCTGTGGAGTTGACATGTTCTCCCTGTATCTGCATGAGTTTCCTCCCACAGTCCAAAGACATGCAGGTTATGTGAATTTGCGACACTAAATTATCTGTGTGTTTGCTTTGCAATGGACTGGCGCCCTGTCTAGGGTTTGTATCTGACTTGTGCCCTTATGCTATTTGGGATGATAGGCTCCAGCACTCCCCATGACCCTGGTCTGGATTAAGAAGGTTAGAAAATGCCATAGCATAATAAAATATGGTCACAGGGTCAATCTTGTCACATGTACAGAGTGCAGTACTATTCTTGTTTGCGAGTCCCAATGAGCATGCAGCACACCACTACTCCGATGGAATGATCAGAACATACTGCTACCTTACCTCAAAACTTCTGTCCTCCTTATCTGAGAAAACTACCTTCCTGTGAAGATGGATATAATTACCATACCATTTTCTAAGCCCACTTAATCCTAAGCAATGTCACTGTGGGCTGGAGTCTGTCTCAGCAAGCATGAGGGTGCAAGGCAGGAACAATCCTTGGACGTGGCGCTGGACCATCGCACAAGGAACACACCACACACACATACCTGGGCCCAATGCCAATCCACCTAACCTGCATGTCTTTGGAGACACCTGGGATGCAAACCCTGGTCTCCTTGCTGTGAGGCAGCAACACTACCACTCTCTAGATATAAAATAATGGTAAGGAGACCCCTGATGTGCCCGTGTGTGTTCACCCTGCAATGGGCTGATGCCCTTACCTGTGAATGTTCCTGCCTTGTGCTTGATGCTTGCTTGGGTAGGCTCCAGCTTTCCCACAGTCCTGCACTGAATAACTGGTGCTGCAAATGGATGGATTGATGATAGACTAGAAATGTGCTGGTGCAGTGGTTAACATTGATCCTGCATCCTAGTTTCAAGTCCCAATCCCAGCCATTATCAGTTTGCATGTTCTCCTTGTGTCTATTTGGGTTTTCCCAGCATACTTGTGTGCTCCTCTAATGTCCCTCCAGTTTAGTGAAATGGTGACTGTAAACCAGCTTCATGCAACTTGTTGTGTGTGCTGTGTTGAGGGCCCTGAGATGGAGAAAACTATGGACCACAGTACTTGCAAATCACAGCAGCATCAGTGAGCACCACCTTTGCACATGAAAAATAGACCTCCAAGGACTGGCACCATTATATACTGTAGATGTATAGCAAAGATCAAGAAAAAGCAGACTAACAGGGAGTGGTACAACAGTACATATGGCGGGCAGTGCCCCCGTATACCATGTACGGCTGTGGAATGGAATGACTTGTATATCAGTGAATGGCTCCTCAGTACATATTATGGTAGTAGGCAGCAGCACCATTGTACCCTCACATGGTTAGAGGGTCAGCAAGAGGAACAGTGTGAATCCAACAGAAACATTATGGAGCTGTAGAAGTCAATACAAGCCTACAGTGAGTAGTACCATTAAACACGTAGAGGGCATTACCACCCCTATATACCACTATACATGACCACTTTAGCAGAGTGGCTCTGCAGACTTCAGGGATGATTGTAAATTGTTCCAGAGCACATGTTAACGTTTGAGAGTGCTAGAGGGAGCTGTAATCACACATTCCCAGATGACAATGGCAAACTGGGGCACACAATGGCTGGCAGGTGCACAAACTTCCAGTTACAATCCACAGTTACAGGCACATGAACATGAGCGTTTCATAATAAAGGTGTTTAGACTTGTCAGGGTCAGGATGTTAGGGGAGGCACTGTCCACTTTATGGTATGAAATCTCAGGACGCAGAGATTAGATAGGCCTGAGGTGGGCATGTAGATGGGCCGGCCTATTCAGCAGCTGATTAGCCTTCTGGTTTCTGGGCAGAAATGCTTAAGCTGGCTGTGAAAGATTATTGGCTTTCTTGCCCCAGACAGAGATTAAAATGTCTGCATGAGGGGTAGTAATCCTTGCTATTTGGGGTGAGGCCTGTAGCTCCTGCCGACATGATGCTGGCAGGCAGCAAGCCCCCACTAGGTTAGCCTTGTGGAAAAAGTTGCTCGCACAGGTTTCTGTCTTGCTTATCTTCACAGGGTGCTTCTCCCATGCAGCCTTTGGCACAGACAGAGTGACCGCTACATGGACAGAAGTGAGCCAATCAGGTGGCACCACCAGTGACTGAGATTTCTGCTGATCTTGAGTTCTCTGAGGGTTCGTTTTGTGGTTGAGCTCCACTCGCTTCACTGAATTACCAAGTTATTTCCGTTTCTGACACAGGAAGTTTGCTTTGGGTGATAGAAGAGGAGGCAGAAGCAGGTCGCCCTGTAGGCTCTGTGTTGTTAATGCAGCTTCCACGCTGGAGCTGCATAATTCTTTCAACTTTTTTTTTTTTCCTTTACTATTACAGGTTCCTGGAGACTCCAGAACTGCTGGCCATCATGGTGTTCAGTTTAAAAATTGGATGAAGGAGTCCCATAAGGAGAAGCTGTGTGTCTCTTGGCTGTCCCACAGTCAACCACTGCTTCAGGAAAAGCTCATCCCATTGCTCTGATGACAAACCACGTCGACCTCCTGAGCGAGCTGCAACTCCTGGAGAAGGTGCCCAGCTTGGAGCGTCTGCGCACTGCCCAGAAACGACGGAACCAGCAGCTAAAGAAGTGGGCCCAGTATGAGAAGGAAATGCAAAGCAAGAAGCGCAAGGCTGACAAGAAGAAGGCACACAATGGCACTGCCCGCAGGAGGGTGTCATTTGCTACTAATGTGGTGCTGCTTGAAGCATCAGCAAGGAACGATGGAAGTGAAGGTAAGCAAACAGCAAAGTAGACATCTCACACAGACCAGCATCATGGGGCAGTTTGGATCAACAGTGAGAGCATTCCACAGCACATGTGTCCACACCTCAGATGCCTTTATCGTCATCATCACCTCCTTCTGTCACCCTGAGCTCTTCTCCTCACCACACCGGTTGAGTCATTGCCCCACGATGTGACTCTGAGCAGCTCTTTTCACCTTTCAGTTAAACCCTGACCCAAAATACAACTTTGATGAGGTCTTCTCACCTCTCTGTGCCACTTTCGTCAGGTTTCTTCACCTTCCAGTGTTACCCAGGTCAAGACCATTTACATCCCAGTTGAGGCAGCAACTCCCAGTAGGACCATGATCAGGTTTCCTTATTTGCCAGTTCAGTCACTGATTCTCCTGCATCATCATAAACTGTTTCCCTCACCTTCCAGTTCAGTCCCTGACCTATTATGTGACTCTGAGAAGGTCTTTCCATTCTTCAATTAAACCAGTGAACCCCAGTGCAACTCTGATTGGGTCTCCACACTTCCCAGTTCAGTCACTGACTTCTAATGTGACTCTGAGGAGGCCTTTTCACCTTCTGGTTGAGCCAGGGAACTCCAGTCCAACTCTGGACTGTTCAGTCATTGACCTACAACTTGAGTTCTACTCGCATACCAGTGTCACTCTTACAAGGTCTCTGCATCCCTCAGTGTTACCCTAATCAGGCCTTTTCATCTTCCAGTACATCCACTGAACCCCAGTATAACTTAAATGTGGTCTTCTCACCTCCCAGTTCAGTCACTGCCCCCTGTGCCCCCCTGATCAGATCTTTTTATCTCCCAAATCAGTCACTGAATTGCAGTGTAACTCCAGTCGGGCCTCCCCACCTCCCATTTCTTTAACTGATCGCCACAACAGTTCCTCTCATTCCCAATTTAGAATTTTGCCCCCTGTGTCACCCTGACCAGCTCCCCTAAGCTCCAGGCTCTTCATCTCTGCTTGTGTTGCTTTCCGATGACAGACATAAAAGGAATCTTCCATCTTCACTGAGTAAACAAGTGGCTGAATCATCTGAGCCTCTCCAGGGGGTCAATGTGGTCAGTGTCAAGCTGCCTCTCCCTCTTATCTGATGGGAGGACCCCTTGGCATTGCTCACAAAATAGCAGGAAACCATTCAGCTAGATGAATGGCCTGATTTGTTTTCAGATAGGAGAGTTCTGCATCAACACAGTGCCATTCCTGAGGCGGGCTCCTTGCCACTTGCCTTCAGAACACTCAGATGCTGTGACGGGCAAAATCAGGCCTGGCCATATGAATATGCCAGAGCATCCAGGGTGTGGCATGAGGAATGTTTCAAGCTTGTGGCTCACAAAATGAGAAGATGCCATGTACTGAGGTGGGAGTTTGACACAGCAGGGCAGGTACAGCGGAAAAGTCAAGTTTATTTAGAAGGCCATGGAAATAAGAAAAGCCTCAGGACCCCTGCAGTTATAACAGCTACATTTTGAAATGCATTCTGTTTGATTTTGTGCCCCGCTGTGGCTAATATGTCTGTTATGATGAATCAGATGAGGCTGGCTAAACAGCCCAGTCAGGACAGGCAGCCAAGAAAAACCAGTCCGGAAGTGACACTCTCCACAAGGTCCTGAGCTCTGAGCCCTGTTGCTTCAGGTCTTCATCATCACCACTTCCTCAGGTGAAAGTCCATGTGAGTGGGTCAGAGCAAACATGCCAGTGCTGGGGCTGCAGCTGACAACTTCTGCTTATTTACCGATAAGGGAGGTTTCTGTTCTTAGGGTGCGTGTTCACATATGCATTATTATATAGCGCACCTCACTGAAGGTACACTCAGAACATCTAGAGGAAGTTCCAAGAAGAAAGCAGGAACAGAAAAGTACAAAACTATACATGACTCACAAGTGTTATTAAATTCACGGCTACAGATGAATGAGGGGGCTGCAGAGGTGCAGGTTGAAGGTGTGAATCTGCAAATTAACACATGTGGGAGTGTGTGAATGAGGGTACTCACAGGTGTATTTGTGCCTGTCATTGTGTGTGAACGCCTGTGGCCGTGTCTGACAGGCTTTTTAATGTGTGTCAGTGTGTATATGTGGTTATGTGTGTGCAACACATGTAAGATGAGTGTCACTGAGAGTATCTATGTCTATGCATATGAATACATGTGCAATCCTGATGCCGCAATGTGTGTCAGCATGCACGTGTGAAAAGTATGTTTGCGTGATCTGTGTCCGTGTGTGTGAGGGTGTGTGGGGACGAGTGTGCATTGGCGGTGCTTTCTTGATGTGTAGCGGTATGTTCATGTGAAAATAGGGGTCTGCATATGCCTCTCACCTGAAGTGTCAGTGTGTGAGAGATAACAGGGCCATATCCATTTAACAGTGTGTCAGCATGGGTTGATGTGCCATCAGATTTTTTTGGATGCACAGGGGTCCATGACGGCAAGGAGCATTTGTACCAACCACTATCACTCGATGAAACGAGGGAGTACCTGCATGGCAAAAGCATCAAGGAAGACCCCCCTCTTCAAGGGGGTGATAAAGTGATCAAGTCTCACACCAAATTCAAGAGCAAGAAATACAATATGTTGCTGCATGAAATGAATCGGTGTCTGCGCGCTACATTGCTAAAAATAAGACCAAATGTCTGTTAAGGGATGGGGGGGGAGGGGGTGGCTGGGGGGGTCTTAATCCGGCCTTGTGTGTCAGTGTGCAGTGGGAGTGTGTGTGTATTGTGAGATCATTTCAAGATGCATATGTGTCATTAAGAATGGATGCGTACATCAGTGGTTATGTGTGTCCATTTGAAATGCTCCCATTATTTGTGTACACTTATATATCTATTTATGCATGTGGGCTCCCAGGGTCTCATGTATAATGACCTGCATGGATTTCACACTAAAACATGGCATACACACAAAATTAGAAATGTGTGCGCACACAAAAAAATCAGATGCTTAAAACTGTGTGTAAGCAAAGTTCCACACACCTTCCCTTTATAAATCCCAATCAAGGTGAATTTTAATGCATGTACACGTGCCTACAGCCCCACCCTGACTCCTCCACGAATTTCATTTATTTGAATATGCAAATCAATATAAATAGCCCTTCCGTTCAGTGTTTTGTTAGAAGACAATGGCAAAAGCATGTGTAAAAAAGAAGAACTTCAGTGAATGCAAAGTGGAGGTCCTGCTCAGTGAAGTGGAAGCAACAAAAACGTACTATTTAGTGGCTTAAGCAGTGGTATAAGCAACAAAAGTTAACTGATGGAGTTGCACAGCAGTACAGAGGCACTCAAAAGTTCAAGATCAGAAAGTCACACAGTGCTCAAAATAAAAAAAAGTGTAAATCATGTGTAAATAATTTACATGTTTAATAAAACAAACAAGCAGGCAGCATATGCGGTATTACTGTTTATTCTGTTTCAGACAATAAGCGACCCATGTGACTCCAGGGAGCGATGGTGTTGCTCTGCCCAGAATATCTTTGGGCTCAGGCTGCACACACACCTCTGCCTCGGAAACTGCTGGACGACCACCTGGCTGTTCTGGAGTCATAAAATGTAGTAGTGGATGCTGTAAGAGATGTGGCCAATGAACTAAGGAATATAAGGGCTGTACTGGGTGATATTGACAACAAATTAAATGAATTGATTAAAAAATTAATGCTGCATCTGATTACCTGTTTTTACATTCTGCTAATTACAGTCAAACAAAGCTGCAACGCTGTCCAATCTGGCTGATCATTTGGTGGGTCAGGGTCAGGTTCATCATAGCGCATTTCTTGAGGTATGGGCAAGCCACAATCGTATGCCACATTATGCAGCACGCTACATGCTTTCACAATGCGATACACACTTTCCGTGGACTATAAAGCAGCTTATTAATTGAGTGGAAATGCTTTCTATTTACATAAGCAAATTCATTCTCCTGCGGTGGGTTGGCACCCTGCCCGGGATTGGTTCCTGCCTTGTGCCCTGTGTTGGCTGGGATTGGCTCCAGCAGACCCCCGTGACCCTGTGTTCGGATTCAGCGGGTTGGAAAATGGATGGATGGATGGAAATTCATTCTCTGAAGGAGCCTTTATAGTGTAGTGTAAGCACTGGACGCCACAATGGATAGATTCTATGCTCTTTACATGGCTCTTTGAGGTGACTAACTATCCTTAAAAGGACTGCTTGCCTTTTGCCACACTAGTTGGAACAAAAGCACCTGCGATTGTGCGGAGTTGCCATTTTTATAAACGCTCTACTATAGATGATGTAGTGCCAGCCAGTGATTTATCCCTGGCTGATGTAACTTGTCCAGCAGTCATTGCAATAGCAATGCGCTTGCAGTTGACCGCTCCGATTGCATTTGGAAAACCTGACGTTGCTGCAAATTGCGCTTTTATGTTTGCCAGTTCAAACACAGTGTAAGGAAATCTTATATACTGTATCTGGATGGCAAGCGGATAATACCATCCTGTGGAGCTGGCACGGCGCACCTCGTGATGATTGTGAAATATCCAGTTCACGTTGAAAAGCTCCTGTGGCTAATATCCCAAGGGTGGGCAGAACTTATAAAGGAGCAGGTAGAGCACAATTCCTCAAAGTCTTCCTTAGTAAAGCCGGCGCTTAGAAACCGAAATCGACTTAGAAGCCACTCATCACCATGGGACAAGAAATCAGTATGATCTCTTAATACACACTCTCTTCTAATTCTTCCACTTGTGGTATCTTCTAACAATGCTAAAGCAGCTATGGTAGTTGGAATAGTTTTGCCTTTCCATGAACCATCATATTGTTACAGAATGATTACAATAAAGTGGCTAAAATTTGTAAACAATATGCAATTAATTTCAGTGTATTTGATAAAGCCCACCTCATGGATGCTAATCTAAAAAAGAAAGGGAAACCCCACAGAAAGAGTAGCACTGCTTTGATGCTGGGTGCCGACCATTTACAGAACCAAACAGAAAGTTGCATACGCATGGTGTGAGCCTGTCGTGAAAATGTGTGTGGCTTTATGCCGAGTTTAGTTTTTATTAGGGTTGGGCAAGTTAACACATTATTATTGCATTAACTCGTTAATTAATTAATGCCGACAATTATTTTATTGTGCATTAATGCAGTTTTTCTTATTATTATTATTATTATTTTGCAAGCATCACTCTCGCTAATGATTGATGGAGATCAGTGATCTTCTTGTTACAGCGCTTTCTGATACGCTTTTGCTAGAAGGAAAGTTAGCTTTGTTGATTTGACCTTGAATCCCTGCGTGTGCATGAGTGGCGAAGAGCAAACAGCTTCTAAAATGGCCTGTGGATAAATACCAAAGTGAATGCACAAAGCAAAATAATCCGTGGATGACTTTTTTCGTATTATCGCTGAATTGGACTCTGATTTGTCGGACTCCGATTTTGATGTAAGTGATCTGGAGATGGAGATCAAAAACGAAAGTGAGGTACCGGCATCAGCTGATTGTTCCCCAGCTGATCGTGGTGCTGAACACGTTCGTGTAGATGATGCACCTATGGCAACATTCTTCAGGGAGGGCAGACATTACAATGACAGGAGATACAAACCTTATTGCGTCTCACTGCAACTGCCACCCCCCGCGCGCCTGTCTCACAAAGACAGCCAGGCAGCCAGCCCACCATGCATTCCTGTTGGCCCTCGAGTCGCCGTAAACTGCAAACAGGC
Source organism: Erpetoichthys calabaricus (assembly GCF_900747795.2). Taxonomy (NCBI): domain Eukaryota; kingdom Metazoa; phylum Chordata; class Cladistia; order Polypteriformes; family Polypteridae; genus Erpetoichthys; species Erpetoichthys calabaricus. Next base: position 138,933,993 of record NC_041403.2, read on the forward strand.
GCCAGCAGGCACAACAGGCGGCAACAGACTTTATATGTTGATTTATGTGTTAAGCCATTGCTTTGTGCGCTTTTCAGAAAACGTGAGTTTTTTGGAAAAAATATTAGGCCTCAAAGAGTTGCTACTGAACATCAACTGTTTATGCTGCTCCCTGATAAAAGAAAATGTTTCTGCTGGTATCTGTTCAGATAAAAAAGAAAACACATTTAGAAATGTTAACTTGCTGTTGCTCGGAAGGAGTCTGTTATAATGTGATCGTGGCTCTGGACTCTGAGGGTAACTTCCATCCATCCATCCATTTTCCAACCCGCTGAATCCGAACACAGGGTCACGGGGGTCTGCTGGAGCCAATCCCAGCCAACACAGGGCACAAGGCAGGGAACCAATCCTGGGCAGGGTGCCAACCCACCGCAGGACACACACAAACACACCCACACACCAAGCACACACTAGGGCCAATTTAGAATCGCCAATCCACCTAACCTGCATGTCTTTGGACTGTGGGAGGAAACCGGAGCGCCCGGAGGAAACCCACGCAGACACGGGGAGAACATGCAAACTCCACGCAGGGAGGACCCGGGAAGTGAACCCGGGTCCCCAGGTCTCCCAACTGCGAGGCAGCAGCACTACCCACTGCGCCACCGTGCCGCCCTGAGGGTAACTTGTTTTTCTATAACAGACGAGATAAAACGTTAATGCCCTGGCAGTGACAAATAGCTTTGGTTTTATATTTGATTAGATTACATTAATGTTTAAGTTGAGATTTACAAGAAATATTTTAACTGCTACTATGTAAAGGGAATAGAGCTGTTAAAAAGTACATTATTTGTTTAAAGTGTTTGCAAACCAAATACATGGAATACTCTACTTTTGAGTTCATTATTGAATTTTGCACATAACAATGTGATTGTTGTCATTGTCGACTAATCGCGATTAAAAATTTTAATCACCGCCCAGCACTAGTTTTTATAGATCTTGATGTGAGCGCGGAAACAGGCATACGCACCATTTATGCACAAGGCCCCAGGTGTGATCATCTAGATCCGTGTGAAATCACAAGTGAGATCAAGTGTGTCTTACGGCAGGCGTCAGTGTGCACATGTGGGCGTGTGTGTCAGGAGCACTCTCTTGATGCATGTTATTTTGTGTCTTCACACATGCTTATGTTTTTCAGATGTACATTTGTTGTGTTTGCACTTGTTTCTGTAGGAATGCGCAGGTTTGTAGGAATAAACTACCAAGCAGTATGGTAACAGTAGGACTTTAGGGACCTTCAAATGTTGACTTTATGCTATTTTGGAAAGGTTGGGCTTAATGGCTGGTTCTTGTCAAAATTGTGGCTGCAGGTTTTCATTCTAATCCTTTTTTTAATTAGTGATCCGTTTTTGCTGTTAATGGATTTCTTTTCCCTTCATTTTAATGAACTTGTTTTTTAAGATTCAATCCTCTGAATTGCTTCATTGTTTTTGTTCCTTTAACGACTCTTAAACTGAAATGAGATGTGAAGCGAGCCAACTGATGACCAGCTAAGTCAGGGCCTCAAACTCTGACCAGTTTCACTCCAACTAGTTTCTTAATTAAAATTCTAATCTTGCTGTCAATTAAATCCATTATTTAATTCTGCGGCCTGTTGCTACTCTTATTCTCTCACAGCAGACATTTCCAAAACTCTTAATTGTCTTTTTTAACAGCGCCCTCAAAATTTTTCCTGGACCTGAGCAGATCAATGTTACAGAGACCGTCGCCCTTCTTTATTTTCAGCTATTGTGTGATGGACACGGCTTAACTGGTCATGCATTAGCTTGTTTTGTATCTCATTATTGTTTATTGTTTTACTAATCAAGAAAAGGGCTCAAATGGAATCCTGCTGCCATGTCAGCTCTCCAGAGACCCCTGCTCTAGACAGATAGATCAATAGATGGTACTTCATTTGTCCCAAGGGGGAAATTTAGCTTTTTACAGAAGCTCAATAAATAAATTAATTAATATTATAACAAACAAATACAACCCACAGCAGACTTAATAAAAAGAAAGAACACTTAAAGATAAAAAGAGCAGTGACGGTTAGGCATCATAAAGGCGTATTGCTTATATAGGTTGTGGAAAGCATACCCCCGGACACAGACAGACAGACACCAGAATGTCCAAAACACACTTCTTTATTTCTTTTCGCACCACAATGCCTTCCTCCACCAACTCTTTCTTCTTTCTCTTTCTTTTCTTCTTTCTCTTTCTCACCGCCTCTCCCCTCCTCACAAGCTTTGTCTCCTTCCTCCCAACTCTGGCTCAGCTTCTGGAGGGAGGCGGTCCCTTATATACTGACCCGGATGAGCTCCAGGTGCTCCCCTTGACGACACTTCCTGGTGTGGTGGAAGTGTCAAGAGAACCCCCGGAAGCCCTCCTGGTGCCCCTGGGAATTCTTCCGGCAGCACTTCCTGGTGTGGCGGAAGTGCTGCCATCCAGGACTTCACAACTGTCTGGGCGCCCCCTGGTGGTGACCACGTCCTCTGGTAGGGATGAATGTCCCAACTCCGGTCCAGTGGCCCATAAGCAGACCCGGGCAACTGCCCCCTCGTGGCCCAGGGGAGGTAATGTCCATCACGGGGACCATCCATCACCATAGGGTCCCCATCCATCTGGAACAAGGTATATGTATATATATACTAGGGGGCTTTGCCCCCTGCTCGCTGGGGCTGAATGCACCCCAAGGAAACGCGGCCACTCCTCCAAAACCCCTGTTAAATGGTGATACAATGGGAAACAAATACATTTTTTTTTACCTCCTCTTTGCTCGATCAGCTGCTGGCTTGCTGCTGCTGCCATGCCGCGAGATCTGCATCTTATGCGGCGCTTCGAATGTTTAAAAGCCTGTAGAGCAGCTGTCCTTTAGTCTCACTGCCTTGTTTCTCTTGTCCCCCAGACATCCTCAAACACTTCAATCTCTTTTCGCTGTTCCGTTATTTCACCGAGTAATATTTTCCATTTGTTTGCACTAATTCGATCTTTACTCTCATTTTTTTGAGACTTTCGAATTTTCCTACTTCCATTATCTCTAACCTGCTCTGCATGTGTATCACAGGACTTGCTTCCAAAGGCTGTAAATATGACGTGACTTGACTGTCTTGCGAGATGTTAAAGTGTCTCTTTGTCTCTCTGTCTCTCTTCAAAAGATCTTGTCTCGTCGCAAGATTTTTTTTTTATAATAAGAGAGATATGCATGTGCAAAATGCTCCATTTGTGTCCTTTTACACCTTGACTTGTGTGTAGTGCGGTATAAAATGCTGCAGCACTAAATGTCAAAGCACCTTTTGACAGATATTTGTGTCCATTTGTATCCAACCAACCGACAAGCTCAGGGTGTTACCACATGTACGCCGGCTTCCTGAAGTACACTTAAACAAAGTGAGTTTCCTCAGAGTCAAAATTTGGAAAAACCCTTTATTTCTTGTCAGCTCTTTTCTATTGTAAAGAAAATCAGACAATTAAGTGGAAAGACTCCACTGGGTGTAAAGTACAAGCGTGTGTACACTGGCTGGCAAAAATTAAGAGATCACCACACTTAGACAGTGTTTACCTAGCTTTTTTACTTCATAGCAAATAAACAAGTCAGATATAACACAAAACAATTTTTAATTAATAGCTTAGCATTCTGGCTTTGTGACACATGACTCAAACAAATTAAGTTATTGTTTTGTTATCAGATTAGGCAGGTGAAGTACAGTGCATCCGGAAAGTATTCACAGCGCATCACTTTTTCCACATTTTGTTATGTTACAGCCTTATTCCAAAATGGATTAAATTCAATTTCTCCCTCAGAATTCTACACACAACACCCCATAATGACAACGTGGAAAAAGTTTACTTGAGGTTTTTGCAAATTTATTAAAAATAAAAAAATTGAGAAATCACATGTACATAAGTATTCACAGCCTTTGCTCAATACTTTGTCGATGCACCTTTGGCAGCAATTACAGCCTCAAGTCTTTTTGAATATGATGCCACAAGCTTGGCACACCTATCCTTGGCCAGTTTCGCCCATTCCTCTTTGCAACACCTCTCAAGCTCCATCAAGTTGGATGGGAAGCGTCGGTGCACAGCGATTTTAAGATCTCTCCAGAGATGTTCAATCGGATTCAAGTCTGGGCTCTGGCTGGGCCACTCAAGGACATTCACAGAGTTGTCCTGAAGCCACTCCTTTGATATCTTGGCTGTGTGCTTAGGGTTGTTGTCCTGCTGAAAGATGAACCGTCGCCCCAGTCTGAGGTGAAGAGCGCTCTGGAGCAGGTTTTCATCCAGGATGTCTCTGTACATTGCTGCAGTCATCATTCCCTTTATCCTGACTAGTCTCTCAGTTCCTGCCGCTGAAAAACATCCCCACAGCATGATGCTGCCCCCACCATGCTTCACTGTAGGGATGGTATTGGCCTGGTGATGAGCGGTGCCTGGTTTCCTCCAAACCTGACGCCTGGCATTCACACCAAAGAGTTCAATCTTTGTCTCATCAGACCAGAGAATTTTCTTTCTCGTGGTCCGAGAGTCCTTCAGGTGCCTTTTGGCAAACTCCATGTGTGCCTTTTACTAAGGAGTGGCTTCCATCTGGCCACTCTACCATACAGGCCTGATTGGTGGATTGCTGCAGAGATGGTTGTCCTTCTGGAAGGTTCTCCTCTCTCCACAGAGGACCTCTGGAGCTCTGACAGAATGACCATTGGGTTCTTGGTCACCTCCCTGACTAAGGCCCTTCTCCCCCGATCGCTCAGTTTAGATGGCCGGCCAGCTCTAGGAAGAGTCCTGGTGGTTTCGAACTTCTTCCACTTACAGATGATGGAGGCCACTGTGCTCATTGGGACCTTCAAAGCAGCAGAAATTTTTCTGTAACCTTCCCCAGATTTGTGCCTCGAGACAATCCTGTCTCAGAGGTCTACAGACAATTCCTTTGACTTCATGCTTGGTTTGTGCTCTGACATGAACTGTCAACTGTGGGACCTTATATAGACAGGTGTGTGCCTTTCCAAATCATGTCCAATCAACTGAATTTACCACAGGTGAACTCCAGTTAAGCAGCAGAAACATCTCAAGGATGATCAGGGGAAACAGGATGCACCTGAGCTCAATTTTGAGCTTCATGGCAAAGGCTGTGAATACTTAGGTACATGTGCTTTCTCAATTTTTTTATTTTTAATAAATGTGCAAAAACCTCAAGTAAACTTTTTTCACGTTGTCATTATGGGGTGTTGTGTGTAGAATTCTGAGGAAAAAAAATGAATTTAATCCACTTTGGAATAAGGCTGTAACATAACAAAATGTGGAAAAAGTGATGCCCTGTGAATACTTTCCGGATGCACTGTAAATGACTGGACACACAATGAAGGTTTGGGGCAGCCACCCGTATAGTTTCCCTGGCTGTAAAAAGGGTTGAAGTTTTAGTACAAGTCCAAAGTAGAACTGCTCAAGTATGGAAGATGAGGGGTTTTTATAGTCGGTTCCCAGGAAGTGACATCCTCTGGGCCGGGACAGGCAGGATTTCTCATTTTTGGTCTGCAAAGAGAAAAGAGAGAGGTTTAGTGCAACCCGTCGCCCCCTAGCCTGGCGTGGAATTGTCGTTTTCTGGTCCCTTTGGTTGACTCCCAAGTGCACGTGTGACAGCAGATTAAAAATTATGGAATCAAATGTTCAGAAAATTAATATTTAAACCAAAATTAATTTTATGATATCTTCACATCTCACTTAGGAGTAAAAAGGAACCTTTAAGCTTGACAGAAATAGTGATTTGATTTATATCGTGATATATATTGATTCATATGAAAAAAAGCATCATGATACATTTTTTACTATATTGCCCAGCCCTATGAGTAGCAATAGATGTGGTAAAATACAGAACTTAATTTTATTTAACAGAAAACCCAGATCAGCTGCCCTGATGTACTCCGTACGCCTTACTTACTCCTTACTAAATAAACTCCACTATATTTAGCTTGCCTGGCCATTCAAAAATCTGTTTGCTATTTCTACTCCTTCTCCTCAGTATCTTCATTCAGATCGGTTATTCTTATCATTCTTATCAGACAAACTCTAACTGCTGCTTTTATGAAACGTAACTAAATATGCCAAAAATATTATTTCATAGAGGATTAACTTTAGTCGCACACAAAATAAATCTTATTAGTCACAGAATTGTAGTTCTTGTTGCCAAGTTCATATCAAGGAGGTTTCTATGGTGAGATTAGGGTCTAAAGACCTGACCGACTGCTACTGCTGTTTTAAGGCTTTTATTTCAAGTTTCCTCTGGTGCCACACAGACTGCCAAAGTATACTGTTTACGGGGGGGGGGGCACACATTTTCGTTTTTTTTTTTTTAATTTATACATAGTGCTTCACTTAAGAATGCAACTTTTCAGGGGCAAATGAATGCATACCACAATAGTAACATTTCAAAAAGAGAAAAACTTCCTCTTTAAGTTGTTGCTTTGTTTACATCGGTTTTTTTTTTCTGAAAAATTTGACAAAACATGCTAATTTTTTTGGGTTTATCATGTTGTAAAATGAACTCAAATTTTGTGGTGAAGTGCATTTTGGGATTTTGAGAATCGTCACTACAAAGGCTTCTGAAGCAGCCTTGTTTAAACAAAACCAGAACGGAAGGCAGAGTGACATAACAACACACGTCTTAGCGCTCCAGGGTTTGTGGGTGTCATCTGTGTGGAGTCTGCTGCACAACCACCCCATGTTCCTGTGCTGTCTGACAGTTGGGTAGTTGCTTTGATGACAGCGTGAGAGGCGTCTGTTTCTACTCTGCGCTGGATCATCTTCCTGTCCTAAGTGATTTCCTGCCTTGTTGTTGCCAAGATCAACATCCAGAACCTGAGCAGATAGGATTGTGTACTTCATTGTTGTTGACAAAGGCCAGAACCCGTGTGAAAATTGCTAGCCAGTGACACCACTTGTGTCCACAAACAGTTTACAAAATAGAACAGAAATCTGTCTGTCAAGGTGTAGCCATTTTTCATTCAGTGTCTCTTAGTGTGTAATTGAGGGAGCTTTGGGTGTAAGCCAGGCCGCATTGTCATGTCTCCTTTCCCTTCTCCCCAGTGCGCTACCTGCTGAAGAGTGGCGTGAATCCTGACCTGTGCAATGAAGATGGGCTGACGGCACTGCATCAGGTAAGAATCTTTGTAAACCTCTTTGTAAACCAAGCAGACCCACCAGCACTGTGACAACTAAAGGATCATCACAGCCCCTCCTCATTTGTACACCTAGTCATCCAGAGCAAGGCTGGGGAGCTTTTCACTGGGGGCCCAGCAGAATGTTTTGATACGTCCATTTTAGGTCATGAAAATGAATCGCTAGTTCAGTCATTGGGTATCGTTCACCTGTCACTTGACTGGTCACTTGGTGTCAGGGTCATTCTTCACATCCACTGTGGTTTAAAAATCCAGCATCACTGGAGAAGGCCAGCAAGTATCACAACACTGACAAGGCCCGGTTCACATAACCTGGTAATCTACCAGGCTGACAGAGACCATAAACAATAAGCCACTGTAAGGACCACAACCAGTGGCATTATACTTCTTTTTGTGTTTGCCATAAAAATAAGAAACGAAGAAATAATGGTTGAAAGTTTATCAACTTATTTTTTTGTACATGCACAGTGTACTTGGATCACACAGACACATTTAAGGCTGATTTATACTGTACATCTTTGTAGAACCTATGCCATAGTCCATGCCAACAATGTCATTGTTTTAGTGTAGCTTGGCGTGAACCTCCTCATAAATGTTGACGTGAACCCATTGCAGACAGCTACGACTCAGATTGGCCCATTTGGTAGCGACGTATTACCTGAAAAGTGCTTCCATTCATCTTCCATTTTGGAAGTCTGCAAATGTATGATAAAGTGAACAAATGTGAGGGTCAAGTTCGTTCACCTATGGAAGAAAATGTGTAGCAAGAGGAGTGGAGATCCTAGAGGACGAAAACTGACTGCACTTTTGTGGATCATTTGCTTTTCTAGCATGCTACAAACACCATCAGCTATCATTCAGGTTTGTAACTACAGCACGGCATGATGCAGAACTTTAAACTGCTTTCAACGGCGTAGCCTACGCACATAGGCTCTACATAGAAGTTATTATCCAGGCAATTATGTAATCGGCCAATGATGTGACAGTAGGGCAGTGCATAAAATTATGTCTTGGTGATAAGAAACATTCAGAGGACAATGGCCAGCCCGGTTCAAGTAACCCAGACAAACCCTCTACAACTGTGGCGATTAGAAAAGCATCTCAGAATGCTCAACACATTAAGGTGTACGGGCAACAACAGCAGCAAACCATGTCGGGTTCAACTCCAGTAGCCAACAACAGAAAGCTGAAACTGCTATAGTCATAGGCTCACCAAATCTGAACTGATGAAGATTGGAAAAATGTAGCCTGGTCTGAAGAATCTCAATTTCTGCTGAGGGACACAGAATTTGGCACTAACAGCATGAATCCATACTCCCATTCCCCCTTTTGTGTCAACAGCCCAGGCTGGTGGCACATTGGTGTTGGGAATGTTTTCTTGACCTACTTTGGGCCTCTTCATAGCAATCAATCATTACTTGAATGCCAAGGCCTATTTGTGTATCGTTGCTGACAATGCGCATCCCTTCATGGACATAATTTACCCATCTTCTAATGGCTACTTCCAGCATGATAATTCACCATGTCACAAAGCAAAAGCCATCTCAAACTGTGGGATTGGCTTAGCTGCTGTCATGAATGTTCTACTGAAAATGTAATGTTTCTAATGACACTGCTTTCATTGTGTTGTTTTCATACTATTAATAACTACAGTATTATTATTTTACAACATCTTTTGTTGTTTACTTTCTCGTTGCTACCAGGTAGTTTACTGTAGCTGGCCAAGTGGTGCAAAGGCCACACAATGGTGTGCGTCATTTTGCTCCATCTGTAAAATATGGCAGTGCATATTGTTTGACATGTAAATTTGTAGATTCCTAAATAAAACCTCTAAAGACAAACCTTTGTGTTTCTAGTTTAGTTAGGGAAAGGCTGTTTTTAGTGATGGCTAAGACGTTTTGACTAGAGCTTCTGGTCTGATGATTTATCTATCCCTTCTCTTTCGGGCTCTGGCGCCTGCTATGTTTTTCTGACTATTCTTTGTGTGTTTCTTCTGGTTTGGATTCACCTTCTCCATTTTTATTCTAATTTTATTGTGTTGGTTTTTATTCTTTTTAGCCATACTGGGTATTTCTGGTGGTAACCAAATTCAATACCTTCCCCCTTGTTTTGGATGGAGCTGAGCTTGCATAACTAACACTTCATTCGATTTCCAATAATGTCTCAAATAACATATCTCTAGAAAAGAAATAAACTAGAAAAACAATGAAGACTTTAGGAGATCTTTTTACATCATTGCCCAAGTCTCTTATGATTGTTTTTTCTTGCATCAACAACACTATCTTATGTGTGATCATCCTAGTGTTTTCCATACTTGACCCAGCAATTTAAAACATTATTCACTGATTTCCACAAATTATACTAGGTTTCCTCATGATCTAGAACTTTGACATCATTGTTCACACATATAACCCCCAATTATGTGTAAAATGTACATAACTAGGGGGCTCTGCCTCCTGCTCACTTCGCTCACCAACCCCTAGACTGCTCTGCAGCTCGCGTATGGGGAAGCGGATGTTCAATTTAAACAGATTGTTATTTTCAAGGGAATTGTTGCATATACATAATAGACCTAACTATTTTACATTACAGCGAGTAATTAACCATAATAAAAAATAGTAAAACATAATAAAATTATGTTTCATTAGGTATTAGGTATTCATTACGTTATACGGTTTCATTCTGTTTGGCTTTGAAATTAACACGCAAATACTTTTTAAACTTACACTTTTACTGTAAAACTTCAGTAAAAACAATATTTGGAAATAACGTTTCGTAAATATCGCATTGAATTTTGACTGGATTTTTTGGATTTGCATTGTCACAATGCAACGTATAACTGCCCGAGAGTGAATATCGTTTTGTTCCCTCTAATAAATAAACCGAGTTTGTCGAATGTTTGTCCCTGTGATTTGTTAATTGTCATAGCAAAAGCTGTTCTAATGGGAAACTGTAAATGTTTCAATACGAATGGCATATCAAGATCTCCTTTGGTGTCTAATGTTATCTGTGGAAGATATACTACATTACCTTTCTTGTCACCTGTTAAAATTTTACATGTCAGAATTGTTCGACCAATTTTGAATACAACTAATCTTATCCTATTGCATAGCCCATCACTCAGACATAAATTACGCAATAACATTACGATACATCCTTCTTTCATGAGTAATTCAGCTGGTGGAAGACCAAACAGTATTAACGGCTGTAGATATTCTACGGGATATTGTAAGCTGATGTTTTCATCTTGTGCACAGTCACCACCAACTGTTTCAGCTCAGTCAATTCATACGCATTTAACCAATTTGCTTTGTAACCGATCAACAATTTTCATGTTATTTCATTTGACTTCATCGTTTTTCGGTGCTAGGATTGTCCTTGTACTCATTTCTTCTGTTGATAGCCCTTTTTTTTTATTGGGAACTTAAAGTGAGGAAAACTTAAAAATCTATAAGAGCTGAGAGCGCAGTAACTGTGTCTGACAAAAGCATTTACACAAATGAGAGGTAAAAGGACTGTGAGCGTGGGCTGTTAACCAGGAATGGTTAAGAAGAGGGCAGCACATGAAAAAATTTCTTGGCAATAGTTTCGTCTCGTCTCAAGAATTTCTTTTATAATAGAGAGAAAACAGAATGCAATGATTTGCAAATCTCATAAATCCACATTTTATTCACAACAGAACATAGAAAACATGTCAAATATTGAAAGTGAGACATTTTACTATTTCATGAAAAATATTAGCTCATTTTGAATTTGATGACGGCAACATCTCAAAAGTTGGGGCAGGGGCAACAAAAGGCTGTAAAAGTAAGTAGTGCTAAAGAAACAACTGGAGGAACATTTTGCAACAGGTAAGTAACATGATGGAGTATAAAAAAGAGCATCTTGGAGAGACAGAGTCTCTCAGAAGTAAAGATGAGCAAAGTTTCACCAGTCTGCAAAAAACTGTCTACAAATTGTGGAACACTTTCTGAATAATGTTCAACATAAAATTGCAAAGACTTAATATCTTGTCATCTACAGTACATGATATCAAAAGATTCTGAGAATATGGAGAAATCTCGGTGCGAGGGACAAAGCCTAAAATTCAGTATTGGATGCCTGTTATCTTCGGGCCCTCAGGTAGCACAGCATTAAAAACAGGCCTGATTCTGTCATGGAAAAATACAACAAAGACAACCCAGGACTGTTGATCAGCTAGAATCCTATATCAGACAAGAATGGGGAAACATTCCTCTCCCAAAAGTCCAGCACCTGGTCTCCTCAGTTCCCAGACGTTTACAGACTTTTATTTAAAGAACAGGGGATGCTACACGGTGGTAAAAATGGCCCCTGGCCCAACTTTTTTTTTTGCCATCAAATTCAAAATGACCTTTTTCTTTTCTCAGTTTAAACATTTGATATGTTTTCTGTGTTCTATTGTGAATAAAATATGGGTTTATGAGATTTGCAAATCATTGCATTCTGTTTTTATTTGCATTTTACACAGTGTTCTGACTTTTTTGGAATTGGGGTTGTATATTCACATATTCTAATGTTTTTTAAGTTTGGAATTAAGATTATAAAGATTCATATAGTTAACGTCATAGTTTTATTATTTACGCAACACCCTTTTGTAGGTCATGTGACCCTCCATTGCCTCACTGAAGACATGGAAGAAAGTGACTCTACGAACATTCTGGCGATCGCACTTTGCATTATCTTTTCAAATTCTTTGTGGTGTTAGTTCAGTCCTTTTCACGAAGGCCCAAGTGGTGCCATTGTATTCTTGGTTTCAGTTTTGTTTTCCATCCGGTCTCACAGTTAACGCCTTGTCCCTCTGTTCTTTGAGTTCCTAGCTTGTCCTAGTTTGATTTGATTTGACAGTTTTCCACCCCTGTTACGTCTCGCTTGTTGCCCTGATCATTTCTGTTCTTATGTTAATCCTCTGGCACACTTTTGGGACCTTAACAATATGTGAATGATGCTAGGTTTCTGACTCCAGCCAGGTTTCTGTATGTTTGAGGCCTACGCATGCTCTTAACCCAGTATATTCACAAGATGGTCTGTTTTGGCCTAAGTCACATTTAGGAGGATGAAGGCTAACTGGTCGTGCAGCCCCCTCCCTGGCATGACATGTTTAATAATCATTCAGTCACCACTAATGTTCAATTAATCAATTAGACTTGTGAGAACACAGATAGCGCGGCTGAAGCCCATTGACGCTTATCACATGAACAAGTCAAGTGTATGAGAGGCAACAAATTAAATGATCGTGTAAATACACTACGTTGTTCTTTGAATTGGTGAAACAAAGTGCAGTCTGTTCTTATTCTTTGATTTTCATTAATTCACTCTGTTAATGGATACATACAGGAAATATATAGCTATAAAAATGATTGACCCTACCTTGGGAATTTTACACTTCATTGTGTTTTTCCTTTGCTAAACCTTAAAACAAACTATGCAATGCTTAAAAAAACTTCACTAATAACAAGCACATTAGCAAAAGGCGATAAATGTGTTGGGTCAATATTTGACGGGAGCAGCTTTTGACAGGATATTTTTTGAAGGGTTCCATTTCTACCAGCTTTGGACCTCTGGGCATGGTCATTTGTGTCTATCTTGCTCAAGTTAGATGACTGCCATTAGTGAACCACGTTTTTTCAACTCTGGCCTTGTCTTCTCAGTCCAATGGAGTCTCAATCCAGAGCATTGATTTTCATTTTTAAACCTTTCCGGTGGCCATGTGCTTTGAGTCTTTGCCCTACTGGTACATGAGTCTTCTTTTTGCCTACAACAGCAGGTTTTCCTCCAGGCCTTCACTGTATTTTATTTTTATCAGTGGTGTACACCATGATAGAGGGAAGCATTCTATGGCATGATGCTACCACCACATTTCATGATAGGAATGATGCTCTCAGGATGGGGGGTGGTGTTATGCTTATAACATTTAGTACTGGCCTAATTCCACTGTGAAATCTTCTTTAACAATTTCTCAATGTCTTCCACATTCCTGTAGTCGAGATCTGATATTGTCACGCTCGGATTCTCCACGATTACAGCCAAGGATTATCAGTTGAGTTTCCTCTCTTTCTGTACTCCAGTTTAGGGGATCGTAATTGTAGAAGCTTGCCTTTCTATTCATTACTCATTCTCCTGCAAGTCTTTGAAATTCCTTTGTGTATTAGACATACACATTTCTTTATTATTGACATCTGTTTCTGTTTGATTATGAAAAACTGAATGCATTTAACACAAACATGCCTTTTATAATACAAGAACTTCCATAGCTAATTCACTTCCCAATCCGACACGTGCAGAGCTGCAGGAAGAAATCATCCACACTAGGGGTCCTAGAAACTATTGAAATTGTCAGAAAAAATTGAAATATTGAGATGTCTGGTAATTGAAAGGAACTACTCTGGGCATCTCTCTCTCTAGGAGGATTCATTTTGCCGATTTGCTCGCATCGCTTGTGCATTAACGGCGGGAGGAAAAGTAAAAGTGACACCATTTTGCCGGTGTTAGTGGCTAAGCGACTTTGTCTTTCTTCTGAGGTGTTGTTTTGCTGATGTGCTCACCTCGCTTGTGTTATTAGCAGCTAAGTGAGTTTTCTGTTTCCTCGGTGGTGCAGCCCTTACCCCAACTCCACCTCTCACTTCCGGGCCGGACAGACACACATACTTCCATGCGTAGACTTTAATATATAAGATGTTTATGTGGAAATAGCCTTGGATAATGCATCACCTTTCTTGCTGAAAAAAAAAATACTAATGTATTGATTTTTAAGGTAGATATTATTAATTTTTTTTTAAATATGTTTACTTACTTTTCTAAATTATGGAAGTGATTTTTCTCATATTTGTAATTGACAGTGCATCTGTTAGTAAGATGACTGGTTTTGATGTTTAATTGTCTAACACAGAGCCAGCAGCGCACTAATGGTGTAGTCTGTGTGATCTGAGAGGCTGTACATGGGCCTCTTTGTAATCTGTGAAGGAGTGTTACCATGGCTAAAAATACGCAAGTGACACTTTGGAACAAAGACTACTGACACTCTTAATAAATGACACTTTACTGGGTTGTGTGGCTTCGTATCGAAACATTGCTGGGCACAGAACCATTTGATTCTGGGAAGGGTTCTTTACATATACAATCAGTTAAAAAGGTATCACGTCCTAGTGAGCTGAATGACTTCCGGCCTGTTGTTCTGACGTCGCATGTGATGAAGACCATGGAGTGGCTGCTGCTTCACCACCTGAGGCCACAGGTATGCCACACCCTCAACCCTCTGCAGTTCGCATACCAGGAGAAGGTGGGAGCGGAGGATGCCATCATCTACATGCTACACCGATCCCTCTCTCACTTGGACAGAGGCGGTGGTGCTGTAAGAATTATGTTTCTGGACTTCTCTAGCGCCTTCAACACAATCCAACCTCTGCTCCTTAGGGACAAGCTGACAGAGATGGGAGTAGATTCATACCTAATGGCATGGATCATGGACTGTCTTACAAACAGACCTCAGTATGTGCATCTCGGGAACTGCAGGTCTGACATTGTGGTCAGCAGCACAGGAGCGCTGCAGGGGACTGGACTTTCTCCGGTCCTGTTCAGCCTATATACATCGGACTTCCAATACAACTCGGAGTCCTGCCACGTGCAAAAGTTCGCTGATGACACTGCTATCGTGGGCTACATCAGGAGTGGGCAGGAGGAGGAGTATAGGGACCTAATCAAGGACTTTGTTAAATGGTGCGACTCAAACCACCTACACCTGAACACCAGCAAAACCAAAGAGCTGGTGGTGGATTTTAGGAGGCCCAGACCCCTCATGGACCCCATGATCATCAGAGGTGACTGTGTGCAGATGGTGCAGACCTATAAATACCTGGGAGTGCAGCTGGATAATAAATTGGACTGGACTGCCAATACTGATTCTCTGTGCATCACTGTGAAGAACCACTTTAGCATCTGTATGTTTTAAACGTATAGGCGATTTATCAGTCAGTTACTGCTGACTTTAACAAATACTTTCTGTTATTTATCTATAAGTGACTCAATGATGTCTTATAGGAGGCCCTTAAGCAGATAAGTGATGGCAGCTCGCATTTCTCCATTTGTTACCACCACCTTCTGTAGGTGCACAGTGGAGACCGTCGTCACTGGCGGCATCGCATCCTGGTATGGCACCTGCTTAGCTAAAGACCACAAGGCACAGCAGAGGATGGTGAAGGCGGCAATGAATGTTGCCGGCACCCAGCTGCCTTCTGTTCAGAACATAAATAACACTCGGTGCCTTAGAAAGGCAAACAGGAGTATTAAGGACCACAGCCATCCTGCACAGCTGCTTTTCTCACTCCTCCCTTTGGGCAAACAAGACAGAACCATTGGCACTCGTGCAAGTAGATTCACGGGCAACTTCTATTCAATGGACTTAATGAACAGGCAGTCACAATAACAAATATTGTGCAAGTTCTTATTTATATGCCTATATTGTTTATATGTTTATATGTTATACACATTCTGCGTATGAGGAAACATGCAAGTTAGAATGTCATTGTACTATTTATATGTGACAATATACTTGAACTTAAAGTCCTGATTCTAAAGTGTTACTAATATGTCTGTGCACTGTTAAAATATTGTAGCAGAGAAGTAGTAGATATAAAAAACAAAGCTCCGTCTCATATTGGTTATAAGGTAATCTAGTTGCCGCACCTTTATAAACTGCAAAGCCATGTTTGCTCTGAAGGGCCAGATTATGGGTTGTGGCAGACAGCTGGCAGCTCATCTCGGCCAAGATGGCCCTGTGATGGAAGGATGGGGGAGGGCAGCTTTTCCTGGTCACTGCCTCCCCCAAAACACTAGATGGCAGCTTTCCCGGGATCTGGCAGGGTATTCTGGATCTTGGAGTTCAGTTGGGTGCCGTGGCATAGACATAGAATTACTAGACGCCGCATGACCAGATACATCATACGTCAACGTCGCCGCCATATTGCGAGTGGCACTGCTGTGGAGTGAAGTAATGAATAATGTGCTGCTTGGTATTGTACAAACCGCTGTACGCTCCAAATCAGATCCCGGGGGATTACATTTCATAGGTAAGGCTGAACAATTGTTTTGGTTATATTTGGCCATTAGAAAATCCCATTTTATAATCTTAGTACTCAAGGTCACCTTACAATAAAATTAAACAACATTAGTAAAATTAAAACAAGAGAATGATAAATCAAAAAGCAACAATTAGCAAACAAACAATGATAACTGGCAGTATTCACAATTGGTATGCCAGTTTGAAAAGATACGTTTTGAGGGCAGTTTTAAAATGTGTTATTGAATCGAGCTGACAGATATGAGAGGGAAGAGAATTCCAGAGTTGAGGAGCACTATGAGAGACGCTCGAGCTCCCAAAGAACAGAGTTTGATGTGTGGTACAGAAAGTAGAGCTGCAGATGAGGATCTGAGGGAGCGAGAGGAGTGTAAGTCTGTTGGAGATCAGTGAGACTGTGGAGAGCTTTAAATGTTAAGAGCGGTATTTTGTATTATATTCTGTAGTTAACTGGGAGCCAGTGAAGTTGAGAGAGAAGAGGTGTAATATGTTCAGTGGATTTAGAACAGCAGGTTATTATCCTGGCAGCAGAATTTTGAAGCAGTTGTAAGCGATGGATACGTTTTTGCTGGATGCCAGATAGAAGAGCATTACAGTAATCTATACGTGTGGTGACTAGGGCATTAACCAATAATTCAGTACTGTGTTGCGTAAGAACAGAACAAAGTCTAGAAATGTTTCGGAGTTGGAAGAAGGCAGTCCGAGCAATTGTTACTATATGGGAGGAATTATTTAATAATAATAATAATAATAATTAATTATTATATTATTATTATATTTAATAATTGCCATTATTAGTGTATAAACTGATATAAATAATTGCATTTAAACGATTTGCCAGAATCTGTTGTATGTAAACGATACTGTTTTAATTATTATTGTTTTTTTCATCAGAATACCCAGTTTCCACGTTTACTTGTATTAGTTTAATGGCACTTTTGCCACTCGCAATATGGCATACGCGCTGACGTATCGTGTCGAATGGGCAACACAGTGAATGCGTCGTCTACCTATATATGTCTATGGCCGTGGGTGGGTCCCAGATTTATAGCCCGGAAGTACTCCCAAGTCACGAGGACGGGAGTCCTGAAGTACTGAAGAAAAATATAATTCTCCATCTGACCCGGAAGTGCAGATGAGTCACATGGACAGAAGGAAAGAAGCACTTCCAGGTCGAGAACTATATAAAGGACTGATGGAGACCCAGCAAAGGAGCCAGAGTTGGGAGGAGTGTGACTGAGCTTGCTGGGAGGTGTAGTGCAGAAAAGAATTGTGTTTATTGTTGGCTGTGGTGCTTTGAAGGCACAAGTACAAGAAGGCAAACGAAATTTAAATACTTCTTGGTGTTTTAAAAAACGTGTCGTCAGTGTCTGTGTGCCGGGTTAAGCGCTGGTATAGCGCCATCTACTGTTACAGGGTTGATTGCTACTTTGACTGTCAACCATTGTTAGTGTGGACCACACTGCAGCACCAAGCCACATTGTGCTACACGGTGAGATGCAAGGATGTGGTCTTTAGACCACTCTCAGCTCTATAATTAGTTATTGGCTGAAATGATCCATCAGTCATTGTATCTGATTCTCTGACTGGTATGACAAACAAGTTTCAGACCCCAGTTTCCTTGAGATCCTGACCAGGACGTAGTGGATTACAAAATGAACGTTGTGCAGTAAACGGCATGGTTGTGCTGTTGCCTCATGAATCCAGCATCCTGGGTGGTTTGAATGTTGTCTTTGTGCAGTTAGCATGTTCTCCCGATGTCTGAAGTGGTTATAAACGTGAAGGTTGGGTTAATCATCAATTCTAATTAGGCCACTGTGTGTGAGTGAGCTCTGCTGTGGGCTACAGTGCATTTATATAGCGCTTTTCAAGACACTCAAAGGGCTTTACATAGATGACAGTTAATGTGTGGCATCCACCTGGATGATGCAACAACAGCCATGTATGTGTGTAGCCAGTATGCTCTCCACAAATTAGTTATCAGCTGGTGTAGGGGTGAGAAATGGATAGCCAATAAAAGACATGGGATGATTAGGGGGGCCAGATGACTGGGCCATGATAGGCAATTTAGCTATAACATCAGAAAACACCTTACTCTTTACAAAGGATGCCCAGGAGTATTTCATGACCAGAAAGAGTATGGATCTCAGTTTAGTTTTTGTGTCTCATCTGAAGGACAGAGCCAGTTTTTTATAGCACATTATGTGAGTCATGGCACAGGACATTGGGAACCACACACAGACCTCAGGGTAAGTGCCCCCTTCAAGTAGTAACCCAAGTTTTTCCTAAATGGTCTCCCAACCAAGTACTGGTAGTTCCCAAACTTGCTTAGCTTCAGGTGGATAAGCAGTTCTGAAGTGCAGGTGGTATGTCTGGTGATATTGGTATGTTGCCAGGATAAGCTCTGACCCACAGCAATCCTGAATTGGATTAAGCAGGTTTGAGTCCACAATGAGACACAGATTGTGGCCCCTGCTAATCCATTGTTGATATGGGGTCCAGATGCCTATTGGAGCTACGTTCTGGCCAGCCTGTTCCTGCCCAGCCTAGGGATTGCACTTCGCTCTGTTTAATGTTGTTGCCCCCACATTACACAAAACTTACACATTGGATATACCACATTGAACGGTGTTCTCGCCACTACACTGATGCTTCTGCCAGTGTGGACCCCCCATCCTGTCACCGACAGCACTGCTCAGCTCTAACTCTGTCCTGCATAATTCCTCAGTCGCCTGCATGACCATCACAGGTGGGCATTCACAGCTCCTCTGACATGACAGGCACAACACCAAGGCTGATTTGTGAACATTAGTGACTGGTGGAAAGCTGTGCTTCACTCTTAGCATATTTGTATACTTTAAACACAGCCTGTCTAAGAAAGAAAACTCAAGTGCAGAAAGGGAAGTGAGAAGTGAGGGGGAGACATGTAAATGAAACATGACTGAAAGAAGTTAATGAGGCATGAAGGTCAATTCGTGATAAACAGGAGTCTTCTACCTCGAGATGTGAGGCCTGGTTTTAGAAAATGAATGCGATGCCTGAGAAACACCATAATAATTTTAGAATGGAAATAATCAGTAGTAATAATTTAATACATACAGTAGAATGGAGACTGGGTGGTGCCTGATTTAAATCATGACTGACACATAACTGGTAAAAAGGGTGATAAGACCTGAAGAAGACAGCTGTCTGGGGCTTACACTTGACAGCTGACCACTGGCAGTCTCTTAGACTAGGCACTATGTACTGCATTGGCCAGGATTTCCCAACTGATTGGCTGTGCGGCCTTCTGTTATCTGGACATTTCCTGGTGATTACCGGTTCTTTCTCCCCTTTTTGCTCCTCACTGGCCATTAAATGATACCAAGGACATGGGCATTGTTTGTCTTTTTCTTTTTCTTTTTTTATAACTGGACAAGGCCTCTATTCACATATTGTGGGAGTCACTCTGCCTCTACTGTTCTGGCCAAGTGTGTGATCCTTACTGACCTGGCACACTGGACATCTTGTTTATTCTGTGTGAAGGCGTAATCTACTTTCTGAACAGGCCGTGCTTTCAGACTCAGGGTGGGTCGCATTCTTTCCTTAATCTCCTTCGGGTTTGTGTTCACTAATGGGGATTACAGAGAAGGCTGTGAAGTTTATGCATAAAAATTGGACAGGATGAGGTGTGTGTATGTATGTGTGTGTGTGGGTGTGAGGGAGCAGAGGAGTGCGCTGCATGTGTGTCTGAGGGTTGAGCGGTGGTTAGTCTGTTGCCTTACAGATCCAGAGACTCCCGTTCCAGGTGTGGCAGAAGTGCTGCAATCCAAGGCTCCGAGATTGTCCAAGTGCCCCTGGCAGTGGTCACGATCCCCAACAGGATTGAGCTTCCAAGCTCCAGTCCCATGGCCCTGCTGCAAACCAGGGCTGCCCTCTCGTGTCCCGGTGAAGGTATTGCCTCTCTCCCAGTCCTTCCCACTCTCCAGGCGTCCTGGTGGGGCAAGGTCCCTGGTCATCTGCCACACACCCCAACTTAACTCTGATTGTCCCTTACTGCCCACAAAAACTTGTGAAAGGTCCTCCTTCTGCTCTATTTAACACTAGGGGGCTCCGCCCCCTGCTCGCTTCGCTCGCCAACCCCTGGCGTTGGGGCATGATAAAGAGTGAGATGTATGAATTAGATATAGAATAGTGTGCAGGTTTGGATGATGCCTATATAAATACAAAATAGAGTGTTTGGCATAGAGTAATGTTTTATTGGAATATTTCTCTGTATACAACATTAGTAGTAAGATGGTGTCTTGTCTTTGAATGAGTCTTCCTTGGCATGGATCATTTTTAACTTTAAGTTTAATGTGAGATGAACGTCGAACACATGAGAAGGCAACATAAGATGTCCATGTCCCAAAAACGGGTTCAGAGAGGCAGATCCAACTTTGTCCATGGTTTTGTCCTTGTGATTTGTTGATGGTCATGGCAAATGCAGGTTTAATGGGGAACTGTCGGTGTTTCAATGTAAAAGGTAAATCCAGGTCAGAACTCATAAGGTCAATTCCAAGAATGAGAACAGTATTGTTAGCATGTGAATCAGAAAGAACTGTTGCTTGAATAACATCGTGTGTTATGGTGTTGACGACTAACCGTCGTGTGCCATTGCATAAACCCCTGTTTAGTGTTAAGGTTTCCTAATAGCATGATTATTGTTCCGTTTTTAAGGTAAGGTTGTGTTGTGGTCATCCATCCGGGTTAATAGTGTTCAAATATTCTAAGGGTAAATTCAGATGTTCATTGTCGTCATCAGAGTCAACTTTGTCAGAGCTTAGAAAAAGCCGTGTCTCTCCAGGAAGTAATGAAATGACCTGTTATTAATGTGATTAACATTAATATTTTTTGGACATAATATAGTGCGTTGTGGTTAACCACATATGCGAAAGCAGTAAGGGCCATTGCCTTTTGGTGTCCTGTTATGTTCTCCGGTAGATGCAAAAGCAGATGAACTATTGTAGGATCTAATGCAGTTCATAAAGTTTTTACTTTCAGGCACATCGTTAGTTAGAAGCTTCTGTAGATATTCAGGATATGAATGTAAAGGAGGCTTTCTAATCTGCCCCTTTTGACAACAACGTGTAAATTCATTATTTGTATTGCCAGTTGTTTCTTCTGTGAAGTTAAGTGAATGACAATGATTGCAAATGACATTCATTAATCCAATGAATTTTCCTCAATAGTGGACTCATTATTGAAAGCGTTGTCAGCCAACTGGCGTAAGCGTTTATCAGACGTCTGGCGTTGATGTCTGCGATGGGCATGTTTTGCTTGTGGCGTTTGAGTGCCGCGTTGTTGCATGTCCATTATTTGTGACGCGCTATTTTTGATTTTTAATTGATTCGCCTCCGCTTTGCGCAAAGTCCGTTTCACTCTACGTCGTGCATTGTTTGTATCATGCCTTGTCCGGTTTTGTATGTCGGTCAGTTGAGCTTTCTGCTTTTTGAGTCCCGCTTGCTTGTTTTCTGGCCGGTCATATGCGCGTTGCTTTGCTCCCTTTTTTGTATGTCTGAGTCGCGAGCTCTTTCTTTTGAAATCCTGCTTGTTTCGATGCAGCACTTTGAGACGCGTACTGTATGCATCTACGTTCACTTTGTCTGTCCATTTGGACACGTCTCTGTAACGGGGTTACTCGAGCTTTGAATTTTTTGATCCAAGACATTTTTTCTCACGTATTTTCCGAAGCGCGTTGTATGCGCCGCCGTGTATTGTTTTGGTTTCATTCGTGTTCGTATGTTTGGTCCCGTTATCTGATCCGAATCGTTTTGTACCCGTGACCGTGTATGCATGACTTGTTTGTTCCTCAGCGTGCGAAATATGTATAAGTATTAAGGAGGATCGCACTCACTGTTAATATGGAGCCTTTTCTCCAGTTGAACGGTTAATAGTGCTTTATTTTAATGAGATCCACCTATGCTGCCTAGTGTGAAGGTTTTGAGATGATGTATGTTTAATATGGACGTTTCCTTTAGATATGTGGCTTTGGGTGTCACTTCTTATTGATTTGTGGGGGGGGGGGGTGTGGGTGAGGATTGTTGTTGCGCGCGCGTCTTCTTTCGTTTTGTGTTCCAGGGGCTTGTTGAATACCCCTCTTTGTGTGTGTCCCGTCTGTTGCTTGTAGGGTGTGTGGGGTGGTTTTTGTGTTCTTTTTTTTTTGTGTTCCAGGGGCTTGTTAAATCCCCCTCTTGGTGTGTATCCCGTCCGGTGCCTGTAGGGGGGGGGAGCCTTGCCGTTGTGGCGCTGAGCGTCTTCTTTTTTTTTGTGTGCTAGTTTCGTGTGCAATGGGTTTCGTTGCGGTGCCTGCCTTTGACTACATTTTTCTTTGCCTTTTCCCTTTTTCTGTGCTTCGGCGTCTCATTTCTTTGTCCTCTTGTTTTCTTTGCTCACTCCTTTTTTCTGTGGGTCTTGTCCGCCTCTCGTGGCCCCTCATCCGCCTCTCGCGGCCCTTTCTTGCGCCCTGCGCAGTACGTCTTTTTGCAGCTACGGCCCATG